>NC_090922.1:1080323682-1080626713 GCF_040938575.1 Ambystoma mexicanum
ACGACCATGTCGAGTTGGATGAGCATCAGGTCCATATGTCAGGGGTGAGTGATTCTGATGTGGACACTCCTCTGTCCGCGACACCTGCACTGAGGGGTCAGACAGTCTTGGAACCTCCGCCTGTGGTGGATCGGGACGCAGGGTCACCCTCCACACCAGTCACTGATGTGCCTGGGCCATCACGTCGACGGGGGCATAGTCGTGCAGCCGCGGGCGGTGCCAACACAACAAGGACACCCAGTCCTTGGGTCCTGCAGGGATCAAGCCCAGCAACGCGGTCACCATGCGCAACCGCAGCATACTGAGTGGGAGCAAGACATGACAGCCAATTCTGAATGGCAGGGGCAGCAATGGAGAACATCGCTGAGAGCATGGAGCGTGTGGCCCAATCCGTGCTCCCCCCTGCTAGGCAGGTGCTTCTCCAGCAGCAGGCGGCACGGTCCACGGCCCGCTCGCTCAGGCTGTACATGGTGGCCTCAGACAGGGCACGCCAGGCTGAAATGTCGTCTCTGCGTAAAGCAATTGCTGCTCACGCAGAGGCACACATGGAGGCCCTGAGGCAAGAGTATGCTTCCCTCAGATCCCCTCTGGGTGTCCTTATGATGTCCCAGAGAGAGCGGGCAGAGGAGAGGTTTACGCAGCTTGAGCGTACCATCTCTGCTGAGCTACATGCTTGTCGGGAGGTGCAGCAGTTGTCCAGCCAGGGCTTGCAGGAGGAACTCTGTGTTACACGTGCTACCTTGCAAGAGGAAGCACGTGTATCACGGGAGGTTCTGCATGCAGATCTATGTGTGATCGCTGCACAGAACCAGGCTCACCCGTCCGGCAGACTTGCTGCCGATGAGGGGCAAGCTGCGGCTAGGCGTGGTCAGGCTCCTGTGCCACGTCCTCCTATCCAGGAAGAGCCAGACTCGGACGACAGTCTGTCTCCCACACAGGTCGGGCTGTGCAGGCGTTAAGCCCATGGAATTTTTTTTTTTCCTCAACATCATCGCATGTGGGTGTTGAGCAGCACCCTGTACCTCCCCCCCTTCTGGGTGCCTCCCCCATCCCCCCAGGTCGTATGTGGCCATTTTTGATTTTTCTTTTAGTTTAGTTAGTTTAGTTTCAGTTTGATAGTTAGTTTAAATAGGTAATGTAGGTTTTTCATAGTTAGTGTAATAAGTTAATATAGTTTAAAATTGTTTGTCTATTGTGCTTTCATGTGACGGTGTGGTGCTTTGTGGCTTTTGAGAGCATCCACTGTCTGTTCCAGCTGGGCCCTTCAAGCTTGCCTTGTGTATGTGTTTGCAGCTTGGGGTCCTAGACTTCCATATGCCACTCCTGCTTCCCTTATCCATGGGCTCGCAAGGATGGTTCGGTGTAACAGCCTATTACACAAGGGCTCTGGACTGTCATATCTGTGGCATGTCTGCTGCTGTGAAACTTGTGTTAACACCCCTAGTGGGGAGAATAGGGGTGTTATTGACCACTGTTCTTCATTCGCTAGATGGGGGGTTTCATGATTGATGTGTTTATTCATTGCTATTCATTGTGTAGTATGTTTATTATCTATACTGTACATGTGCCTGTTGCAATTCATGGCGTAGATGGTGTGTTCAACAGTTTGCCTGTGAAAGACGGACTGATTGTGTGATTCGTGATGTACGTCTCTGACATGGTCCAGTCATGTAATGCCTGAAGAGACACACACGAATGATTTTAAAGCATTAATCATGTGTTTCGTGCACTTTCTGCAGGGGGATGAGCCTCCAGACCACCTTTGCCAGCAGACATAGGCCATTGGACGTCTTGAAACTGGACACATTTGGTGGTGCCGACATGCGCAAGTGTGCGCAAGCCGAGGCACAGGGATTGCGCTCATGCATCCGAAAACAGCTGACGTGTTTAAAGGGACTCCAGGAAAGGTGAGCAGCACAGAGGGGCCACAACGCAGCAGACCTTCCACCTGGCCAGTTGCACATGCATGCTTAGTAGCAGCACTGACGGTGGGCTTGGACAAATATTGGTGTTGAAGCGCACAATACAGCTGAGATGCTTTGGTGGACTAATGGCTAGTTGATGGGAAAGTTGTCTGGGGCACCTGCAGGGCCAGTGGCACATACCTTCTGGTCCACCACGGTCCATTGAGGCACTTGTGTTAGCCATGTAGCATTGCAAGACATGGAAAGAAGCAGCTCACAGGGACAGACAGCAAGGGACAGACTTGTGTACAGTGCATTTCATTACCATGTAGAATTTGACACATGCACTACCTACTTTATTTGGGTCATGGTGGAACACGACTTGTTCTGAAGTCATACCTTGCTATTTGCGTCTGGCTGCTTACCCAGGGAACATTGCAAGTTGTGTGATTTGTGACACATTGGTCTTCCATTTGCAACGCACCCAGCAGCGCATGACTTACTGCATTGACTGTGTATGAACCATCACAGGGGTAATGTTACATATGGGTACGAAGCATCCACACCAGAATGTTTGTTTGTAGAGTATTTTGTTTTTTTGGGGCATATATGGTGGTGTGTTTGTGTGTTATGGGCACGCACAGATTAGTAACTGTGGCTCTATTTGCACCATTAAACTGCTCCTGTTACCGGACCTGAGAGTGCGCAGGCAGAAGGCCAGCACTCACCCCAGAGATAAGTTTCTCTTTGTCTTCCATTTGAGTAATTTGTTACTATGTGCATGATGATCAGGTTTGGTGTACTTGTGTATGTGTAAATGTGAGGAGTACATTTTTGTGCATTTCCTACTTTCCTGTGTGAATCCTACTCCACTTTCCTGCCCCTCATTCCAGTTATCCAGTATAGCAATGCCTGTCCCGACTGCATATCCCTGACCCTCCTTCCCCACCAGGGTCTCAGAGGCCTGTCTGAGCTTGACCTTGCAGGCACCCCGACCATGGTGGGGGTGGTTGGTTTGTGCCACTCCTGCACCTGTACACGGGAGCTGTGACAGTACACATCAGTTTGTGGTGCATTATTCTGTGTTATGTACCACACATGGTACACGTCCTGTTGTGACATTGTTTTATTGTGCTACCTTGGTTGTTACATCATTGTGGTAGTACTTGGGCTTTGTGACGTACTGCTACTTCAAGTCATCTACTGGAGGCTCTTCTGGTTTGTTTTGCTGCCTGCAGGTTTTTTGCTTGGCTTCTGTATTGGCCTGCTTTCAGTTCTCTTTGATTTGGTGTTTTTTTCAAGTCAAGGTGGCCTCTGAGGGTGCTGACACTTTTTGCACACAAGGTTGGAGATGTTGACAAAGGGGAAGGGTGATCGTGTGGCCCGGTGATCTTCAAGGATGAAGGCTACATAACCCAGGTGCTGTAGTTCAGTGGGTCATGGTGATTTGTGAGTGAGGAGGTGTGTTTTGTTGTTGACAGTTGCCTTGCTCTACAGTGTGATGCGCACCCTGACATTATAATTGTGGTATCCTATTTACATGATGTATTCTGCTGATCAATGCCTGTTCATGTGTTGTGTTAACTTTCAGGTGTGAGGGAATAGTTGTGGCTTGACATGCTGGGGTGTACACATGGTGAATGTTCACATGTGATGTGTAGAGGACACTGATGGTCACTTGATTGCACATGCATATATTGAGTGCATGTCCCTACTGACCCACACACTCGCACTATGATCCACTACATGTACAACCACCCTTCCATGTCCACATGTACACTCTGTTTGCCTTCTGGTGGCCACTGTGTCCCTGCAGCACATGATCTATGACCAATTGTGGATCCTGTACATGCGTATTTTGCTTTTTGATGTAGTTTGTCGCTTAGATGTGATGCTTAGGGTGTGTGTCACACACAATGGATGTTCACTATGCTGTGCGCTGAGCAGTGTGTTGCATGAGGTGGACACGGCACACAGAAGGTGCAGTGTTGATTTTGCTATGCACAATGTGCATGTAGGAAGGCATTCATTGTTATGTTACAACTACAACTGTTGGAATGCATTTAGGTATGAGTTATTTTGTGTGGGAGGTTGTTGGTCCGTCATTTCATCTGATTCCTTATCAGGCATCATTGTCTGATGCCACTTTACATTTTTCACATGTCAATGTGTACCATATTGGTACTGTGTTGGTGTATAGCTATTGCTTGCCATGTCCTGTTGTGGTTTGGGAGGGTTTGGGTGACATAACAGTGATAGTCATGGCCTGTTTTGCAGGTCTGTGTGATTCACAACTTGCATGTGTGCCTTGTGGTCACACAGGATTGCTTATGTTTAAGTAGCTAGGGATGCACACAATGTGGCACTTCCATGGCAACATTGTCAGGGTGGTAAGGTTGTGACAGTTGACTGTCATCATCGATTGTCACCTGGTATGTGCCAGGCCTGTGTGCACTCTGCAGGGGTTGGAGTTTAGGTGAAAAATGTGGCAACAAGCTGGGTCCGGACTTCCTCACCACATGCCCTATCCCCTCCCATGGGCAGCGCCTGTGCCTGTGGTTGGGGACGTGGGGGCACCACCATGTCCACCGGTATGCCCTGCCGTGTTGCAACATTGTGCAGAACACATAATGCTACAATGATCCTGCACACTACTGGGGGTGCATAGAGTAGCTGCCCGCCAGAGTGGTCAAGGGAGCGGAAGCGTGACTTGGGCACTCCGAATGTGCGCTCCACTATGGCCCTGGTTGCAATATGGGCCGCGTTGTATCTTACCTGGGGTGGTGTGGTGGTGTTCCGGATTGGCGTCATCATGTGGTTGCTCAATGGCTAGGCACTGAACCTGGAGAGGTGATGATGGTTGTGATTATTGGGGTTTGTGTATTTGTGTGTGTGTGACATGCATGCATGTGCACGGGCATTTGTACTCACCTAGGAGCCATGTGTCGCCATGCTGCCCAGCTTCCAGGGCCCGGCTCAGGGCAGACATTCTGTATATGAAACTGTCATGGGTGGAGCCAGGGTAGTTTGCATAGACAGAGGTGATAATTCCCTTTGCATCGCATACCACCTGCATGTTGATGGAATGCCAGTGCTTGCGGTTTCGGTAGATGTGCTCAGTGGCCCGAGGTGGACGTAGGGCCACATGGGTGCAATCTATGGCACCGAGCACTTTGGGGAAGTGTGCCACCCTGTAAAAGTCCTGGACAACGGCCTGCCTTTCTGCGGGTGTTCTGGGCATGTATATGTGCTTGCGGACTGAGGGGCATGCAGTGATGATTGCCAACACCTGGTGTAGGCAGCGTGACTGCGTGGCCTGTGAGACCCGCTCCCACTAAGCAGTAGTCCGCTGAAATGACCCAGTGGCCAAAAAATGCAGGACATTGAGCACCTTCTCCAAGGGGCTCAATGCTTGGGAGCAGAGGGTGGGGGATGTAAGGTCATCTTCCCACTCCCTGACCAGGTCTAGGATGATACGAGGTGGAAACCTATACCTGCCATAGACCTCGTCGTCAGGCATCCCAAAAAGGCTTGTCCGGGGTGAAAAAATGCGAGCCCTGGCTATTCTCCGCCTCCTGCGGTGTCCCATGATCAGTGCTGCGACAAATGGGGCATTCATCGTAGCTGTATATAAGTGTTTGTTTGCGCGCACTTTTATACTGTGCGCGTGACGCTTCCGCCTGCCTTTGTGTGGCGGACGCGTTGACGTCTGTGCGCGTCTTTTGACGTGCGCGGGTTTCCCGTATTCAAATCCATGAATACGAGTTGTTCGCGTGCGTGTGGGCGTTCCGTGTAGTTCCCTGCAGTACTTCCCCGGTTACGACTTCTTTTTCATGCGTTATTCTCCATTCCACGTGTTACGCCCACTTTTCCGCCCACTTTTGTTGTGTGTGCCGCGCTATGTGCGCTTTCCCTGTGCGCGTAGTGGACGCCGTTTGATGACGTGTGCGCCCGCGTGCGCCATGCACGGATTTGGCACACAACCAGTGGAAAACACGCGCATCGCCTTCCTTGAATTGCATGCGTGCGCTTGCGCTTGCTTTCTTACGCTTGCGATTTTTGGCGCACATTTCTTCCTTGAATCGACCCCATAACGTTTCACCTCGTCTTCCTTCACAGTAATGGTTAAACAACATGACTCCTTCAATATAATCAAACTACCTGACTCTGAATATAGTAATCTTAGAACTTCTTTAATTTCTACTAACACAGGGCTCTGTATAATTGAATTGGGATATTCAAAGAGATTGAGTTTTTTGGTTCCTTTTGCCTTAATAAAACCCAGAGGGCGAAACGCATTGCCATGATGTGGTTCATAATTTATGCCGAGAGGATGATTTATATTAGCTTTTACGTTCTCAGTGAGGTAAAAGGTTGAACATTAGTATGACTGTATATCAGGTTTCAAGTTCTTGTTCATAACTTACACTGTAAAGCTAAATATTAATTTGAATGACTATCAGATGTTTGGTTTTTGCTATGTATATTCATTTTGTTGGCTGTGCAGAGAGACATTTGATCAGCCTTTTTGATTATATAGAATTTGGGTTCATGCGCAATCAATAACCTATTACAAAATGGATAACTGTTTCAGAACTATCTCAATACTGGTTTCGAATAATTTGAAACACACATCAGGAGCATACACTTACCTCAAAAAAATGCATTAAGATTGCACAACCATTATGTAACATTTTACTTATTAGAAACACAAACCGAATTATTTCGAATGATTATGAATAGTGCCTTACAATCTTTGTTTATAGGCACTGGATTACAGGCCAACAGGTCTTGCCAGTCAGGACTGCCACCTACTTTCATGATCGAGCAAGCTCATAGATCCCTTGCCGCACCCCCAAGCCAGAAGCAGATCAGAGGCCTTGCTTGAATTCTTAATTTCAGAGACAGAGACACTATCCTGAGAGCAGCTACAGACAAGTGCGAGCTTCAGTTAGGATCATGTAGGATCTACATATATCCAGATTTTTCCATTGCTTTTCAGCAAGAACGTAAGACCTTCCTTGGAGTAAAGAAAATGTTGCGCGAGCAATTCATATCGTACTCAATGCTGTACCCAGCAAAATTACTATATGAATTTTATAAAAAAACATACCTCTTCATGGTATCTGAAGAACCTTTGATCATCAATGAGAACAATATCCTAAATTCTGGTTCATAAGATTCATCACCAATGCTGTTACAATAAGGTTTAAATGCAGCTGACTAAGCTAAGGATGTTGAAGGGTGCAACCGGTCCTATACTGGTAAAGCACATTTGGCTTATTTGAGTGTTTAAGGAGGCGGTGTGTCTGCCTACTAGAGTCAACCCAGAGCTAAGTTGCTTGTTGATAATGGTTATTAGGGAGGGTTCATACACTCCTGGGGAACATGGAGTGGTGCAGGCAGGGATGGGAATGTTTTGGGATGTTGGGGAAATATTTATACTTAGCGAGTACTGATAATTTTTGATGTGAGCAAACAGACAATGGTATGGTCAGATGGGGAGGAGACACGCACAAAATGTTTACTAACAATTTCGGCATACTGATTTTATATGGCAGGCTAAGTGAAATGTATGAACTGGAATACCATATAAAGTGGGAAACCATACACAAATGCAGAAACTATCAGCACGTATCGAGCATCAGAAGGTTGGGAATCTGTTCATACAAGAAACACACGCTACAGACAAGATCAATTCCCAATTGCCCGAGCATGGAGGGCAAATAAATACTTCACATCGTACTCTTTATAATCGAGGGGCTACTGACGATAGTACACAAACACCTTATGTTCAGGCATATTATAGCTCTGGTTGAACCCCAGTGGTCATATGTTTGTTTGTTTATTAATTTATAATGCGTGCCAGACCCAGGGGTAGCAGGGCACAGCAGTAAGAATATGCGAGACTTGCAATGTTACAGAAATATTCAAATTAGAATGTTACAGAAGTATATAATATAGAAAGTTACAGAAATATACAATTTAGACTATTACAGAAATATACAATTTTGCAAGATGGAATTCAAGTGTATACAGATAAAGGATGCAGGAATAATATACATAGGTGCGGGATAATTTACAATTGTTCTTAGAAGTCATATACATTTGTTGGCAAATTTATAAGTGTACAGGTTATGTATAATACTGTTAGGTCTAGGCTTGAAGTGACTAATAGGAAGGTGGCTACAGGTTTTTGGAGTTAATGTGTTTGATGAAGTTCCTTCTGAAGTGTAAGTAGGGTTGGTCCACTCTCAGGTTGTGTGGTAAAGAGTTCCAGAGTGTGGCAGCTTTCACGGGAAAGCTATTGCCGCCAATTGTGGAGAGTTTGAATCTTGGAACTACCAGGCATTTGACGTTGACAGTTCTAGTCTGTCTAATGGATAACTTTCTCTTTATTTTATCCATCAGGTAACTAGGGGCAGCATTATTAAGAGCTTTGTGGGTCAGGGAAGTCATTTTT
The DNA here is from genome assembly GCF_040938575.1 of Ambystoma mexicanum. Lineage (NCBI taxonomy): Eukaryota > Metazoa > Chordata > Amphibia > Caudata > Ambystomatidae > Ambystoma > Ambystoma mexicanum. The sequence goes on from NC_090922.1 coordinate 1,080,332,050, forward strand.
AGTTGGATTTTGTTATCAGTGGAAAGCCAACTATGTTGGCGTCTAATGCGGAGATGTGCTCTCTTTTATTTATGCCGAGCGCAGCTCTTAGGGCATTGTTTTGTAAAATGTGTAACCTTTGGGTGATAGTTTTGTTTGCCCCGCTGTAGAGAGCATTGCAGTAATCAAGTCTGGAGAGTATTAGTGCTCTCGCCAGGATCATGCAACTATCGTTGGATAAGAAAGGCTTACCTGCTCTTATTAATTTATAAGTGTAGGCCGTGGTGGATGCTAGTGAATTGACCTGTTTAGTAAATAACATGGTAGAGTCAAGATAAAAGCCAAGAGTTTTTACTTCTCTGGATACTTTGATGATATTACCGTCTATGTTGAATGAAGAGTATTCCAGGCCTAAGTTGTTAATGTTGGCATGCGTGCCCAGGATGATTAGCTCTGTTTTATCATCATTCAAGCATAGACCATGAGATGCCATCCATGCCTGAATGATGAGATACACCCTATTCACCAACTCCCTGTCCTTGCCATGATCCCCAGAAAGGGGAAGGAGAATCTGAGCATCATCTGCATAGTTAGTGTAGGTGATACCCAGATGGTCCAAATCATCGAACAGAGGTTTAGTGAAAATGTTGTATAAGGTTGGGGAGACGCAAGCGCCCTGGGAGACTCTGCATGTGATGGGTGTGGGGTCTGCCGCTGCTGAAGGGGAGAAAACTCTCATTGTTCTCTCACTCAGAAAGGATTCTATCCATCTGATGGCTTCAGTGGAAAAATGAGCTGCTGAATCCAAGTGTCTGCATAGGACCCTGTGGTCCACAAGATCGAATGCAGCTGAGAGATCAAGTAGGAGGAGGAGTGCTGTCTTTCCCCTATCTCTCAGCTCATCTATTTGGGTCTTGAGGTCAATGAGGGCTGTTTCTGTCCAGTGTAGAGGACGGAAACCCGATTGTCTAGCACCTAGTAGTTTGTGCAGTTCAAGATGTTTCTGAATCTGGGTGTAAGCCACTTTATCCAGTATCTTCAATAGAAATGGTACCGTAGTGATGGGTCGGTAATTAGTAGGGATAAGCAGATCTAGTGACCAAGATTGTTTTAAATTGGCAGGAATATTACCCGAGGAGAATGAAGCATTTATACGTTTGGAAATGAATGGTGACAAGTCTCTGGCTGCGTCTTTAATTATCTGTGCTGGGCAGATATCGCCTTTACAATTGGAGGGTTTAAGTGAGAGGATGATTTTCTCTACCTCTAGGGTGGTGGTTTTGGTAAAGGAGAATTTATTGGTCTGGGTGTTGTGTATAGCATTGGGCAGTAGCTTGGGCAGGTTTGGAAGATTTAAGGAGTCTTTTTTTAGTTGGATTTTGTTTTATAAGGTGTTTATTTTATTTGCTAATGCATTTTGGATATCTGCGCACCAGGTCTGATCCTTGGTGCAAGTGTCTGATGTGGCAATAGGTGACTCAAGTTCTTTCAATATGGAGAAGAGTTCCTTCATACTTGAGTAAGAGTTGGCAATACGGTCATTGTAAGAGTTCCGCTTTGCTAGGCATATTTCGTTTTTATACTACCGAGAGATGAAGGTTAGGTTGGCTTTGTTCTCATTAGTTGGGCATAATTTCAAGGCAGTTTCGCATTTTCTCTCTGTAAGGCGAAGGGCCTTAAGTTCAGGTGTAAACCATTTATTTAGGTGGGCTTTAGGTTTGCTTGTACGAAGATTCAGAGGGGCACTTTTGTCCATGGTATCAAGCATGATTTTATTGTATTCATGGACTAGAGTAATGGGGTCTAGGTTGTCTGGCAGTGCGTTTAAAGTTGGGAGGATGGCTGGGATAATTTTTTCATTGTTATGTTTTTCTTGTTTCTAGTTAGGCATGGAGGTGCCAATGGCATGTCTGTAGTAGATGGTCTGGTGGTTAGTAGGTTAAAGGACACCAGTGAGTGGTCAGTCCAGGGTAATGGTGAAATGGAAGAAATGACAGCTGAACAGTTAGCGTTGGCAACCCAGTCTAATATTCTTCCCTTCAGATGGGTAGGATTGTTAACTTTTTGGGATAGTCCTAGTGAGTTGATAATATTGGCTATAGTTACATATGTTATATGTTATAGTTATATATGTGACAGTGTACGGCAGAGTCGATGGAAGAGAAATCCTATTAGTCAATACCTATGGTCCTATCCTTCATGACCTGCAATTTTACACCAATGTCATAGAAATGTGCCACACCCTTCCAATGGTGTCAATACTATGTGGCTGGAATTTTAATATGATATTGAACACAGTGCTGGACCATGCTGGCGCAAAATCAAGAGTTTGGGTACTTGGGTATTTGGGTACAAAATCAGAGCGACCTGCGTACTTCTCGAGGGCATGAAAGATATAGAACTAATAGACACATGGCAAGCACTACACAGCTACGTCCACAAATATATGTACAACCTCACTGTGCACAACTCGTCCTGCAGGATTGACCTATGGGTACTCCCTCCTGCCCTTATGAGAGAGGTATCCTCAACCAAGATTCTCCCTATACCTATTCGGATCACTGTCTGACACTTATTTTCTTGACACTTAAACAACAGCACAATCTCTACAACTGATGGAGGTCTAAACCTACGGCATTGCATGACCTAGCCTTTTCATCCACCATCCATGATAACAAAAATCCGTTCTTTGAAATAAACATAGGCTCAGTAAAAGAGGCAGGGCTCTTGGGGCAGGCGTTTAAAGCATACCTCAGGGGTATCGCAATGACAACAGAATTCGGAGTTCTAGAAGCAATTAACAACGTGAAAGTGAGGTAGAAATATGCAGGCTAGAAATGGAATATGCTTTTAATACCACAGAAAGTACATTGAAAAACATCAATCATGCCACTGAAAAATTCCATATAAATGCGGACAGGAAAATAAAGTTCCTGGGCGTCCCCGCGGTGCCTTGTTGATATGACGAAGAGGAGAGGCCAGGGGCAACACTTGCTAGACTAGTAATGCAGGACTGGGACAATGGGATTCCATTTGTGAAAAAGAAAAATGGTCATGTAGCCTATATCTGCAGAGAAATTAATGCAGTGTTTGAAATCTTTTATACTACAATCTATTTGCAAACAAGACACATGCACAAATGCTGAGATTCACAAGTTTGTTGAGGAACTACCACGATTAGGGAGAATTCTCCAGAATGGCTAATTTCCCTTACACACTGAGTCCCTCAGTAGCTTTGCTGGATTTCTAGGATTCATTTCTTTCACCTGGTAAGAGTATGAGCCTTTTTTCCCACTCTTACGTGTGCTTTGCTGTGTGTGTTTAACATTTTTGTGTTCATAGACTGTGGAGCCTCACCTACTCCATAGGCATCGTCTTTTTACTGTGCGTTACACAGCACCTTCAGTGCAGTGACACAGGGTTGTCTTTTTCAGACTTCCCACTTTAAACTCCATTTTCTGGGACTGACTATTGTCTCCCAGAACATGTAAAGTTGCCATTGACTTTATTAGTCTTTTTTTTTATTTTTTTTATGCCTCACAAGTCTTTACAAAATGAATAAAACAACATATATCATCATTTGAACCATACCATTAGAGCAATACATTCATAATGAAAATTAACACAAATAAAAATACATAAGACCCTAATAGCCTAAACTATCACATTGGTATTTTTGCCAAAATCTGCCTTTACTTCACCTTTCTTTTAACTTCAACACCCAATGCAGTTCTACAGCATAATCTCACAGCTTTTCAACACACATATCACCACAAAAGAAAGTGCAGCGTTGCTGCCCGAGACGATTTTGTCCCAGAAGAACTCTGAGATTATATTTTCTCTTCTCGTACAAAACGCCTGAAGTATGTCAAGCGAGAGTTCCATGTCCCCTCGCATTCCATGAGTAAATGCCTCAATGTCTGCTGTACTGGGTCAATGCAGACTTTACATAGTTGTTTTGCATCACAACCCTGATTGCGCCTTGCCAACACTTCTCCACAAAGAACCAGGTAACCTGATTCTTAGGAAGTTATTACGCAGGGAACTGTCTGGGAATTTCATCAGGTAGTTCGCGGGGCATCCTAATTCTTTTCACCACTCAAAAACAGGTTAACAGATGACCCCATGCGCACTTTATCTATAGTTGTTATCCAATCCATGAGCTCAAGTTTTTGTTTAACTTTTAGTGGGTTGGATACAAGAATGCCTACATCAAGGTCCACACTAGAGAGAAGCTCTCTTATCTTACTCTCCAATAATCGAATGGGTCACGGATTTGATCTAATGTCACTATATAGGGTCGTTTCTTTGCCAACCAAAATATCCCGATATAGGGAGATTAGTTTCCAACGGCCATGTACCCTAGGGATTTTATGCCTAGCTCGTATCTAAGGCTCCAGTTAGGTGTACAGGCAGGGAGACCTAATACTTTTTTTCATATCCGCCCCTCGAAAACATCCCAATTGACTGACCACAATCGTGGTCTAGCCTCCAGCCCATAAAGAATGACTGGCACTATTTTATGTCAAATAGTACCCAATTAAGGGAGAAATCGAACATTTGCAAAATTTCTGGTTTAGTTTCAGCAATTGTGCAGCTACAAGCACTACCTTTGCTGTAACTTCTGCTTCAACTTTATAAAGAGCTGGAAAGGCATGGATGACATATTCCAAGTATTTGACTGACTCCACAACTTGAATTGCTTCACCATTTAGTTCCCACCTTGTGAACTTAGTTTTCTTTTGTGGGTGTTTAAAGATCACAATGTTCGACTTGGCAGGGTTTATGGAAAGTTTGTTAGCTTCTGCATAAATACTCAGTTTCGTCAGTAAGCGCTGCAAGCCTATTGGTGTTCTATCTAACAGCACTCTATCATCTGCATAGGCCAGCCAAAAGATATTTTTCCCATTTAACAAAGGGCTGGCCAATGCAGATGAACTCAAGGACAAACCCATGTCTGCCAGAAACAGGTTGAGAAAAAGTGCTGCCCCTAGTCTTTTTAAATCCACAGACCCAGTACAAACTATCTTACATAGAGTTCCAGAAAGGGTTAATAGTTATCCCTTTTTGTCTGTTTCTAATGGAACCTTATTTCGTTTCCTTTTCATTAAGATTTGGCTGGTGGCAGTGGTATCTACCCTATTTTTCCTACCCCGGTTATTTTAAATAGCTTTGGTATTGTTTTACTCTATTTTAGTAGCCTCGAACTTAAACCCGCTGGACCACAATTACTTTTATTTGGTTCCGGCTGGGTTTATTTGCCATTTCCTTTTGTAAAGGTCTTTCTCGTGTTTTACTCTGCGTGCCAAACCAGGTTTGGTTCCTTTGTTCGACGTCCTTTGGCGGGCTTCTGCACAGTAGCCCTCCTTAGGCACCTGACTGTCTGAGGGGGACAAGATGTGAGGGAGGGGTTTGAGACTCCATGCACAGGGTCTCCTTGGAGACTATTGTCGCAGTCTGTTTGATTGGCTGTGGTGACCGTCACGCCGGGACAACCACCCTGCTGTGTGATTGACAGCCAGGCTGTGTGAATGGGGGAAAACTGCATAAAACGCAGGTCTCTGGGACTGAGAAGGTAGAGTCACCACTGGATTGAGAGAACCGAAGAGATGCTAACAGAAGAGGTCCTCTACCACGACTGAACCTACCGGTGAAGCCCTGCTGCGGGTCCGAATCTCCAAACTTCGACGAGAGGGAAGATCTGCAAGGAATCTTCTCCCCTTGAGCTGGTGGGAACAACCAGTTCGCCAAACTGCAAGCCAGGTCTCCCTCATCTGGTCAAATTTGCTGTGCACAGCTACAGTGAACCGGATAGCCAGGAGGACCAGACCCTGCTTGGGTTTTAAGGAGCGCACCTTTTATTTGTTACTTTGCTCTGCTGCTGGTTTCTTTCCTGGGCTGCGCAGGACCCCAAAGTCTTCCGACTTTGTGTCAGTCCAACAGTCGCTTCAGGAACCGTGAGCCTGCAGGACCTGCCAGGAACGTCCGCCTCAGCTACAGCCTTCTTCTCCATTTAAGGTACTGTTAAAATCCGGTCGTTCGTTCTGTCCGACAGCGGTAAAAGTGCTTGAAATCTTTTGCCAATCCAAGGGCTTGTCCTTCTCTATTCTTTAAAGTAACTTTTCATCCGACCAACTTCGTTCTGAACTCTTGGCAAAGACTTAACCGCAAACTACTCTGAACTGTGTGATCCTCTGCAAAACTCTGGTCCATTGACATTGACCCAGGGCTCTTGATTTGATTTCCTCACTGTAGTTACTTTTTATAGCTTGTCCTGCTTACTTACTTGTTGGTGCTGCTCAACTTTTGTCTAACTTTGTCTTTCTCTCCCTTTTAAATTACTGGAGTGCCATTTTGCTCACACTTCATTTTGAGCTCACACTTGTCCAGAATCTATTGGGTGTGGTATAGTGTATTAAGATTGTGATTTTTCAACTGCTTGATAATAGTGAAATGTTTTCTAACTGATGTGTAAATACATGTATATTCTTTTACTCAGAAATCTTGAGTCAGTGTTTGTTTGAACCATAGTAATTGTCCTTCGTGTAACTATTGTTACTGCTCCCTTTACTCTTGAGATAAGTCTGGCTGCTCGGCCATCGCTACCACTTTACTGGAAAATGGTCAATGGTTGTAGTCATACAACCTGCGCACCTAATATGAAAAATTAGATTTTCCAAACTTCTTTCCAAACAAAGTATTTTTTCTTTTATTTTCTTTTTATCAGAATCAATTCAAGTGATCCCTTAGGGTTAATACAGATCGTTCCCTCTCTTTTATTTTCTTTTTATCAGAATCAATTCAAGTGATCCCTTAGGGTTAATACAGATCGCTCCGTCAACACGTGTTTCACCAAGTTAATTGGTTCATCAGGAGGGTGTTTTTGTCATAAAGAATACAGTACTTCATTGTTAAATGTATTGTTTGCCATACATAGAGCAATCATCTGTTGAAAAGAAGAAATATATAATGAACAAATTGTATAAATCGATTGTATATAGGTAACATCACATTTCAAATGAGCAAAAATGGTCTAGTGAAAAAATCATTAATTATTGTCCGTGTAATGACTTATTGCATGAATGAGAACTAGGCAGTTGAATTAGTATTTAACAGTGCATACTATGTCCTCGTTATTTTCACTGAACGAGCATAGTGTATCTTTTTTTATTTTTTACAAAATAAAGGATTTTTTTCGTAAATTGAATTCAAAAATGGATAGTATTAAAATGCTCACCTTGCCAGTGAGCTGTCTGTCCAAATAGTTTTTAATTAAATGAGCCCTTTCAAAAGTTGCATGTAAGTTTTTTGAGGGTGCCAGTGATTGTCAAGTTCATGATTTGATGGCGTCCGGTTGCACAGGAGTCTAGTGGGGCAACAGGAAAAATGCTTCGTTTTAGCATAGTTCTACTGATGGCTTTTGAAGTATTGTGGTGTCATGGTAAGAAAATGAGGGTTCTTACCTATTTATAGCAAGTGAAATCAAAATTCCTTTCGGATGGAACAGCAGTTCGTTCTTTGCGGTTTGGTTTCCCGAGGTTGTGACTGGCTTTAAGATGGCCGCCTGTTTATAGAGTGATTAGCGCGCGTTCATTGCGTACTTAACGTGATGAGCGAATTACGTTCGATATTTGGATACCTTAGCGAATCAGACTATATTTTGGTGATCTGGTTTAAGTTAGTAATGTAATGTCTTGTGCAACATTAGGTCTTCAAGTGTTAAAAAAGATGTTTTAATTACTGGATTGCATATGTGCGAATTTACTTAGTTAGATTAATTTATTCTCATTTTAATCGCTTAATTTGATCAGCTTATTTCTCAAAATTTTTGGAAAGAAAGAATTGTATTTAATAATTAGAGATTACCTTCATTTCAAAAATGAAACATTCTGTGATAACGTGATCAATCTATCGATTGCTTGCAAGATGGCCACCTTGAAATATGCATTTGCTTTTTGTTCTTGAGCACTAGGTTTTGGACGCCATTTTAAGTCTATCTTATTAGTCGGCAGGTGGATGAGATTCACATAATTTATGACACTTGATTGTGTCATTTACAATTTAAATGGGGTAAATCAAAGAGGAAGTGGCGAGATAATGTATATCTTATAACTTAATTTGGAAGTTTGTTTTGGTGTGATTAATTAATTATTTTACTTTGAAAGATTCACTTAGTTGAAAGAAACAATTTGAATTGCTTTGAGAGTTAGGCATTATTTTGCTTACTTATATGGACATATTTTTTAAGTTTCAAATTAAATTAAAGTAATGGATAGCATTTTGTAAAACCTATATTATGTGATGGAAATCTTGAAAATTATATAATATAAATGTAAGGGATTTCAGTGAAATTAATTAAAAAGAATATAGATAACAACAACACATTCAAATTAGCAGATCAAGTAAAGGAGATTTCCTAGAAAGAAAATTAAATGCAATAGCTAGCCTTTTGTTAAAAGTAAATCATAGAAAGTGTCCTAATTCTGAGTCTGTGTTTAGACCTGTATAGCAGCAATCCAAATTGCAAATCCAATAGGCTCTTTTTTCATTGTCTCCCCCTCTGCTGAGCGGGTGAACTTTTTCTAAACCGTAGAACTTAATTGTATCCATGTGGGTTTCTGGATGTTCAGTGAGGAAATGGAATCCAATTGGAAATCTAATATCTTTGTTCAAAATGTTTCTTAGGTGTTCAGAAATTCGTGTTTTTAGCATACGTATGTTGCTGCCAACATATATTCTTGAACATTGGCATTTTAATGCATGTACCACAAATTTGCTTTTGCAATTGATGAAGTCTTGTAGAAAATGGATCTGACCATTTGGCAAATGAAATTGTGTAAGTCCATTGGCTGAGTATTGACACATTGCACATGTTCCACATTTGAAGTTTTCCTTTTAGTGTATTTTCAATCCACAGTTGTGAAAGACCTTTTTGTTTCTGATGTCTTTCAAAATGAGATGGACTCACAATATTTTTCAAATTCTGGGCTTTCCTGTAGGTGATTGTGGGTTGATCACCCAGAAAAGATTGGAGACCCTGGTCTGATTATAACAAATGCCAATGTTTTGCTAAAGTCTTCTTCAGGAATTTGTTTTCAGAAGTGTAAGTGGTAATGAATCTCAATTTTCGAATTGCTACTGTTTTGTCCTTGGGTTTCACCTTGTTCTTCAGTAATTCCATTCTGGGTTTCGAGGAAGTTTTGTCTAAGGCTGTTTGTAAATTCTTTTTAGAATAGCCTCTTTCCAAAAATGTATTTGTGGCTCATTGGCTGTGTTTTATGAATTCTCTATCTTCAGTGCAATTCCTTTTGATTCGCAGATATTCTCCATATGGGATGTTATTTATTGTGTGGACAGGATGATTGCTCTTGGCAAGGAGTATACTGTTACCTGATGTTGATTTAGTATAGAGCGTTGAGTGTATTTTATCCTCATGAATATAGAGCTCTAAATCCAAGAAGTGTATCTTCTGATTGCTTTCTTCCATTGTCAACTTTAGATTGAAGTCATTGTCATTCAGAAAGTTGTGGAATTCTTTTAGTGATTGTTTGTCGCCTTTCCAGATTACAAGGATGTCATCTATGTATCTTCCCCAATAAGCGACCTGTTCAATGAATGAGCTGTGTTTCCATGCATGTTGTAGTTCGTATGCTCCCATGTATTTGCATAGGCTGGAGCGAATTTTGCACCCATCGCCGTGCCCTGTTTTTGCCTGTATAGTTGTTTGTTGAATAGGAAAAGGTTATTGTTGAGAGTGAAATCCAACATGTCATAAATCATTTCATTTTGACAATAATAAGACAATGATCTGGTTTGCAGAAAATACTTGACTGTTTCAATACCTTTTTTGTGAATGATGCTCGTGTATAGAGCGGTTACATCAAATGTTACTAGCCTGAAGTCAGCCTACCACTTTACTGTGTAGTACAGGCTTGTACCAAAGGTGAATTTGTATGGTCACTTGTAGTCTTAATTATGTGTGGTGTTCCCAAAGGGTACTGCATATGATTCTGCCTAACAACCACTTACTCATTCATCACAGGACACCAAATTGCTGCTAGACCAACCAATTACGGGAGAAGAAATAATTTGAGCCACAGACGACCACCCAGCTGGTAAAGCTCCAGGATCAGATGGGTTCACTGCAGAATTCTACAAACAATCCAAGCTTATACTCAGCAAACACCGAATGCAGGTGTGAGATGAGGCATTAGAGAGGTGACTGCTTCCATCAGCAATGTGTGAAAACATTATCACATTGCCGTTAAACAGAGTAAAGCAGCGGATGAGTGTGAGTCTTACAGACCGTTATTGTTAAGCAACACAGATGTTAAGCTCTTTGCCAAGATCTTAGCCAACAGTCTTATGCCATTCATTGAATACATAATCCACCAAGAACTATCAGGGGTTACCCCAGGCTGACCCACTTGCATCAGTATATTCAGGGTATTTAACGCCATGGTGCAAATATCATCAAAAATACAGGCAATTATGGCCACAATGAATGCACACAAAAGAACGTATCCTAGCAATTTGTTTATGAGGCACTATGGCGATGTGTATTTGGGTCCAGGTTCATCTCATACCTACAGCTACTATAGAAATCCCCCAATGTCAAGTGTTTGCACCAATGGGGAAGTGTCCAATCTCATTGATATAGGGAGGGGCCCATTATACTGTTACTCTTTGCAATAATCACAGATCCCCTAACCGATAAGGTGAGACTTAAACATGAGGGTAGGGATATTAGAATTGGTAGGATGCAGAACATAATATCCTTGAATTCTGATGATGCCCTTTTGTTCATCAGGAACCGACAAGAGAACCTTGAGCCTATAATGCATGACATAGCTGAATTTGGCTATCTTTAGGCCTATGCATACATCTAACCACATCTGAGCTCTTTCTACTGACTGAGGCCCTGGGTTAGACCACCGGGCGCAAACGTCTTCACTTGGGCCCCTTACGGAATAACATATTTAGCAATCAAAATCTCACGCACATGGGAGTCCTTGTATGAAGGTAAATCCGGCAGCTACTTGGAAGAATTGTCATCCAAAGTACACAGCAGGCTATGCCTGCCTCTAACAGCAGCAAGCAAGATCTCCCTATTGAAAATGGTTGTGCTGCCTAAAGTGCTGTATTTAATGATGTAGCAAAATTCATGGCCCTTTGCCTGGATGTTTCCCCTTTGATGAAGTGTCCAAATGTGGGTTCAACCCCTGCAAGGCCCATTGGGCGACTGCTATGCAAAGGACACAGCATTGGAGATGCTGGGATATGTGAAAGCAGATGTAAGGGTACCGCTGCCACTGTTCTCAAACTCCTGCACATGGTAAAGGGTGCACTTCTCTCACACCAGTAACTAAGTAAGGTCGGTATGTGACTGAGTGTGACTGAGGTTGGAATTCGCCATTTTGTGGCAGAAGGAGAAGATGGACTAGCATGCACTTTGTAATGCACCTGCACTAGAGTATGAGTCATGGATGAGTCCAAAATAGTGTTGAACTCCTTGCTTTTGGGATCCTCTGCTGCCCCCACCGCTCAAGCATCTGTGCTTCAGTATTGGTCCAGGCCTGTTCCTGTGAGACTTTTTGCAAAGTTCCTGCTTCTTCTACTCCAGTGTCTTCTGCTTGTGCACCAGAACCTGCACTATAAAGATTAATATACCTGCTAGAAAAATCCCATTTTGCTTCACAGGGTCTTGATCTGCCTCCATGGTTATCAACCTGTCAAGGATGTTGTGGAACATAGTGCCATGTGGGTCACCCTGATGATCAAATAGGAGAAGCTGAAGAGTTGCAGCAGGAACTGGAGCTGTTGGAGCCTCATGTTCCACATGTTTCTTGTGCAATTGAATGGAGTCTACATTCCTACCTGGCTAGGGAGGAGACTGTTCCTGATTTTGTATCTCCTCATCATCCTGAACATCAACCACCAGCAATAAGTAATGGAATGTTAAGTGGTCCGTTGCCGCACAGCTGTTGTTATTTTTGTAGACTGTTGGCTCATTGTCCTCTAACAAATGTTGAGTGATGGCTAGGTCACTGGGAGCAGATGTAGAGGCAAGAACACATCTAGAAGTGTGGATGGGTGCAGGCAGGAAGTACCTCTTTCCTGTGTGCCAGTATCTGTCCAAATGTTCCTAGTGGTGACCCTTGGGGTGTCTGTATATCCAGACAGGACCCCCAGAGAATGGGTGAGCTGGGAGATGCGTGTCTGTGTTTGGTTGGAAGTAGATGTGGTCCTCCGCTAGAGTAAGTGAGGAGAGCTACCAATTGTTCAGCTGCATTGTGTCAAGGGGGATGTGCATGTAGTGTAAAGTGGAAAGAAGAATGAATGAGTAGGTAAGTGAGGAAAAAGATTCTGGACTCAACGGGTGCAGCCACACCAACGAAGTGCCCGAGTGGCATAGAGAAGTCCATCTACAGGGCTACCTGACTTGGTCTCAAGCAGCAGACATATTTTCCTCAGGTGTCCCCTTGCAATGGTCAAATCTCAACTATGTGACCCAGAATGTGGACCACCTACAAAACAGCAGCAATGTCTCCACAGAATAAGCTATCTCAACAAAGCTCTTGTGCTGAGAAATCTTCTGACTGGGCCTGCCCGACCATCTCTTGACCTGTGGCAATATTTGCCAAGTCCACCCTTTCATAGGTCAAATCTAAACCAAGTAACCCAGAGTCTAAGAAAACCACACAACTGAGGCCTCTCTGAGCACCCTCACACTGGAGTTAATGGGTTCACAGAGCTGCCAAGATAAAGTTAATGAGTAGATACATTTGCATACGGCCCATCCTGTCTTTGTCTCAAGTCACAGACATATTGGCTCAATACCCTTTGGATTTGTTGGATAGTGATCCAGAACCTAGGATACATCCCTCAGCCCCCTCTCAGAACCAACAGCAATGACTCCACATACGAAGCCAACCTGCGGAGGTTTCTGAGCGTAGTGGAGAAAACCATCTATAGCGTCTGCCTGGCATTGTCTCATGTAGTGTCTATATTTTCCAGAGGCCGTCTCTTGCATTATTCTATGGATTTCTGTTGCCCAACATCATCTACAGAGGCCTAATGAATCACATCACCTGGCGTCCACAGGCTCAAACCAGGGACAGGTTCTATTTAGCACTGTCTGTGTCTGTACGGTGCTAGAGCCCCTTCCACTGCCCCCCATACCTGACATGCTCTCCACTCCAACTCTGGCCACCACCCCCTTCACTACAAATGAAACCAGCTACCTGGTCCACCTGTGCCACTACTGACCTATTTCCTAATAATCTTTTATTTTTGGGCACCATCAGCCTATTGCCTAATAATATTTTATTGTTGGTTGCTACCTTTCTACTGCTGCTTAATTTGTATGGTTGGTTGCTACTGGCCCACTGCCTATTAATCGTTTAGTGTTTATCTCTACTAAGCCCCCAACATAAACTTTGAAACCCACATTGAGGTGGTTGAAAGGTCCAGAGGCTGCTCCAAACTAGTGAATGCTGCACTCAGAGAAGGTGTACAGAGGATCCCCAGACCTCCCTTCCTGGGACCCTACACAAAGGCATGGGGCAGTGACAGGAATACCAAAATCCCTACCGCCCAGTCAAACCCCAATAACCAGCAAAGGGAAGTTACAACATGTTTAAGTCTCTGCTGAGCTGGGAAAAATATTCCTTTCTTTGCACAGATAATGAAAGAACAATCATGAACAGGAACCTGACTAATGCAGACCACAAAGTTCCTGTGGATATCAAGTTCTGGTTAAACAAAATAAATGATTTAAGTTGGAAGCACAAGGAACAAAACAAAAGACAGCAGTCTTCCACTCCTGGTAACATTGCAGTGTTTCAAAGTTGCAAATTCCCTGTGACTGGAAAGGGTTAAAATTACAACTAACGCCTTACCACGATAACCATTTATTTTTTACTTTAGTATTGCTCACGGCTTGCAAAGCAGAAAGAAACCCAGTTTGAAGAAGCCAATGGCAGCAAAGATCCCGGGTAAAGAGAAGGTGGTCTCACAGATGTCTAGGTCAGTTCTAGAATCCAAGATGGTAGCAGACCTTAATGTAAGTTTAGGCCAAACCCTTCCCAGCCCACATGACCACTATCCAAAGGCTCAGTCAAAGAATAGCACAACCCACAGTCCACAGTGCACAGGTGCAATCCATGTCACTAATCACTGCTCAAGAGGACGCCAGAACAGACAATAAGAGCCAGCTAGCTCATTCAAAGAGTGTGGGGTGTTCAAGGAGGAGCTGGAGGAAGATATTTGGTGGGGGTAAACAAGCTAGCTTTCTATTGAGAGGGGAAGTGAAGGAGAGCTTTGGAGGTTGGAGGGATAGTATTAAGAAGGTTGGAGGGAGACACCATACGATCTGGCGATTGGAGGGAGAATATCAAAGATGTTGGAAGGAAATATGATACCATCTGGAGAAGTAGTATTGAGGAGGATGGAGGTAGGTTTGGTAGTATCTGGAAAGGGAGTTATTGAGGATGTCTGGTGCAGGGAGAAAAGCTAGAGTGAGAGATAAAGTTGCAAGACATGTGGAAGACAGGTAGATGCTCAGGTGCCAGTGGACTTCTAAACGACTGCCTAAGATCCATAGAAAGAGAACCAGTGTTCAGGAAGATCCACTGTTGCATCTAACCTCTGGACGAGAACTCCAGACTTGTCCAAGTCTGTGATGTGTTGGCCAAGAAGCACCTGCACCCAAGTTTCAGCAGCATAGGGTTCAGGAGCCCAACATACCTGCAACCCAAAGACAATGACAAGGGCACATTACTGCACATTGGGTTAGGGTCAGGAAGAGTCCAAGCCAAGATTCTTTTAAGAGACTTATTTTTTCAATCATGAGTAGTTAATATAGCATTATACTATCATTTTGTTGCATAACTACCTTTGTCACATTAGAAATCACATCCTTGTTTCAACTGTTTGTGTTTCCCACTCATAATGTCTGTGACACAGCCTTTTAGCCTAAGTTTATATTGTTTGTCACTACTGGCCAGTTGCCCAATTATTTCATTGCTGGTCAATAATGGCCTAATGCAGCCACATTATAAGGTAACCAGGTCTAGAGCCCTCCCCGTCTGATTCTAATCACACTTCTAAATACTAAGAGCATCAACACCTACTTCCACTGCCTGCTTGTGTTCTGTGCCTGTTGTGGTAGGGTGTGTGAGTAAGACCATCATAATTATGTCCAAGCTATGAAGACCCATTTTGTTTAATTTTGCCTGGTGTGCAGCCTGATTTTAAAAAACTTTCTGGAGGTCATGTGGCGTTCCAAGGTGAAGAGTCTTCTGGGCATGATGCTCCACGGGTTGAGTACCAGAACAGGAAAAGAGGAACAGGAAAGGGGGAACCCTCTTGGTATTTATGTTGGAAGCATGGAATTGTTCCGACAGTTTATTTTTTTTAGTATTTTCTTTTATTGAATTTAGCTGGAATAAATCAACTTTTTCAATCATTACTCAAATTTATCAAAAACATAAAAACAACAAAACAGAACTTGTAAACACATAATTAACCAAGATTAAGGAAAGTAACAAACAATTATTACAAAATACATTTCCTTAATACACAATGTTTGAGAGAAAGACATCCCAAAAATCAAATTAGAAGAAGGAAGTACAATGCTATGATGTCCAATGAAAGAGAAAAAAAAACTGTACTGTTTATTTCACTATTACAAGCTCTGTAAAAAGCCAGGGCAAGAAAGTGTTCATTTCACCCCAAGTTAACAGCATCTAGTCTAAAATGACTTTCAAATCATAAAGATTTACGTGCTTCCTTCAATATACGAATGTTAAAATGACAACCAAAAAGTGGAGTTCAGCATGTTATCAAATCATACATTTATAAAAATTCTTTGAATTCCCTTTTACATCAAAATCTGTACAGTTAGGAATCAAAATTCAAGGCATTTAGAAAATTGATAGTCGCTATTCGAATACTCATTATCCTGGTAGCAATTATTGCTACCCATCTATTTTCTGGCTTCATGAGTGTAAAATAATCAATATGTTTACTGAAATGTATTTGTCTAAGCCCCATTAGTGAGGGGCAATCTATTAATACATGTTCTAAAGTTTCTTTCACATTATGATCAGCACAAAAACGACACCAGTTTTCATCCACTTTGATTAATTTTCTACGAGCTTGAATGTCACGCATAGGCCATACATTGAATCGAAGCCGTAAAATTGCAGTTCTCAGATACGGAGTTGGAGCTCTGCAGGGATAGGGTTCCATATCTCGATATCTCTTAGGGCCGAACCATTGGTTATTGAAATCTTTGTATGTAAGGCATAAGGCTCTTGTGTTTAAACAGTCCATCATGTAGTCCATCATGTACAGTATTTTCTTAGCTCAATCTGGATTAGAAATTAAAACATCAATCGTGATGTCAGCAGTTACCATAACAGAGATGATGTATTTAGACCAGTGCTTTGGAAACTCATGGTGAGAAGATAGCATGTACTGAGAAACAATCGCTAGCGTAGAAGCATTCACTGTTTAAAGTAAACATTTTCAAAAGAGACTGCACATGTGCCTATTATACATGGCCAACAGTGAAGTCAACCCCAACTCAGATCTCAGCCAAGGACTTGGAGTGCCTTGCGGTAAATGAAGGGTCGATCTCCAAAATTTAGCTTCCAATTGATTGAAAAAGGAGGCTTGGATGACTTTTTGCATTTCTAGACCATATAATAAGGTAGATGTTACATTTTGAATCCAAAACGTTATTGCAGATTTAATGGAGCATTTACCATATTTATATAAAATGAGTCTTGTCTGTGATATGGCTGAGGTTAGCTTTTGTTCAGTTTTTCGCAACTGTGAATGAGCAGATGGAAGGCCATCAAAAATAATACCCAGATATAAATAGTAGTCTTGATTTTCCAATCCAACTTATTTCTCTGCGAGCTTCTTGGAGCATAAAGCACAATTTGAGTTTTTTTTTAAATTAACTACCTTTAAGTTCAACACCATTCATTTTGGGAGAATCTGTCCTCACGTTTTCAAAAGCCCCCTTGACATCATTAAGAAAAAAGTTAAAGAGGGCTGATACATCCCTGCTTCAGCCCTCTAGTTGTCGCGATGGCAGTTGATAGCAAACCCGTAGATGTTAATCTGATCTGCACAGAGGTATCTATATGCAAGTCATGAATAATGTGGCAAAACAAAGTCGGACAATCCGCCTCAATTAGTTTTGCCATAAGTTTGATTCTGGAAACAGAATCAAAAGCGGCGTGCAGGTCAACAAATGCAAAATAAATGGGTTGCTTAGTTACTTGGGCCTGTGTTTTGAGGGCATTAAGAGTAATAAGGTTTACGGCCGTACCCATTCCAGCAACAAAGCCTGTCTGATTTGGGTCCTGCTGATTTGCCCTGATGGTCCAAGCATTAAAGTCCCTTAACACTAACCGTGAAAATAGTTTGCCTGGAGCGTCAAGCAACGCAATGGGACGGTAGCTCTTGGGATCTTTACGATCTCCCTTTTTGAATATGGAAACAATCAAAGATGAACGCCAGGACTTTGGAAGGTTTTTAGTGGATAGGATGTGTTGAAAAGTATTATTAAGAATGGTTGCCCACTGACTAGGATTTTGTTTAAACATGTAATTAGTCAACCCGTCCGGACCTGCCGCCCGAGAAAAAGGGGATGTATGTATGAATTCTCTGAGAATATCCTCTGAGCACTCTAATTTCCAGCATGAAGATCTGCCTATATATGTAAATTTGTTCAATTGTTCATCAGCATAAAGTCGTGAATAGTCGCAAGCCATTGAACTTCAGTAACCCTGTTTACCTGCTGGTCAAATTGGCTCTTCAGAGTGCATTTATTTAGTAGTTCCCATACATGTGTAGAGTTTTTATTATAACAGGTTGACATGAACAAATCACTATCTGCCTGAAATAATTTTGCTTTCCTGGCACGTGTCCAATTACGGTAAAGGCATTTGGCAGTTTTAACAGCCTTTTCTCATTCTACACCAAACAATATGCATGCTTTACGAATTTCTCTCCTGTATGTTGCTTTCCTCTGTTGAAGAAAGGGGTCAAATCTATGCATGTGTGAATTAGTTCGATTACTATGGCAGAGCTGAATGTTTCTAAATGTGTCTATAATGTCTACATATGAGACAAAATCTTGTGACCTTTGGCGATTCATAAGAGTGGCATTCAAGAAGGCTAAGTTATCAGCTGACCATCTAAGCCGGGTTCTAGCATTATTTACAACTAATAGTTGTTTAGACCACTTTGGTGATTTGATGCTTTGCGGGTTTTGAACTGCCCAATGGAATGATAATATATAATGATCACTCTTAGATTGTTTAATGACTTTGAATTTACTAGCGGTTACAAATATATTTTCACTCATAAAGACGTAATCAATCGTGGATGTTGACCCGCCTCTTTCCCAAGTATGGCTTGCTGGAATATCTCCAATAATCGCACCGTTGGCCATTCTTAGATTTATGTCTTCCATAAAGGAGGACCATCTCTGACTTTCAAGATTCGCTTTTCTTTTTTCACTCCGGATACAGTTGAGATTTAAATCGGCCACCAACAAAATAGCAGAGGTCTTCTTATCTTTAGCAATTTCTTCCATTCGATTAGACAGATTATTATAAAAGGTGTTATCTGTGATCCCTCCGACAGTTTCATTGCAGCAACACAGTGTTCTGACTAGCGAGCAAACAATTAAATTGTTTCTGATGGTTTCTGAGGCCCTGCCATTGAGGGCATTGTGGACAACAGACAGGCTTTAAACTGGATTCTGTGACTGACTGTGAACCAGTGGAGTGTCAGGAGTTTTGGGTGTAGTTGTCCATCTTTCCATTCTTACGAGTATTCTTGTTGCTGAATATAGTACTCTTTGTACATGAATAAACAGGACATGAATCAACAGCCTTGAGAGCACTTGGGCAATGACGGTGTGTTGTGTGAATGGCAAGATGTGACACATGGACCTAAGCTGAAAGAATACGCTACTGAATATAGCTTTAACTTGTTCAATGTTGAGAAGTTTTTTCGTACGCAGTTTGAGATTTTTGACTCTTGAGGTTGGCTGAAGGCAGATTCTCATTTTTCCTGGCCAAGGAACGTTTGTGTTGTGAGTTGATCTGGAGCTACAGATCATAGGTTTGGCTTGAGTTTGGATGATTTTCAGTCAGTTGGCCAGCATCCTTGTGTCTATCTATGATAAGTAATTGCACAGTTCAGCTTGCTGTTGCATTGTGGTGTGACTTCATTCATAGATAATTTGAACCTTGTATGCATCATATTAGCTTATGAGGAGTTATTGATCATATCCACGAAAAGGAACTTGTAGACATTGAAAAATAATAGTGACAGGCTGGACCTTTGTGGTACCCACAGGTGATATTGCAGGAGAGTAATTTTAAGTAGGACATGTAGGCAGTCTCCATCTTGTGTGAGGGGAACTTAGACAGTTATACAACAGGAAAGGCCATTGTAACAATAGGGTATTGTGTGCTGGTGGTGGTGCAACAGGATGGCTTGCCCCCAGATGGATATGTTGTCATCTAATTTACCTGTAGTGTCCTGTGTGGCCCCTGGCAAATGAAAGTATTATGCAAGTATACACAGGGGCACATCATTTAACATCGTACATTTTAGAGACAACATTAACAATGTGGTGATGTTACGCATCCCTCCATGAGTAGTGCTCATTTCTGTGAAACTCTGAGAGAGTGCATTTGATTTATCATCACAGGACTATGAACCCTCAACCATAGCCCCCCATTCACAAGGAGCTCACTGACTCCCCCTTTAAGCATGCACCATGTTCAGGGATGCCTGCATCATCTACAAATCTGCCTCAACTAAAACACAACTCCACTTGGCTGAGAGACTCACCATCTCCGGAGGCCGTGCACCACTAGCAGCCACAACAGTGCCTGGCTTTAACCAAATAACTGCAAGAGGTAAAAGAAAACAGGAAACAGGTCTTGTCTTGTCCTTGAACAAGTTATCAATGCAGATAAGATTGGACCCCTTTATTGTACCCTTCAGGAATGACTTGCATGCCTTATTCATGAAAAAACATATAGCCTGTCACTGATCACTGAACTCAATCCTTTTTCCTCCTCTGGAGTCCCCTGCTCCCTCTACCCATCACAGTTCTCTGCTAAGCCTGCAACCTGCGTTTAACCCCCGGGCGCATTCCCTTTGTGCAGCGCTTCGCTGCTTCCCACCTAGCTTTCCATACATACATACATACATACATACATACATTTTATGAAATTGGAAAAATTTAATTTAGCATAATCTGACTTCTATTTTGGTCTCTATTGTGAATTGACACAAACAGAAATGGACCAATGCTAAATGTTAATTTAAGAACATTTGAAACTCACTTTGAAAATAATGCTTTGGGGTATCGTCTTAGAACTTGCCATTTTAATGATAGATTATCCTCATTCCATGCATATGTAGTAATCACATTGTTCTATCTTAACCACAAACCCCTTGCCAATGATATACATGCCAAAGTTCACCCTTTCATGTGACATATGATTGGCCAGTCATGATTATTCTTTATGTTCTCGGAACTGTAATCGCGCATTTTCCATTGACAATCCAGGCCAATTCCTGCATCGCATAAGAGTAGAAAGCACATGTGGAAGCTCAGACCAGAGTTTCCCACTCTGTGTTGGTAACACGCATGCATCTCTGCAGGCATCAGTATTCTAGTTCTCACAAGTATTTATACTACTTTGTCTAGCTTTAATTGCAGGAAGAGACCATATGCATCTGATGTAATGGCGGACGCCATGCCTTTCACGGCAGCTGACTTAACTAATCTCCACGGTGTTCGCATTGTCATCTAAGTCATGATGGGTCACCCAAGTATTGAGTGAGTTTTGACCTATAGTTGTCCTTCTCCATTTCCAGCATGTGCCATAAAGATAGCACTTCAAGAAGACCTAGTTCCTAGGCCACCACCTATATCTATCCATGCATTAACATGTTGTATTTTAAGAACTCTGTGTATTGTGAATTGTACTTACCTTTATCTCCTTTCTCCAGTCCTCCAACTACCTCACTGCTTGCCAGATTAATCACTGTCACAAGTTGTCCTTCCAACAGCCACAGTGCATGCAAGTGGTGGTGGGGGGGGTTACCTCGAGCGGCTAAGCAATTCTTGCAGTGTTTGGTAACTAGGCTCCACTTCTTCAGGCCTTTCCAGGGCCTCTTGATGTTGGCGAAGCAGTGGTAGTTGCCAGCCACCAATCATCACCAGAGAATTTTGTCTTTCTGGACTTCCCAGCTATAGTTGTAGTGAAAAACCCACTTGAGTAGAGAGTTGAAGAAAGACATCTCATCGGGGAATGAGCTTGCCACAGGATCTTGCTGCATGAGCAGAGTTCTGTTGTGGCAGGATGGGGCATGCAGGACACAATAAGGAGGAGGGTATGCTGGGCAATTTCCCACCATGAGGAAGCAGATTTCTATTGAGTCAGGAGCAGTGAGAAGGGCGTGGAAAAGGGTGGCACAGGTGGGGGTCTATGACTTATTGGCAAGTCTCTTCATTTTCTTGGAGGGCTTGGCAGGGCCAGTGATTTCAAAAATACACAAGAGCATAAACAAGTGCAGACATGCTCCCAAGAGACAATATGAGCAGAACTCATTTGGAAATGTGGCATGCAACCCGATGCAGAAGCATTTGAGTTATTTCTAGCAGATTCTGAGCAGGAATCTAAATGTCCCTGATAGTGCTTGTTATCAATGCCTAGCGAGCCAAGATAAGATACAACTCCATCACACAACAGAATGTGTCTATACTGTCTCCAATTAAATGGTGTATCTAGCGAGTACTTCCCTTACTGTTTTAAAATATTTCTGGGGTACAATAGCTCACAAGACAGGTGAAAATAGTTCCTTCAATGTCGCAAATATGTACACAGTACTTCTCATATATTTTGCTGATGGAGTATGCCAGGTTATAGGGAGATCGGTTATGACAGCTGTTCCTAGATATTGCAGGACAGGGTGGGATAACACTCAAGAGGAAGAGATTTTATTTTTAGAATGTATTCAGTTTTCAAGACTATGGGCCAGGACCCAAAGGTTATCAGAAAGTTGATATCAGAAACAAAATCATCAGATTCTATATGGGGAACTGCTTTAGGTAATCACAATGCAACATAAAAAGAATACTGCAGAAAAAAAGAACAAGGTGGTTGAGTTTCGTTTAGGCCACGTGATCAGACCATTTTCCTGAGGAAGATGTTGAAAACTGAGATGACACGTAAAACCAAGAAGGGGATAGACAGGCCCCTCCCTAAAGAAGTCTAGCTTTTCTGTGTGCTAGGCGCAAGTAGGGTGGTGGGTTGTGTCATAATTGTGAGGCCAAACAGAGCGATCCGACTTGTAATATTATATTAATGTCAGTGGCTGAGGGTTATTCTTTTGAACACTGGTCATTTCCTAAGCCCATCTCTATTGAATGAGAGGTAATCACACATAAAGAGTAAAATGGGAAAGGGGGAGAAGAAATGAGAGGAGAAACTGCAACCAGGGTAGTATGATTTTCAGGGGATCAGGTGGGATTGAATGGTAGGTTGCAATACATGCCTTACAGGACTAGCAGATCAGCATAGCTAGCCCTGCCCATTTTAGGTAGGATGCAGTCGCCTCCATCAGCATACGCTGTGGGTGATGTAATTCCAGGGAATCAGTGAGAATAGATGAGCACTATGGGCAGAGTTTACACCAGCATGATCTGTATCCCAAGGGCGACAGTGTGTTAGTTGTAAATCTAGGATCTGAAGGCAAGCCCCCTTTTACTGTCACTCCAGAATAAAGGCAACCAGCTAGGGAAATAGGCCAGTAGATAGCGCTGCAAGGATAACAAGGTTTATTCTTACAGAATACAAATATCAGCAAAGGACTCTGCTGCTCGAGAGCGCTCTGGCCAAAATCTGCATGAGCAGCACATTAAAAAGGTACACAGTGTCATCAGTGACATCACTATATACAGTAGAAACTTGCATAGCTGATTGGTGAGACTGTATTCATGGGCCTGCTCATAGGGGATGCCAGGCTTTAATTGGCTGGTTCCTCTCTGCCGGTCTGGATCTGGGCTCATCCTCACGGTCAAGGTCAGGGGATGAATAAACAACATTGTTCCTATCTAAACAAAACAGGCTAAGACGTAATATTCACTCATTTTGGCATGCACCTGGGCAGCACAGGAAATGGTGTCAGGGGGAAGGGAGGGTAAACACAGCTTTGCAGACCTACACCTTCAGAACTTCATTAATACTGCAGTTCCCACACTCAAGGTCTTCCCACTTGGGTTTCATTTCTAATTTATCCCTCCTGGTACCTCGTGTTACAAGGGAAGTGGTTTGTGGCTAAGTAGAAATACAGTCGCGCATGCTTAGATCTTTTGGTGGGCAGTTTATAGGGGTTAGGTCCTGGAGGTCTCTTGCTTATCAAGAATGCAATGGTGTGGGGGTTGAGTCAGTGGTGTGAGGCCGCTCCGGCCTGGCTGGGTGGGGTTTAGGGGCCTCATGACAGTTAGTGGAGATGAATGGACGCAGCACGGAGATTGGTGTTGTCTCATGCTCTAGCAGAGCACATTCTTTTAGAAGATACTAACTATTCACAACACTGAAGGAAAAAAGGGAAATTGACTTCCGTGGGAACAGGGCTCGTGCAGAGTCAGGGTGTTTGCTCAGAGGCTGTGCCTGCAGTTCTGTCCCTTCTGGGCCTAATAAAAAATTGAGTCATGGGTTATGAGCTTTTCTAGTGTCAGGCATCTACAGCTAAGCGCTGCAGGGTCTCGACATGGTGCCCAGTAATGTGGTTTGCTCCCCCTTGTATGTTATATCATCTCGTAAGGAGTTCACCTTATTTGGAACCGCCTGGGGGGGATAGACCCATTTTCATCCAAACAGATCATATCTTACTGCAATATCGCATATCTGCATCCAGCCCTGTATGCTTATGCTGTGAGTAGTTAAAGGGTTAACAATACGGTGGGGTATGTCCGAGATGGGATGTTGACAAAATAAAGGGATTTATATCCATCACTCCAGCTATTTCTTGACAAGGAGAGTTTCATGTCATTTCAGAAGGGGGTGAAGGACTTGCACAGTGTAGTTCCAGGGGAAGGGAAGTCTAAATTTACCATGCACATCCAAAGGTGATGTGTGTTAGAGTTTGTGGTCTTTTGAATGTAGGGATTTCAGGGTGTAACTCCTTGCTGTTTAATTTACAAGATCTTCCAGAAATAGTGATTTTGTCGATGATGTATTTGGGTGGTGGAGGCATTGTAGGCTAAACATGCTGTCTTGAGCACCCAACACACTTTTATTTGCATCCAATGTAGCGATTTCAGGCTGGGAGTGATGAGATAACATAGGCACCTGTCTGAGATCAGTCATGCTCGTGTATGTTCTACCACTTGTAATTGGGCCGGTCTGGTTTTGGTGCCAGCCCATTGTAGGTGCCTTTCCCCGGCTTACTACGTGTGAGAGAAAATAAAATAACCACCCCTGTTGGGGAAGGAGGCACCGAGACCCGGCTGCAAGAGTTCAAAGGATGGTTTATTTCTCCAGCTAGGAAATAACCCAAAAAAAACCTACCAAACATTTACATCATACTTGTATATATATCAATTAAAGTAACTCTAACAAAAAGTGCTAAATGGACCCGATTGGCCAGGCGGTGTGGTGCTGTAGGTGTGGGTGGCATCTCTTCCTTCTGATTGGCTGAGTGGCTGACCAGATGACGGACGTCAAATATCTCGTGTTCCACGCAGGTCAGGGTCCGGTCACTGTGGTCACTACCTAAGCTAATATGTTGCATTCGAAAAACACCAAATAACAAATTATCTAAAACATTTTATGCTACTTTTCATATTTCTACACAAGTTACACATAATAATTATTGTCAGTACAATTGAGTCATTTGTGGCTTTAATTAGAGGCCTTGACCTTTATTGTGCATGCAAAAAAAAATCAAGCTGTGTTTCACACATCTCCTAAACTTCAAACCTATTAGTATGAGAAAAAACATATACTGTAGTAAAATGCTTAAGGTTAGTAGTGGGTGTGTTGGGTGGGTTTCGCAGCACAGGCAAGGGTCTGGCACTTGAAAGAAATACCTTACAGGGAGCGCAGGGTCAAGATGGCAATAAATTGTTCTAAATGGGGGTGGATGGCTTGCACGTTTATGGGGGCGAACAAGCACAACGTGCTTAGCTCATCCTGGTTCACATGCTGGTTCTCATGCTAGCAGTGATCTCAGAGGAAGAAAACTGTATCATATTGGTTGTTGTAACTTTCTCCGGCTTCTGCGTGAGAATGGGAGCGCAGAGCTTTCCTTCGCAGGGGGAGTGCAAGGGTGGGGTCCAGCCAGCTGCCTGCGTGCCTTGTGTGTGTGTGTCTCTGTCCTTGGCTGCTGCGGTGGAAGGGGAGCTTAGCATTGCTGTACTATCGCAGTGAGGCCTGTTTACCCAAGATGGAGTCGAAAGGGGGCACAAAAGATGGATGCCCCGTGTCCTGCTCAGTAGTCCCATCTATGTAGCAGTCAACCGTGGTTAACTTTACATAAGGGCAAGGGGCAATCCCACTACCGGAGGCACGTGGTCCAAGCCTTGTACTGAGGAGTGTACGGCGCGAGGGGGCCTAGGGACCCCTCACCCCCATACATTCCCATTTTCGTTACATCCAAAGTAACAAACTACTTATTTCGTTCTTTCGGTTCTCCCTTCGGTAGCGCTCAGCTTCAGCCACAGCCTCATCCCAAGCGGGTGTACCCTTTATTGGCATCCATGCTTTGCACACACTTCTTAAGCTGTTACCTCTTCTTGCATATTCTTCTGGGGTGACCATTAAGTATATCCCACCATCCCCATCTAAATATATCCAAACCTCGTTATTCCACAGCAAGTTCTTTGGTTCTTTAATGGTAGTGTGATGTAGACTATCGACCACGTCCCCATACTGCCTATAGATGGCAGTCATTCTATACTGCGGTGTGGTGTATTCTCCAGTTTGTACTTGGGCAACTATCATGGTATCCACCGTTGTCTGTCGACCCACTGTTAGCATCATCATCGCTGAATTAGGCATATTATTTTCACAGCATCTTAGTCCCAGTTGGCACACACAGAATATTAGGAGAAGACAATAATGGGAATGAGTATCTTCGCTGCTATGTTCACCCATGATGGTATCCAGCTGAACAGATCGTCGAACCACGTGTTGTTGTCTGCTCCACCTTCTGCTCTCATTCTTTCTCCTAAATTATGCACTGCTGTTATCACGTGTGACAGTGTCCCGTTATCAGCATCTGAGGTTGCAGAACACGCCCTCCCAATTTTTTTGCAAACACCGCCGTCCAGCACCGTGATAAGATCTAAGACATATCTGTTTTGCATCGTCATCAGGCGCAGTGCACAGAGCTCTATTTTTATGATGTTGAATCCTTCTTCAGTGTCGTTAGCCAGCTGGATGAGCTCCCAGCGTGTTATCTGCAGCCATTTCGCGTTTGTCCTTGCTTGAACGCCTGGTGCTAGAAATGATGCAAAAAATGTCTCTGCAGATGAGAAAAGCTTGTACTGCTGTGGGATTTCAGCAAGGAGTTCTGAGGATTTGGACGAAATATAATTGGATCTTTTGCTGCGTGACAACTTGGTTCTCAATGTTTCTTCTGACAATAGTTCGTATGCTGGGGGCTCCGTGATTGTCTCATCGGGCACTGTCGATGGTTCAGCCGATTGCCCTGCTGCCGATATGTCAGCCAATTGGCCTGCTGTCGAACTGTCAGCCGAAGGCCTTGCTGTAAACTGAACGTGGCTCTCTGGTATCACCATTAGTGCTGAGTGAAGTGTGGCTAGGGCACAAGTGCCCCACCAGGATGCTGGGAGATGCAGGTAAGCTCGTTTGTCACAGATCCAGTATATGTCCATTAATGCAGCAGTGCCTTTTTTCATATCTGGTATTATCAAAGTCTTATTGCACTGCTGTGCGGTTCCCATATTCACCTTCCCTTCTCCATGGAAGCAAAGTTTGTGCGGTATTTCCCTTTGAATCTTTATGGGTCTCTCCAGGGGTGTGACCCATGTCAGCTTGGTGATATGCTGTGACCAGATGGGGATGCACATTTCTTTTGCCCACTCGTATGTTTTGTCTGGCAGCCCTCGAAGCCCCTCAGCTTTGCATTTAATCGCTTCATCATGCCACTTGTCGTCTGCATACCTTGTCCCTTTTATGATGAAAAATGGCTCTTGGAGGCAGATTACTCCTTGTCGTCTGCTGGTGCATGTTTGTTCGTTTTCCAGTTTTTCCATGGCGACTGTGTGTGCCTGAAATGTCTTTTTTATTCTACACAGCATCAGATGAATCAAACATTGGGTCTCAGACAAGGGTATTTTCTGTGGGACTAACATTTTTTGGGTTCCAGTTGCATGAGTAGCAACTTTCATTACTTGCTTGCTTTGCTGCGGTGGTTATGTCTGAATACCATTTATTTGATTGGTCAGGGTGTCGGGGTCCTGTATTTCATCTAACCCCAGATTGTGATAAATATCATATCTGTTTTTTCCCACCCCCTTTTTCTCCTCCTTCTTTTGTTTTTTAATTGGGTACCAACTCGTTGATATTGCAGCGGGAATATTCTGGACCATGTATCATCAATGTTGTTCATGGTGACATGTGTGTATTCAGTAGTGGTTTCTGGTGCCGTGTGTGTGTGTATGCTTGTATTTCTGGAGTTAGTCAACCAATAGTAATCGTCATTTACATTCCATCCAAGCTCTATTTCCTTAACCATAGTATTACTCAATAATGGAATAGCAGTTTTGTTCACGTGTAATTGTACATAGGGTGGTGTTGCATTTATGCCATTTGATTCAACATTACAAGTGTCCTTCAAAATGGTTGTTACTCCAGTCCATATTAGTTTAGACCCTGGTTTTGTCATATTAGCCCCGCTCCCCCCTTTGTTCATTTCATTTGCCACAAATAAAACAACATTATACCAAATTAAATAAAACATCATTATTGCAAATAGTATGGCAGCAAATTTTATAACGCATTCCACATTACTTAATCTACTGGCCCTAGTGGCATCTCTATTTCTATCTAACATTTCGGCCTGATCAGCCGTTTCATCGCATTGGCTCATGTTGAACCTATGTGCGCGAGACAAATTCGTTAAGTCATCATGAAAAGAAACATATTTGCATTTGTTCAATCTTTTTCATCTTTTTGCTCAATTGGGCATTTAACAATTTCTTTCCATTTATCATGTAAACAATGAAGAAAAATAGAAAAAATAACATGATTCATATGAGATTTAAAAAGAAAAACAAAAAAAAAAGAAAAAAGAGAAAGACAAAATATATATAAAAAAACATTTTGGATTCCAAGATGGCCGCCGGGGTGAGGAGTCGCAGCTAATCCGCGCTCCGCCCGGGCCGCCAAAAAACAGCACGACCGAAGCCGTGTCCGACCGTCACTCACGCCCCCCGACTGCTAGAACCCCCCCGCACCCTCCCCCCGGCGAAGAATCGGCGCCGCGGATGAACACGGGCGAGGTCCGGGGAGAGAGCAGACCGGCCCCTCCCCCATCGGTGCCGAAAGAAACGCTCCAGCGCCATAGAAGACCACACAGCCGGGAGGCGACGGCAGGGGTGGGACCCGGATCGAGGGCAAGGCGGAACTCCGAGGGAACGAGCCGAAGCCGAGGAGCGCCGAAGGGGAAGGAGACACAGCGACAGCTGTGACGCCAGAGAGGAAGCGCAACGCAGGGAGTGAGCAGCGCGAACAGGGCGGACCGCTGGTGAGGAGAAGCGGGGGCCGCCCTGAAACATAGCGCGGAAGAAGAAAGGTGAGCCATCAAGGGGGGGAGAAAACCACCCGCCCGCTTATCTACACCCCGGGGGGGGGACTCAGGAAAAGCGAAAAAAAAAAAAAAAAAAAGCGGGAAGCAGGCCGGGGCGATATACGCAAAAGGATATTCCCTGCTACGCGAGAGGCCCCCGGCATCAAATGGATCGGGGATCCCCCCAGGCCTGAAGGAATCCTCTACGCAGAACCCCTCCCCCCCCCACGTGGGCCGGAGTATCCTCTTCCCCCACTAAACAGGGGGCGAAGAGCGGGGGGACACCAAAGTAAGGGGAAGCAGTCCCTGCCTCAAACAGACAGACATTGAGATCCGACGGGGGCAGGAAAGGATACGCAGACTACTAATCTGTCTAATTCGAGAACCCCCCCGCCCACTGAGACATCTCAGAGGATAGGATCGGGAGAAGGACCATCCGGAGGGCTACAAAAAGGCACGGTAGCCCCATAGGCATTCTACCGGATCACGCCACCATGTCGAGAGCAAAAGGAAAGGGCAACCCCATCCAACAGATATCCCAATCAGCGAAGCAAGGCGCAGATATTCTGCAAATGTGGTCAACGGAGGGATCATTGCAACCGAGGGGGAGAACCCAGGGAGAATCCATGGGGGAGTCAGAGTCACCATCCCAACAGCCGCAACCACTGACCAGGGAAGATATGCAAACCTGGTTCATGGACTTGCAAGAAAAATTCATGTCCACAGACCAAGAACAATTTACAACTATGAAAAACGAAATGAAACAAGTGGTTCAAGAGATTAGAACCGATATTAACAACCTAGAAGAAAGAACGGACATAGTGGAAAAAACGGTGCAGGGACTAGAAGAAGACACGAGACAAGCAAGCGAAACGCAAGAACACTTGGTGTCACTTACGCACAACTTAGAACTTCAATGTGAGGACTTGGAGAACCGCTCTAGATGCTCAAACATCCGCATCAAGAACATGGCGGAATCAGTGCTAGACAAAGATCTAAAAGAGGCGGTAAAGGAGGTGTTTAGAGACATTCTGGGGTCCCAAGACACTGATGAAATCGGAATCGATAGAATCCACAGAGTAGGACCAAAAAGATCGGGGGCCCCAGGGGAAAGACCACGCGATGTCCTAGCGGCTCTCTCCTCCTACCCACAGAAAGAACAGATCCTCAGGAGAGCCAGAGAACTGGAACACATTAAAATGAACGGTCAAAACATCCAATTATACCAAGACCTCGCTCTGATAACCCTCCAAAAAAGGAGAGCAATGGCCCCACTGGTGAAAGTTCTGATAGAAAAGCAAATCCGCTATAAATGGACCTTCCCATTTGGGCTGCTATTTACGTGGGAAGGGAAACAGAGAAGAGTATCCACGGTGGAGGAAGGTATGAGCACATTGGGTCTACAGGAAGATGAGGGGGAACGGGGGGAGTCCTCGAACAGGAGGGATCGAATGAGAAGACCAATGGGGTGGGAAACAATTATGCAAAAGAAGACTAATACAGGGAGGGAATCCCGGAGAAAAGTCACATGAAGAACCCAGGAACATGCAACCAAGGGGTACGAACAAGGAACAGCAATTATGGAATCAATGTTGGGGTGAAGGAGGAGAACGGAACGGAACGGACAACACGCAGATGGCGGTCGGGGGAAGAACCGACGGCTTGGAACTCGGCAAAGACCAATGGATCTTTGGGGTTTAGGACTCACCATATCATACCCCCCGAGGGTAAGGAGGGCAGGGAGCGATGGGCGCAACGCTCTAGCTTCAATAGGAACCCTCGCCCAACTCGGGGGACAGTTTGGTTGGTTTAAAGTTCAATGTTGGGGGGCGGAGAAGTTCAAGGGCGGGGAAGGGATCGGAGGAATCAAAGAAATGAAACAAGAACAGAAGGGGACCCGAGGCGACGACAAACAAATATAACACAATGGGGATGTTACGCATAGTGACATACAATATAAGGGGCATGAATCACCCAACAAAAAGGGCTAAACTGGAAAAGCAGTTTAAAAGGGAGAAGGCGGACATACTACTTCTCCAAGAGACCCATATCAGAACGAGGGATAAGCAGAAAATGCAGATAAAAGGCTACACTAGACACTAAACTACTAGATACAAGCATGGATAAAGAAAGGAGGTTTGCCTTTGTCAATGTAGTAATTGAAGGTCTTCACATTACACTCGCCTCAATATATGCGCCCAATCAAGGACAGGACGGCTTCCTTAGGGATGTTCTATCGAAACTGGAAAACTATGCTAAAGGGGAAGTGATCATGGGGGGAGATTTCAATATGGCATGGAATCCACATATAGACAGGAGTACGGGGAACGCGCATGGCCAAGGGGCACCATCAAAACGTCTGAGGCAGCAAATGGATCAAATGGCCCTGAATGACGTTTGGAGGGAACTGAAGGGTGAACAGAGGGGGTACACCTACTTCTCACATGTCCACAACACCATGTCAAGAATTGACTACTTCTGGGTCTCAGTGGGACTACTGGGAATAATCCAGGGGCTGGACAAGGGCACAATAGCCCTCTCGGACCATGCCCCGCTATGGCTGGAGGTGACTCTCCCAGGGAGGAAGAATGTGCTATGGAGGTGGAAACTACCGCAGGAGCTGATCCAGGACCCAATCACAGGGGAGTCCATAAGGGAAATGATAGAGGAATACTTTATACAAAACGACACAGGGGAGGTAGCGCTGCAAGCAGTCTGGGATGCGTTTAAAGCAGTGTTGAGGGGGAAAATTATTGCGTTGAAAATCACAAGAGATAAACAAAGGTTTCGGTGGGAAAAAGAGCTGGAAAAAACAATCGAAGATATCCAAGAGAAGCTTCTGACACACCCCACAAAGGCTTTAAAAAAATCACTGAAACATACACAGGGCCAACTAGAGATGCTCCGCACGAAGGGCGCAGAGAAGAACCTACTCTATCTGAAGCAAAGATATTATATTAGAGCGAACAAAGCAGACCGGCTCCTGGCGAGACAACTGAGGGATAAACAGAAGGAAACAACGATTAAAGCCATATATGACACCAATGGAGACCCCCAAACATGCACACAAGACATGGGGGAATCATTGAGGCATTACTACCAAACTCTCTACTCCACTGAATTCCCTGACACAAACGCCCAGGATTCATACTTAGAAGCCATAAACCTCCTGAAAATATCAGCAGAGGACAAGCAGTCACTAGAGACACCTATCAGTGAGGAGGAAGTCAGAAAAACCATAAAAGGACTCCTAAGTAACAAAGCCCCAGGCCCAGATGGGTTACGGCCCCATTCTATAAAA
Source organism: Ambystoma mexicanum (assembly GCF_040938575.1). Lineage (NCBI taxonomy): Eukaryota > Metazoa > Chordata > Amphibia > Caudata > Ambystomatidae > Ambystoma > Ambystoma mexicanum. The sequence continues at coordinate 1,080,364,205 of NC_090922.1, forward strand.
AATATGCAGACATATTGACCCCGATCCTAACGAGGCTCCTTAACTCCTTTAAGGACAGCGGTAATCTGACCCCCACTATGAATGAAGCGAAGGTACTGTTATTTCACAAACAAGGTAAAGATCCTAAAAACCCAGCATCATACAGGCCAATATCCCTAATTAATCTAGATGCAAAAATCTATACGAAGATCCTAGCAACGAGGCTATCCCCGCTTCTCCCTGAACTGATAAGTGAAGATCAATCAGGCTTTATTCCCGGCAGACAAACTCATGACAACACAAGGAGGCTAGCCCATTTAGTGGAAAAAATAGGTATAAATCACACCCCAGCGATATTGCTGTCGGCAGACGCCGAAAAGGCTTTTGATAGGGTGGAGTGGTCAATCCTGTTCAAAATATTGGAGCGCATGGGGTTTGGCGAACAGTATATTGCGAGAATCAGAGCGAACTACAATTCCCCATCCAGTAGAATAGTCATTAATAGCGAGGTTACGAACACGGTGAGGATAACGAGAGGGACGAAGCAGGGATGCCCCCTTTCACCTCTGCTGTACGCTCTGTTTTTAGAACCCCTCCTAATTAAAATACGGGAATCAGTGTACATAAAAGGGATAGAAATGGCAGGTCAACAACACAAAGTGATCGCATACGCGGACGACATGTTAATAACCCTACAGGACCCAGAATCCACGTTATCAGCTGCAGTGAGAGAACTAGAAAATTATGGGGCCATTTCGGGCCTAAAAATAAATAGGAAAAAATCAGAGATACTAATCCTGGCAGGGGACAGAGCGAATATAGAAAGGGAAGCAACATTTCTGGACCTTAAGATTGTACTGAAAGGTATAAAATATCTGGGGATAATTGTACCTCAAAAAATAGAGCAATTCTATGGGGAAAACTACCCACCGCTTCTCATAAACATCCGAAAAGAGCTAGGCAGATGGAACCCACTACAGATTTCCTGGTGGGGTCGAATACAAGCCGTCAAGATGACCGTCCTCCCAAGGGTACTGTATTATTTTCAGGCTCTCCCGGTGGGTGTCCCAGATTCGTTCTTTAAATCATTAACAAAACTGGTTTTGTCCTTTGTATGGATGGAGAAAACGCCTAGAACAGCCAGAATGGTCCTTACTGCCCCAACCAGTGAAGGAGGGTTGGCGCTCCCCCATTTAAAAAAATTCTATCAAGCAGCACAGCTGAGAGTCCTGAGGGAGTGGGTGGGGGAGAACCCACAGCAGATATGGGTCAAACAAGACAGAGCAGTCGCGAAGACCCCACTGGTAGAACTCCTCTGGAAACAGAGGCAGCACAGACATGTGAACCTAGGAATAAGCGAAATTATGAAATCCACGCTAGAAGCATGGGATGCCCAAACAAAAAAAGGCATAATGTCCACAGCGATAGGACCCTTTACACCCATCTGCAGAAATCCACTATTTCCACCAGGGATGGAACAGGGGGCATACGATAGCTGGGAGAAGGTGGGTATCACTAAAATTGGGGAGATGTTCGCAGATAAAGAAATCATATCCCTGGAATCTTGCTTTACTGGAAAGAATATACCCAAAAGGGACAGATATAGATATGAGCAGCTAAAACATTGGCTGAACTCCCCGATGATCACAGAGGCAGCAATCAGGGATCTCACAGGGTTTGAGACACATATCATTTCCAACACAGGGGAATAAAAGTGGGTTTCAACTCTATAAAAATACATAAACTCACAGGGGGAAAACGTCAAATGGGCATACAGAATAAAATGGGGCAGAACACTGGGGAATGAACCTTCGGACAGTCAATGGGCAGACCTATGGAAACTGATCCCCAGAATTACCAGATCGGCACAAACCAGGGAGATGTGGATCAAGATCATGACACAGTGGCATTATACCCCAGAGAAGCTCCACTCGATGTACCCAAACACACCTAGCCTATGCTGGAGAGGATGCGATGAAGTGGGAACGTGGAGACACATATGGTGGGACTGTAGGGGCATACAACCATTCTGGGAAGAAGTGAAAAACTAAATGGGCAAAATTTTCCCAGATGTGGGGTTGATGGGGGAGGAGGTGTGGCTCTGCGGAATCAGAGACGACACAGCAAGACAATATCGCACATCACAATGGAGAAGCTTTACGGGACTACTTATAGCAGCATGGACCACCATAGCACAAAATTGGAAAAACAAGAATACCCCAATGACGTTTACTTGGCTACAGAAATTATGGTCCCATATAACAATGGAGAAAATCACCCACAAAATCCAAGGAACTGGAGACAAGTTTGCAAAGGAGTGGGAAGGGACCCTACAATATCTCCCGTCACACTTTATGGAACAATGGTGCCCCCACAACATTAAAGTTTCAGATATTTTCAACGCATAATGGGAACCTGGGACAATATGACCTCATCCGATCCAAGGGGAGGGAAGGGGTTGGGGGAAGGGATGTTTTAAGTTGCAATGTTTATCTCTTTTGTGTTATTTGTGAAAATCAATAAACATAAGTTAAAAAAAAAAAAAAAAACATTTTGCTTTTTCACTATTCTTTCCATGTCTTAGTTGCAGTTTTCATCGTGTCAGACTGTGTTAGCGGTGCCATCCACACAGTCTGTTTCATTTTGGGGGAGTGCAACACCACGCACCCTCCTCACATCTGAGAGGTGCACCCAGTATTTCAGTCCCTTCACTTTAACTGCAGTTGGGGTGCTGTACACCACTGTGTATGGACCATGAAATCTTGGTGAATTCCACCTTCTTACAAAACCTTTAACATAGATGTGTTCCCCTGGCATTAAAGGCCCCTTCGGGCTATCTGCTGCCGGCATGGAGGTGTCTGTTGCTACATCTTCAGTAAATGGCGGATCAATTTGTTTTGCTATGCTTCGTACTGCGCGCGTTAGTTGTGCTAGGTATTCCTTAAACTCTTCCCCCAGCACTGTGGCAGCCCTGTGTGCATCAGACACCCTCCTAACAGGAGAGAGCGGCGTGTGCATTCTTCTCCCCGTCACGATTTTGTGCGGGCTTAAATGGTGGTCCTTGCATGGTTGATTTCTGAGTTGGAACAGTGCTAGGGGCAGACAATATACCCAATTTTTTTTCAACGTGCTGCATAATTTCGATAAATTGCTTTTGGGCAGCCCGTTGATCCTCTCCACAACTCCATTGGCCATTGGATGGTAAATCGAACATAGTTTATGTTTCACCCCCAGAAGGGAGGTTACTTCTTTGAAGAGATCATTCACAAAGTGCGTGCCGTTGTCTGAATGGATCACGTCACATATTCCCCACTGCGAGAATACTTCTCGCACAAGGAACTGGCAGCACATTTTGCATCCGGATGGGGACAGGGGCCCGCTTCCACCCACCGTGAAAAAGGGCATACCACCACAATCAAGTATCTCGCTCCATTACATCTTTCTCCCATATCGGCGTAGTTGATATGTAGTTCTTGGAATGGACCTGTAGGGCGTGGCAAAGTGCAACGCAGAGTTCGTAATGTCATTTCTGAATTGTAAGTTTGGCATGTAGTACATTCAATCACAAATTTAGACAAATATTCGTGCAGATTGGGAACAAACCAATCCTCCTGAATGTCTGAGGCGATGTGTTGTTTTGCAACGTGAGCTGGGAAATGCAGTTGATGGAACGCTACTTCTAATAATTCTACAGGCATCACTACCTTGCCTGTTGTTTCCTGTCTCCAAATGAAATCTGTGGCTGATTGTTTACATCCTCGTTTGCCCCACAACTCCTGCTCTTCCGGTGGGGCCCTTCTCTGGAGTTCTATCAATTGTGCTATCGGGTTGTTACTGTATGCTTCTGCTGGTTGTTCTGCTGTGGCTGTTTTTACAACGTACTCTGATGTTGGTGTCTTATTGAAGTACAAGACCTCCTTCGCTGCTGTGTCGGCTGCCGCGTTCCCCAATGAGGCAGCATCTGTGTTATTGGTATGGGCTTTGCATTTAACCACTGCCACTACCGATGGCTCTGCTAAAGCTTCTATTAGTTCATTTAGTAACGTGGCATGTTGTACGGGGGACCCGTCTGCTCTTCTGAACCCTCTCCTTCGCCAGCGTGATAGCCCTGAGTGTACTGTGGTGGTGACATAAGCTGCGCCTGAATATATTGTTACGGCACAATCCTTGGCTCTGTGAAATGCACTGATTAGTGCAGTCAGTTCGGCTGCTTGTGGAGAGTAATGTGAGGGGAGGCACTTTTGAACAATCACTTCGTATGTGTCTTCTTCCATGCGCACTACTGCCATCCCCACATATGCTCTTCTGTCTCTGAGTTTATGGATGCTGACCCGTCTATGAAATAGATTTCTCCTTCTGTAAGGGCCTTTTCTCTTGCTTTGGGAATGTCATCGCCCTCTCCCTCATATGTGCTACAATTGTGTTCCTGTAAATCTTTAGTGCATGACTCTGTAATGAATGTGGCCGGGTTCACTGTCTTGCATCTTACCACATGTACATTTGGACTGGATATTATTATTTCATAAGCAGATGCTCTCTGTGTTGTGAGAGTAGATTTTGATCTTTCCAAAATAGCAAATAATGAGTGTTCCGCATATAGCGTCACTGAACATCCCATTACGATTGTGGCACTTTTCTCAATGGCGAAGGCCGCTGCAGCGAGGAGGGCATGTTCGCAAGCGAAATGTCCCTGCATTACTGGGCCTAATATTCGACTGTAGTACGCTAATGATTTGTGGCCTAACAATGTCTTTTGTGTCAATACTGCTGTCATCAATGTTCCATTGCTGTGTGAAAACAGGAAAAATTCCCTTTCATAATCTGGATTTGCAAGGACTGGGACATCTGCAATAAGGTCTTTTAATCGAGAGAATTGGGCAATTTTCTCAGGTGTCCATTTTATTGGGGCCCTGTTCTTCTGTGCTTCTTTCAGTGCTTGTAGCATTGGCCGTGTGTATGCTGCATAATCGAGGATCCATGCTCGGCAATAGTTACATATGCCAAGAAATTTCTGCATGTCCTTCACTGTTTTTGGTATGATAATGTGTCGAATGGCAGCAGCTCTGTCTGGTAGTAGTATTCTTTTTCCATCTTTAGATATTTGCTGACCGAGATATACAACATCTGCAAGGCAGTATTGTAACTTTCCTTTGTCTACCTTGTATCCCTTGGCAGCCAATATGTTAAGCAGTGTTATCGAGTCTTCTCTACACTCATCTTCTGTTTTGCTGCAGACGAGTAAATCGTCTACGTACTGTATAATGGTGCTCCCTACATCTATGTTGCCGATGTCTTCTCGTAGTACACTGTTAAAAATGCTTGGGCTCTCGCAATACCCCTCTGGGAGTCTGCAGTGTTCATATTTGCTGTTTCCTAATGTAAAGGCTGTAAGGTACTGCGACTCTGGTGCGAGTGGCACAGAGAAAAAGGCATTTTTCAGATCAATGACAGTGAAGCAATTTGCCTCTTTTGGTATACTGCACAATATTAATGCCGGGTTAGGCACTAATGGGAACTCTTTTAGGATGACGTCATTGAGTGGGCGGAGGTCCTGGACCATTCTCCACGCCTCTCCTTTCGCTTTTGTAATCGGAAAAATCGCTGTGTTGCATGGGGAAGTTGATGGCACTAAGATACCTTGACTTAGGAGTGCATTCACTGTTTCTCTAATACCTTCCTCTGCTTCTTTGGATATTGGGTATTGTTTCACTCTGGGTGGGAGGGAACCTGGTTTCAGTTTTATCTTTATGGGAGTCACCTCATGCAATAATCCCACATCGTGTGGCCCTGTAGTCCAAATTTCAGGTGCTACTCTGGCCATGTCATCCTCAAATATTGTCAGTGGGGCTTTTATGTTAACCATGAGTGGGTTGTGTATTTCTCTGTATTGGATCATAATGTCAAATGGTATGCTTATTCTCATTATTATTTCTCCATCCCCCTCGTAATCGGAAAACAATTCTTCACCAGTTATATCTTTTAGCATTATGTTTGGCTCTATACATAGCACACTTCTCCATTCACGTCCCTGAGCGTCCAGGCCTATGACCACAATGCGTTTGTTGGAAACTTGAGCTGCCTCAATCTCTATAGATATACTTGGTGTGATTGGGCGGAATATGAAGTCTGATGGTATTCTCCACTCTTTTTGTGTTATTTCAAGCACTACTCGGGCTAATACCTGTATTCCATAGACGAACATGTCCATGTCAATGGGGATCCCTCTCACTGCAACTTCCTTTGTAATCGTGCTTATTATCAGGAGTGCTCGTACGGGGCATACCCCTGGCATCGAGCACACTATCCCTCTTTCAGTAAAGGCTATGGTCATGTTTAACTTACTGAGCAAGTCTCGTCCCATCAAATTTATTGGCGCGTCTTGTAATACAATAAGGGTGCGCGCACGGTTTTTCCCCCTACTGTTACATCAAGATCTTTTGTATAAGAAACTTTTAAAATAGCCCCAGAGAACCCCTGCGTCTCCAAATTTCTTCCCGAGAGCTGAAACCGCCCTTCTGTGAGACATGATTTTTCTGCTCCAGAGTCTACCATAAAGATAAACTGCTTGTTTCCTATCTCTGCCACCACTAGTGGTTCTTCATTTGCACTTTGTGTGGTGGATAGGACTGGACACGCAAGTGCTCCCTGTGGGCTGTCCTAGTCTTGGTATCTTTGCTGACCTGGCACTGAAAAAACGTTGTCACCTACGACCGTTATGCCACGGAATGGGGCAGGGGCACCGTTTGCAGCCGCTGCAAAAGGGTTATTATTTAAGGGTTATTATTTATGTTCCCTACTGAGTTTTGTCTTGGCATGGTCTGTAGTGCGTTTTGCTGTTGTGGCTGCTGCTGCTGTTGTGGGGTTGGCTGTCTTTGTTGCATTTGGGGGTCATAGCAGTACTGATCTTGTTGTCCCCACCTCCCCATTGGAGCTCCACAAGGGCTACCTGGGTGTGGGCAGCCCCACCCCTGTTCATTGTTCATGGGCTGCTGCTGTTGCTGCTGAAAATACCCTGATGGTTGCATTCTACAATCTCGTGAATAATGTCCCCATCTTCCACAATTCCAACATGACCCCTGTTGTCCTCCCTATTGGTCCTTGCACACCATACCCTCTGTTTCCCATTCCTCTGTATCTTCCCCTCTGCCCGCGGTACCCACCTCTTCCTTGGGCCGGCCTGTTCTGCCACTGTGATCCTTGGCATGGTAGTTCCTCTCCTTTCCACTGTCCTTGGTCCTCTCCAACCCACTGCGCTGCTATCCCAATGGGTCTTCCTCTCGCGTTTTCCTCTCCTTCATTTCCTCTGTCTGCGGTTACACTGGCATTAATGGCGGCAACCATCACTAATTTCGTCTGCACTAATAATGCTTCGTCGGCCAGCCTCTTTTGCGTGACCTCCTTTTCTTTCTCTTTGATCCTCCTCCAATGGTGTACAATTATGCTCTGACTTTCAGGCCACCCTTTGGCTTCGATCCCAGCTATTTTGTCCAAGGCCTTCTGCACCTCTTTCGGCAACCCCTTTTTAATGATAAAATAAAATAAAGCTGTTCATTGATTCCATGCCGTACCAGTTTCGCTTTTCCATAAGTCTTGCACTCGCAAAATGAATTGCGCAGGATCCTCGTTCTCCTCCATCGTGCACTGCATCACTGCATGTAAATCTGGAACGTCTGGAAATGCATGCCGCAATGCATCCCACACTTGTGCTCGAACATTATTGAATGGTGATCCATCGTGGCGATCACAGCTCATTTTTACTCCGGAGAACCCTGCCTTTTCCCAGATTGTGTCTGCTTGGTCCCCGATTGCTGATACTAATAAGCTTTTCACATCACCTATAGCTAACGGCACGCCTGCCGTGTTCTTCTCAAATACATGTATCCACTTACCTGCTCCTCCCGTCAGTGGGGGGAGGAGTTTTAATATGTTGTTTTTGTCCATTTGGGCCCATGGAATATAATTTGGCCTACCTGCTCCTTTATGTATCAGTGGCATTTGTAGTTGTTTCTTTCCTGTTTTGCTTGTTCTCCCTTTTTTCGTTTTACTTACCAGTATGTTTCCTGTCCTCCCTGTTCGTTGTCTTAATCTACCTTGCCATAATGGTGGTGATAGTGTGTCTGGGTAACGGCAGTTTGACAGTGGGGAACCTTCTGAGGCAGCTGCCTCTTCGTAATCATCTAAATCATCCTATACTTCTTCTATCTCTGACTCTAGCTCGTTATTATCCTCCCAGTTTTCCTTGGGTTCGCTTCCTTGTCTTTCACCCAGATCCCCACTTTGTTCACTCTCCGGTGTGTTTGGGTGTATAATTGTTACTGGCTTGTTATTCAATTGGAACAGGAACTGTCCTGACTGCCACTCTTGTTCTTGTCTTTGCTGTGATGACGTCCCTTGCGATGCTATAGATTGCCCTGATACCGAGGCTGCTTGGGTTGCATTGCTTACTGCCCCTATCGGGGGTGTGATCTGCCAGTGACAGTGGGGGTACCTCCCCCCCGGCAACATTTGCCCTTTGTCACATAGAGCTCTCAACTGCGTTATTTCCATTTGTGCGTGTGCTAGCTGGCGATTTAAATCACCTGTTAAACGTGCTATGTCCACAGGAGGAGCACTTGTGGGGCTGTACAGGCCTCCTTTGTCATATGGTGGAGGCTCGGGGGCTGTTGCCCCGCCCTGAGCAGTGGGGGTGGGTGGTATATACAGGGGTTCACTAAACCCTACTGCTGGCCTGGTCATTAAGGGATAGATTTTTGTTACTTAGTTCTCGGTTGTAGTTGTTGAGCACTCCCCTTTTGGTGTCCCGCTTACTTCTTCAGGTATTTTCTGCTTTTCTATCATTCGGCTGGTACCTACCTCTGCCGTGGGGTAACTTCCTCAAACATTCGCCATAAATCTAATACTTCTCTCCGGTTCTGTAACTGTTTCCCTTTGTATCATGCTAGCAAATGTGTTGATACTAGGTCCAACACTCTTTTGTGGAATGACCCTCCTTCTGGCCAAATTGGTATAACCACATCTCCTTTTATCTCAGTGATCCACTGATCGTGGTACTTCTGTATCCTGTCGCTATATAGTGGAAGGTGCTGGCAAATATGTGCCAGTGGCGTTACTCCCCCCATGGCAATGCTTCTTTTCCTTCCTTGTGTGTTCTTGTACCCTTGAGTCCCTTCCCACCTCTCACTTAATATGTCAGTTACAATATATGAAAAATACGTTCTTTATCAAAGCTTGCAATTATAGTATGTCACATTAGCTGTTCTTTCTGAGAGGTGTTACCTGGTCACCTCTCACAATTTATTTCTTTGCCTCTTATTCATTAATCAAAAAAATGACTTGTACTGAAATATTTTAGCATGTTCAACAAAACATGTACACAAAGCAGACCGACAAACATATAATCATGCAACATACACATGCACTGCCTGCGCGCGTTTGTTCTTTCCCTATTCCCGTTACTGTCCCTGGCTTTTCTTCTTCCCTATTCTACCTACTATTTCGCATTCACTCCCCACCCCTTTCACCTTTATTATGTCTCAAGATTTCTTACCTCCATGGAAAACTACTCCAAGTCTACTCAATATACTATTTTTCTCTTTATCTCCATTCTGCACTTGGTCAGGACAAATGCTATGCGGCGCCGCCTTCTACCCCGTACGGGCTAGGTTACCACTTCTCTTCTTCTCACTTCTTACAACACCTAATGGCCATATAAAGGCTAGATCAGAAAAGCCTCACCATCACTCACACAGACCCTATTCTTAACTACCTTCCCTTTGTTTGCTAATTCCCTTCTTCCCGTATTTTCCCCTTACCTTCCTTTGGGGTCTTTGCAACCAGGACTCCACGTGTTCAGTCAGGTTCTCCGAGGATCGCCGCTCACGGCCGGACCTCGATCAGGTCCGTCCCCCAACCAAGCCGTGGCCTGCCTTGGCGAGCAGCCTTTTCGATCGGGTATTCGTCAACCGGGAACCCTTGACCTTTTCTTCTTGGTGTGCACAGTCTGGTCAATCGCGGAGGCGATGGTTTTGCTGGGGGCGCCGTGGATCTCGCTGTCGGGCGGTGCAGGCCTCGAGGCACCTCTCTAAATCACGTTGCGGGGGTCACCAAAAATGTAGGTGCCTTTCCCCGGCTTACTACGTGTGAGAGAAAATAAAATAACCACCCTTGTTGGGGAATGAGGCACCGAGACCCGGCTGCAAGAGTTCAAAGGATGATTTATTTCTCCAGCTAGGAAATAACCCAAAAAACCCCTACCAAACATTTACATCATACTTGTATATATATCAATTAAAGTAACTCTAACAAAAAGTGCTAAATGGACCCGATTGGCCAGGCGGTGTTGGCCTGTAGGTGTGGGTGGCATCTCTTCCTTCTGGTTGGCTGAGTGGCTGACGAGATGACGGACGTCAAATATCTTGTGTTCCACGCAGGTCAGGGTCCGGTCACTGTGGTCACTACCTAAGATAATATGTTGCATTTGAAAAACACTAAATAACAAATTATCTAAACATTTTATGCTACTTTTCATATTTCTACACAAGCTACACATAATAATTATTGTCAGTACAATTGAGTCATTCGTGGCTTTAATTAGAGGCCTTGACCTTTATTGTGCATGCAAAAAGAATCAAGCTGTGTTTCACATATCTCCTAAACTTCAAACCTATTAGTATGAGAAAAAACATATATTGTAGTAAAATGCTTAAGGTTAGTAGTGGGTGTGTTGGGTGGGTTTCGCAGCACAGGCGAGGGTCTGGCACTTGAAAGAAATACCTTACAGGGAGCGCAGGGTCAAGATGGCAATAAATTGTTCTAAATGGGGTTGGGTGGCTTGCACGTTTATGGGGACGAACGAGCAGAAAGTGCTTAGCTCATCCTGGTTCACATGCTGGTTCTCATGCTAGCAGTGATCTCAGAGGAAGAAAACTGTATCATATTGGTTGTTGCAAATTTCTCCGGCTTCTGCATGAGAATGGGAGCGCAGAGCTTTCCTTCGCAGGGGGAGTGCAAGGGTGGGGGCCAGCCAGCTGCCTGCGTGCCTTGTGTGTGTGTGTCTCTGTCCTTGGCTGCTGCGGTGGAAGGGGAGCTGAGCATTGCTGTACTATCGCAGTGAGGCCTGTTTACCCAAGATGGAGTCGAAAGGGGGCACAAAAGATGGATGCCCCGTGTCCTGCTCAGTAGTCCCATCTATGTAGCAGTCAACCGTGGTTAACTTTACATAAGGGCAAGGGGCAATCCCACTACCGGAGGCACGTGGTCCAAGCTTTGTACTGAGGAGCGTACGGCGCGAGGGGGCCTAGGGACCCCTCACCCCCATACATTCCCATTTTCGTTACATCCAAAGTAACAAACTACTTATTTCGTTCTTTCGGTTCTCCCTTCGGTAGCGCTCAGCTTCAGCCACAGCCTCATCCCAAGCGGGTGTACCCTTTATTGGCATCCATGCTTTGCACACACTTCTTAAGCTGTTACCTCTTCTTGCATATTCTTCTGGGGTGACCATTAAGTATATCCCACCATCCCCATCTAAATATATCCAAACCTCGTTATTCCACAGCAAGTTCTTTGGTTCTTTAATGGTAGTGTGATGTAGACTATCGACCACGTCCCCATACTGCCTATAGATGGCAGTCATTCTATACTGCGGTGTGGTGTATTCTCCAGTTTGTACTTGGGCAACTATCATGGTAGCCACCATTGTCTGTCGACCCACTGTTAGCATCATCATCGCTGAATTAGGCATATTATTTTCACAGCATCTTAGTCCCAGTTGGCACACACAGAATATTAGGAGAAGACAATAATGGGAATGAGTATCTTCGCTGCTATGTTCACCCATGATGGAATCCAATGACCAGTTACTGTACCTTTGTCATAGGTGGTTGGGAAAGTAATCTGAAGATGACTGACCAGTTTACCAGAATGTAATCCTTTCTCTGTATTTTCCAATGCTTAGCTAACATGGCCAAGCACGGACCCTTTTGCATTAGTCGGTTTTGAGCAGTGTTGCATTAAGTTATCATATTTAAAGAATGATGTGAAGTTGAAGATTAAGGGGTTTCAGTTGTCCCTCCAGTGTGGATTGAAATTTCATAAAGACATTTTGTTAGAGGAGTTCATCAGTTGCGTTTAAAAGATGTTGATAATTTTCTCGCGAATAACTTGTGTTCTTTGGGGGAAGGTGTGGTTAAATCTGTCATTGCAGTGAAGTCTGTTGATTAATAAAGGCAACACCTCGTCCAGCCTCATCAACAGACTGCATGCATGATTGAATAGCTGCCAGGTAACAGGGATAGGGGGTTGAGCCACCCATCCATAAGAATAGAGATCTCGGTGCAATTCTCATATGTGGTGTACTCTCTCCATATAGTGTGCCAATGTTAACCTAATGTTGTGCAGCACACATTGAAGTGTGTATGTTTCTGCATTCAGGGGAGGGGATTCAGAGGAACTCGCTAAACGTGAAGGAGATCATATTGTGCATATTTGGTTATTTGCGGCATGTGAATGGATCTCTGACTCATTGTATTGGAAATGTGGAGGTGGAATTTGATGAAGAGGATTGTGATAAGCATTTTCCGTTTTTTCTGTTGAGGAATTTGTTTTGGGCAAAATGTATCGGTGCCACCGTTTCTGTAACTCTTATGGGGTCTTTTGCTGTTTCATTTTCTCAGGTAGCTGGTTTGCAGCCACTTCTGTCTTGTGAGGGGGCCAGCTATAAGGGAAGGAGAGGAATGTTCCAGGCTCTGTGTGCTCATGTGTGTCAAAGAATTTAGGGAGTATATGAAATCTCTTTAAAGTAGTGATGAACTCTTGATTGGCCTTGTCTAAAGCATCTTTAGTGCTTTTTGGTGCTTGCTCTAAATCGTGTAATGCGTCTTTTGGATTTTTGAGACTCTGTGTCAAGGTTTTTGTCTACAGTGAATATGGTCCCTTTTTTTAATTTGACTCCATCACAGCTGGGAGGTTTCTTTGCTGAATCTTGTTGGCTCCTTCGTTTAGTTCAGTGAGTTGGGTTGGGTTGGGTTTGAAGGAACCATGGAGCGTATTTCCTTTTTTCCTGTGACTCTGATGGACAGTGGGCCAAGTACATGAAGAGTAGTGTTTATGTTTTCCTGTTCAGGTTTATTTTCTTCTGCCCACCTTAATCCATCTCAGCATTTTTTCTCCATGTGATTTGTTTCATGAAAATGTATGTAGGATTATGCCTAAATTTTCTGGGTCAACAGTAGATAATTTAAGGGTGGTAAATTCAGTAGAATTGAAACTGTGATTTTTGGTTTTAATTAGTCCAGGTATACAAGCTTAGAAGGTTCTCTGATTTAACAGTGGGTTTCTCAGTTCATCATTGCTCTGTGCCTTCTCTTACAAGGGTGCTATATAGGTGTTCTTCCAGGGGTGTTATATGGGAGAGGTAGGCGAGTAAATGTATGGATGTTGGAGGTAAAGTGAAATTAGCTGAATAAGTAAGGCAGTTTACCATGAGACATAATTTGTATAAACTATGGGCACCCACTTCGAAGGAGAAATAGTTTCATTTAAAATTCAATTATAGCATACTTCATATTTCACCTGTAGGAGTGTTAACTATATAAGCACATGGATGAAAGAAGGAATCCTAGTTATCAGAATGCAACTGTGGATGCATCCATGTTTTAGTTTGGTGTTCGAACATAATGCATTAAGTTTACATGGTATGTCACAGCTGGCTATATCCACCATGTTAATGAAAAGGCTTCCTCACGGAGACTTTTCAATATTTCTTACACTTCTAGGCATATGGTATGAGATCATGTCGGCATCTACAGTATAGTGCGTTCTTGTCTTATCATTGTCAATGTGTTATGTTTTCATCACATTCTTTATTCTAGTTCTGTAATAGTTTTGTTTGAAAATGTGAGGCAGTTGTTTGAAGCCTGCAGCAAGGGTGCTGTGCTCTGTGAGATGTTACATTAAACTTCTTTACTTACCCTCAATCTGGCTCCGTAAGCATCCCGCCCCTTGTATCTGCAGCAAGCCGTGATGTCTTGCGTTCTCAGGCCTACATAAGGGAACTGAAGACCGCAAGGTGAGAAGGGACGGCTGGAGGAAAATAACAAGGATCTGGCGCAAAAGCCAGACAGCGTTAGGGAACCCAACATACCAAGCAAGGGCAGTGCCGTCCCGGTTCCCAAAATGCTAAAGTAAAGGATCTTCAAGCGCCATGCACGCGCGTGCACCTCGTTTGTTTCCATAGCAATGAAAAGCATCTCAGGAATCACTGCAGAGTTCCCAGACACCGTGATCCTTGTTATCAATGCACAAGCATTGCTCTGGCCAATAGACTGTGTTTGGAATGATAAATGGAGACACAGACCATTGATCTACAATAGAGAAAAGGTTTTCGCTCAGGATTACAGTAGCCAATTTGGAACAGGAAGGATTATAAGGGATTCCTCCTCCTCCCCATTTTTGGATGAATCTGGCAACCCCCCCCCCAACACCCCAAGCAGGGGGGACAGATGAAAAATACTTTTTGAGACTTACATGCTCGCAATGGGGGAGAAAGGTTCACACCAGCAAAGAAGCAGGTTTATTACTTCACAATTTAGGCACTGAATGTCAGAGTGTGTTTGATGGTTTGCCGGATCTGGAAGGAATAGATGCTGGTGACCTCAATGATTTTACTGTGGAAATTGCCGGAGCACTGTGAACCAAAATAAATGTAACATTTGAAAGCCACACATTTTTCTAGAGGTGTCAAGAGCCACAAGACCTAGCTGAAAGCTACATAGCGCGTTTTGTGTCTTAGCAAATTCCCTGATTAGAGATCAACTGTTAAGGCCCACCAATAACATTACAGTTCAAGAAAAGTTATTGACAAAAGATCTCTCACTGGAACAGGCAGTATGGAGAAAAAACTCACTACATGAGAAATATAAAATCAATTCTCCCAACAATGAAGTGTGTGCGGTAAGGAATAGTTAGACAAATGAAGTCAGCAGAGAAATAAGATGTTTCAAGTGTGGCAGTAACAGACATCTGTGTTAGGGAGAATTCTCTGTTTAGGCTGAATTTCCTAACCTAGTGAGTGCCCCAGCAGCTTTGCTGGATTTTTGGGGTTTATTTTTTTCTCCTGCCAAGAGTGAGACTCTTTTACCCTCACTCTTGGGCATGATTTGAGTGTGTTTCTTTGAATCTAGATGTGTTTAATGGGCTATGGGGTCTTTTACTCCATAGGGCTTCATGTGTTTTTGTATTGTGTGTTACACAGCACCCTCAGTGCAGTGACACAGGGGTGTCATAGTGACCCCCCAGTATAGACTCCAGACCCTGGGACTGACTACTGTTTTCCAGGGCATGCAAAGTCACCATTGACTTTACTAGTCTTAAATTCTGAACAGAACCAGTACAAACCATCATATTGTGGACGTACTGGCTGGGGCAATTCAATTGTCCCGGGGTCTGTTAGTCGAGGGGGCACGTCTCCGTCCCCCCTGATCGAGTTTTGGCTGGTGGCAGTGGATACTACTTTTTACATTCAACCGCGAATATTTTCCTATGGGATTTCCCATTGTTTTAGGCTACTATCTTTATTTAATTATGTATGGTAGCCTCGAACATACCGCCGGTTTAATTAATTAATATTAATTCTCCGGTTGGTATTTTTTGCCAAAACCTGATTCTAAAATGGCGTTTGTGTTCTCTTCTGTGACTCCAACCCAAGTCGAGCCCTTTGTTCCACTTTTTGGCGGGCTTCTCCACAGAAGCCCTCCAAAGTGGTGCCACTCTGTCTGGGGTACTTAGGAGGGGTGGAGGGAAATTTAGGCACCCTGGACTGAGTTGCCTAGGCAACTCAAGTCACACTCCATCCTGATTGGCCCAAGTGGTGAGAGGGCCGGCTCACCACTTAGCATGTTTGAACGACAGCTAGGCTGAGTGAATGGGGGTTTGCTGCATAAAAGCAGGGCTTTGGGGACTGGAGCTTCAGAAGTCGCCACAGGACCTAAGAATCCAATGAGGGAGAAGCTGAGCCGACCTGCCATGACACCACTACCGGTGGAGCCCTGCTGGACTGCCTCACCACTTTTCCCAAAGACAGAGGAGATCTCCCGCCGGAGAGTCTTCTTCCTTTGCCTGGTGGGGATAACCAGTTTCACCGTCTTTTCGCCTTCCCGACGTACCTCGTGGCCGCCTTGCATGTGCCAAGCACCCCGGCAACCGGGATACCACGTTTTACCATGACCGCGAAACAAAGTTACCACCTTGAACCGGAAAACTCTGCGGCTGGTTTCTGCCCTGGTAGTGCAATGACCTTCATCTTTCCTCCAAGTCGAGATCTTCTCTTCCCCTGGACGACGACGTAACTTGCACCCACTACCAGGAACAACTGCCACCGCTGGAGGATCCTTCCCACTTAAGGTACCATGTCCCGCCTGGCTTCCCTTTCCACCGACTGTACGGGGTAGATTTAGCCCCCGGCTTTCGAACCTGGGTTAGTCTGGGACACCCTGGCTAAACTTTCTTAAGCCTCTCTAAACTCTTTTTGAACCCTCTGCAAGACTTTCTAAGCCTAGTCTAACTGTGTGATCTTGGACGCATTTGTGCTCTGCTCTCTCTAAGAGTGGGCCCAGCCTTTGGACTTTGGCTCACCAGTGACTTTTGCTCTTCTGCCTTGCTAATAGTGTTCCTGAATCTTAGAGTGGTGTACCTTTCCATATTCTGTCTTTTTCCCTCCCTTTCTCACAAACTTATTGGAGTGCAATCTAGTTAAGCGCTCACCTCTGTATGAAAATAAGTGGTGTTTTACTGTGACTTATCTGATAAGGAAAAAGGGGTGTATATATTACAATCGTAACTGTGTTTAGAATATTTTACAATAAGAGTGGTGAAGTGTTTCAAACTGTGTGTTTTTAAATAAATAATTATATACTTTGATACCAAAGCTGTAGTCAGTGTTTGCTTGTATTATTGTATCTGAGTGCCTATTGTGTATACTTTGCATACTGCCTAACTCTTCTTGAGGGAAGTCTGACTGCTCAGCCACAGCTACCAGGTAAATCCGGATGGTACAGACTGCTACCAAGTGGGTTTACTGCCAACACCTGTAGTCTTAAATCTTTTGCAGTGGTCCCTGAGGAAACTGCACAGGTTTCTGCCTAACAATCTGTCCTCAAACTTATAATGTCCGGCCCGGAATCATTTTATCCACAAAATGCAGACGTAGGGGCCATTTTGTTCAGGTTTTTAAGGAAGGAGCAGTGAACGCTATGGAGTAGGTTTGCCCTAGAGTAGAACAAGAAGTGAGGCAATCACCCCAAGCGGAAGCTAAAGGATCAGTACTCAACATGAGGTTGCACAGATCACTCAAGTGGAGAACAAAGGAAGTGCTGTCTGACATGTATTTGAAATCTCTGCCCTTAACGGAGGAAAAAGAGGGCCTTTGGATGAGTTCATAGTCAACGGGGCAAGACTCATAATGAAGGTTGATAGTGCCTCCTCTGGGACCATCCTCTCCGAGGAGACTTTCACAAATATTCTTGGGGGAAAACTTCAAGATCTGTTGCAAACACAATATTCGTCCTCACGCTTATGGTGAAGTCGAAATAGAGATGTTAAGGAGATTTCATGCGACCGTTGAGTATAAAGCAAGGAGTGCCATGGCTGATGATTTTGTTGCAAAGAAAGGTTAGTCTCTTTTGGGGTAGGACAAACAGGCCAGTTTGTGAATCCGCATCCAAGCTAATCTAGAGGAACCAGTGTCTTTTGTGGTGATCCAAGATAAATGGGCTCTTAGGTTTCCAGAAGTATTTTCTGAGGATTGGGGAAGCTTAAGCATTTTGAACATCTTATTAGACTGAAGGAAAGTGACACTCTAGTTGTGCATAAGGTCTTTCCTGTTCCGCACCAGCTATGAGAACAGTTGAAGGATGAGCTTGATGCACTTCTTCAGAAAGGTGTGATAGAGTTGAGAGAACTGAGTGGTTCTTCCCATTAGTTCTGGTTTAAAAAGCAAATGGCAAGCAGAGGCTCTCTGTAAATCTTAGAGACCTTAACAGAAAATGTTTAGTAGATCGTCACCCCCTACCAGTGATCTCAGAGGGTTTGGCTTTACTTAAAGATGCCAATATTTTTAATGTACTTGATCTTTCTGTGGCTTGCCATCAAGTGCCCCTGGAACAAGAATGCCAAGATCTTACATCTTTTGTCACACCGGAGGGAACTTTTAAATATCGTAGGATGCTCTTTCGACTGGCGATGTCAGCCGCCATTTTACAGCAAGTGATGGAAAAACTTCTTAAAGGAATCAATAAAGTGATAGTTTTCCAAGATGATTTTTTAATACATGCTTTCTCTGTTGAAGAACATGATATGGTGCTAAGGGAAGTGTTGTGTTGGCTGAAAGGCGCAGGATTTACAGTTCAAAGGAGTAAGTGTAAAACTGGTGTGAAGAGTGTGGAGTATTCAGGCCATTGTGTTTCTGCTGATGGTATCATACCGGAACATAATTTAGTTGAGGCGATTATGCAAGCTCCTGAACCCAGGGATAAAGAGCAGTTGCATTCTTTCTTGGGGTTAGCTGAAGACTACCATAAATATGTGGAGAATTTTGCAGTGTTGTCAACACCCCTTAGATCTTTGCTCAAAAAGGGTGTGAGGTACACGTGGTCAAATTAATGCAAGGAGGCCTTTGAGAGAATTAAGAAGTTTATTGTCAATGCTCTGTCTCTGGGAAAATTGTGTACCAAGAGTAGAATTTTTCTTTCTGTTGATGCTAGTATGTTGGGTTTAGGTGCCTCTTTGAGTCAGAGGGATGGAAAGGGAGATGAATGGGTGGTAGCATTTGCTTCCAGACCATTGAGGGGTGCAGATGCGAACTATTCTGTAGTTGAGAGAGAGGCCTTGGCCGTATTTTGGGCAATTTTGCACTTAAGATTTTTATTTGTGGGTCCAGCGATTCATTGGAAGGTCGGATCACAAACCACTTGTGCAGATGATGTCTAGTATGGGATGGAGCAAAGGATCCCCCAGGATTTCAAAATGGTTGTTGGGTCTTCAAGGTAATGATTTTTGAGTATACTACTTGCCTGACAAAAAGAATCTTGTAGCTGTTTATCCAGATTGCCTGTTGGTTTTGTTGATCAAGAGGAAAATATTAAAGGAGAGGAGTTGGTTGTGGTAAGTATTGAGAGAGGAGCAATCAGGGAGGAGGAATGGGAACATGCAGCTCTGGAGGATAAGTGTTGTGTGTGATTGCTAAATGGAATGTTATTGGATGGCCGAATAGAAAGGTTCTGGACAAGAAATTCCAGCCTTATTTTGAGATCAAAGATGAACTTTCGCTTGTAGGATCTATGGTGAGAAGAAGTTCCAAATTTGTGCCTCAAGACAGTATTAGGTGGAAGAAGGTTACATTAGAACTATTGGTGGCCTACCATGGATGGTGCAGCGGCAAAGCTTATGAGAGAGTGTGCAGAATGTTTGTTAAGTAATAAAAGTAGGATAGTGCATGAGACACCTTTAATTCCTGTGAAGATTTTGGATCAGCCATGGCAGAACATTGCTGTAGTTGTGATGGGATCAATCCAAGGATTGACAGGTGATTTTACAGTTTAGACTACCATTCGAAGTGGGTGGAATGGGAGGTTGCAAGAGAAGCAACAACCATTGAATTGATTAGATTCTTGGAGATTTTCTGAGAGGGTTTTCCCAAAGTATTAGTTACTAATAATGGAGTCCAGTTTGTTTCTGAGATGATGAAAAAGTTCTTAAATGAGTATTCCATCACTCATGCATGCATGCACGGCTTTATATCATCCCAGAGCAAACGGATTAGTGGAACGTGTCAACAGGTTCATTAAAGGTGATATTGAGCTGTCTCAGAGGTCTGTCTTAGATTGCTGTACGGTTTTGAGACAGATGGTTTGGGGGTACTGTACCATGCCTCATTCAGTAACGAAAGTGTCTCCCTTTGTTTCCTTGAAAGGTCGCGAGCCGGGTACCAAATTGTGTCCTTGGTGGATGGGTTCAGCTGTCTCAGTTTGTGTAGACTGTGAAGAAATTATGAGAATGATGGAAAAGGGGCAAGAACACTATAAGAAAACTGTCGATGATACTTATGGTGCAAAAGGCCATAGATGGGTTGGTGGAGATTTGGTGTTGGTAAAAAATCCCAGGTTGTGACTTAAATGTCTTGAAAGCAAGTTTCTGGTCCCTAAAAAGATTACTGCGGGGAGGAGTGGAGTAGTGGTTGTGGAAGGAGGTGAGGTGTGGTCTATGTGCAGACTGGTACCCTATAAAGGAGTGACAGTGGGGAGTGATGGTGTGGAGTTAAAGGTTGGTGAAGAGGGTGAGGATTGAGCTTGATGGTGTTCCATCCATGAGAGTTCCCGTTATGGGAGATGACTATGAGCATGTTGGGGCTGAAAAGGCTGCCGGGTCATTTCAATGATTTGGTGCAATCTTTAGGTGATTCAAATGTCATTTTGCGGTTTTATTCTTCTGAACAATGTTTCATTTGTAATTTTCTAAAAATGGTTCTTCTCATTTTACCATGTGACTTAGACAATGTTCCTTTTCATTGTTTTAGTTTGCTTTTCAACCTTGTTGTGTATCTCATCTTTAGATTCATTCTTTTCTTTTCTCCTTTCATTGGGGTTTTCCCCCTCTCAGTTGTTATCCTCTGCTTGGTGGTTTTGTTGCATTGGTTTGTTTATTAAGGGGGGGAAGATATGTTATGTTCTCATCACACTGTTTATTCTAGTTCTGGAATGGTTGTTGGAAAATGTGATGCAGTTGTTTGAGGCCTGCAGCAAGAGTGCTGTGCTCTGTGGGCTGTTACATTAAACTCCTTTCCTTACGCTTAATCCGGATCCGTATCACAATGATTACATTTGATGACCCCTAACACATTTTTCCAAATAATACATATCTAAGTAAAAGAAAATGTACGTATTGTTCTTATTACAGCAATGATGTTGATGTCACCGCACGTTACAGTGGCGTTGTGAAGTCACCAGCTGTGGTGTCAGAGGCAACAAAGAACCAAGTGCCAGCACCTTTCAAATAATTGTTCTCTGTTGCAAAGTGCCGTTGTGTACACAAGAGGAGCTCTGCTTACGTAAGCAGTAAAGTACTTGGTAAACAAAAAGGGATTAAGAGAAGAGGATGTGAAAGTAGAAACGAGCATTGGCAGAGCCAACAGTTTTGCCTGTCTATAGGCATGGGATTGGCCTTTGCCAGGCACTGACATATTGGTACTCCAAGGCCAGAATATGGCAACAATATGTAAAAGGGTGTGTTTACCTTGGCATAGGATACCATTGCCATATACTTATACATATCAAAAAGCAAATCTGTTGGCTTTCTCAATGCTTGATTTTATACAGGATGCTAGGTGCAGGTAACAGATATAAATTAAGTGGGTTAAGGAAGACTTGGTTACAGCATTTATTTACACAAGAACTGCCTTTAAAGCTGGAATTAAGCCATATCCTCTCAGCTGACTGCTTAGAAATTGCACTGCAGGACCAAGTTTGAAGTTGCTGCTTGAAAGACTTAGCTCAAAGTGATTCCAAGAGGCATGCAGTGAGTGGAATGGCGATAGGGCATAGCATGGTAAATAACCAAACAACACAAACAATCTGTGTGTCCCTCCCTATATCCACTCTCGCTGTACTCCAACGCAATAGCAATAGCAGAAGTGGTGCTTAAGCACCACGCAATAGTCACAACTAAAAAGGACTCATGTTGTAACATTGAAAGCTAGAAACAATGGACATAAATCTGAAGACAAGTACATTGATAAAAAAAAAAGAAATGTAAATGTGTAAAGAGGTAAATGGAGGGGAAGAAAATTCAAAGAAACACAAAATGGTGTGAAAAAACAACAAGCACAATAAAAGCCAGCTGAAAAAGAGTGCGAACATAGAGGAAAAAGAGAAAGATGGAATTAATAGAGAAATCTGCAGAGATGTAGATGAAATTAGACAAAATGGCAAAAGTGGCACAGTTATAAGGAGACCCAGAAAATAAGATGACAAAAGGCAATAGAAGGAAAGCCAGCGACGGTGAAGATAAAATGGCAAGAGCATTGGGAGACGGGAGTGGCAAGCAAGTATTATAAACAATAAAATAAATGCCACATGTTTGTAAAAATTTAAATTAAAAAAAGTTTATTACAAATCAAATGTCACTATCGCGCCTATATGTGATCTCAGAATGGGTGTTTTCATCCCCTGTCTACCAACCATGGAATTCACCAATGCAAATTGTTTCAAGCACTAGTTTAGGCACACACTAATTAGATCAGGCTCAGAGCAATTGCCCAACTGGCACAATGTCAAGACACTCAGCAAATCGGTGTCCTAGGCACGGTCTGCTGTGAAGTGCTCTTACCAAGAAGAAGCAATGAATTCCTTGCTGTTCCTTCATGACTGCTCTCATTATGCTTGAAAAGTGGCTAGTGGAGCTAAACTGGGGCGACGTGCCATGCTAGCTGGCTCCATGCTCGTGTTGATGGCTGCGATAGGTTTGTTGTCATCCCTGAAGGGGGAGGGAGTGTGTGTGTAAACGTTAATAACAGGTCGTAGAGTTTTTCTCTTTAATCGTTTTAGTCATGTTTCCTGAAGTTTTTAATCACTCAACGCACGCGACTGATATCAGCTCTGCTCTTTTGGTGCTGTTGGCCTACTTTTCAATGGTGATTAATACCCTTTCACTGATAGGTGGGTGAAGGGTAATTATAACAGTCGCTAATTATAGTCCTGATCTCTGTCAAACAGTCCTTAGGCATTAACGCAGATGCGGATGCGCGCTCTGCGGCTATCATTGCTCAATTACGACACGCGCGTAACTTATCTGTGGCTTTCGCGTTAACCTAAGCAACCGCCATTATATATCTTCATGACTAAAATGTTTTAAAATGTTAAACCATGAGAATTCCCCCGCTCTTGAAAAGTACGTGTGTAACATGTTATTTCACTTTCCTGACTGGTTAATCTAAGAACATAAAGTGAAAACATTGACAAAAAGAATCTCACAAACCATATCCCTGAGCAGGTCTATCGCAATCCCCAGCTGTGCAATAATGAATGCTCAACGTGTACGCCATTCGCTCATAGTAAAGTTACTGAGGCTTGAATGGAAATGTGTGCAAATGGCAGCATAACCGGGCTATGATAACTGAAGTATGGGAATGAAAGAAAAACGCCCCAAATAGAACACACAACAGCAAACAAGGCACGTGTTTTTTCACTGGATACTTATGCTGCGGACCATGATGGAAGCAAAGGACTGCTCATCTGTATATCCAGGTAGGATCGGTTTTTGGGGTTGCAGTACGAGTTCACAGAAAGTGAAATCTGAATAGTTCTCATCAGGCAGAGAGTATGTGGTCACCCTTGCTTGCTAGATAGGTCTTCAGAATGGAGGGAACTCAAGAGCGGCAGGTTTCAAAGACCGCTGCTGCCCCCAGAATAAGCATGACCACCCCGTAGGCCGCACACATTTTGCCTTAAAGAACAGATACGAGCTAATGACCCTGTATCCCTAAAAGGAAGACAGTGTGTCCATGGGTACCTGGGACACTTCCCTCTCCCTGCCCACTCTCCACACCACCCCAGACCTGATCTCTCGTCCTCTTGGTACTACCGGTCACTATCTTCCATCACCCAGAAACAGATGCTCTATGCCCTTGAATCCACAAACATGGCCTGATACTCTCACATGTGGTCCCTCTGCCCTTCTCATAATTAAGAGCAGCAAAGAACACAGAAGACCAGGTTGTGAAAATATATGCACAAAAAAGGGATGAGTGGGAAGCTTTGAATGAATTATAACTACTGGAAATTCCTCTTGTCAGCTTCTATTCTATCCTCTTTTAGTCTGGCTTTGCCATTGCAGAAGAGGACACACCATATGCTCCCAATGATCTTCTTACCAAGGGGTGAAATAGACTCAATCCAGCCAAAATAGTCCTCTCTGGACAGGTCAGAAGCAACCCCAAACATGTTTCATTTGCGGTTATGCCCCATCGCTAAAGCCAGGCTCCATGTACTGTGGTAATTTACCAACGCAGTTTAGGTCTATTAGTAAGTGTGCCATGTAAATTAGCATCACAATTAATGTTGTGGGAAAAATTGACTCATCTAATGAGCACATCATGCATAGAAAATACATATTGAGATAAGCAGAACAAACATGCAAAAATAATAACCAATTATAAAATATATATTTCTAAAGTTTATGCTGAAATAAAATGTGCAATAGTAACATAACACGTGTATTTGTAAAGCGCACGTTCACCCCCGAAGCAGCAACTTGGCGCTAATAACAGATGTTTATTGTTCCGCCAGGAGTCGAACCTGTGACCAGGAAATCAAACACAGGCCGTTGTAGTGGATGCAATAGTCCACTGAGCCACAGACCCAGAATAATAGGGAAACAATTGGGGTAAATCAATTGGTAAATAACAGAGTAGGTACACTACACATCACACAACAAGAAATTAATATCCCCTTTCTAAAATAATTTATTCAGCGAGCATAATCGTAAGGTTGATGAAGGTTAAAACGTAATGGGCCTGATTCACAGAAAAGTCTGCATTTATTCTGCAAAGTCTCTGCTGCCAAAAACGACTCTGCGTAGCTCTACGCGCAAAGTTTTGAATGTGTTGTCCACATATTTATGGACTCAAAATCGCAAAGCAACATGACCCGCAAAAAAAACAGAGCTGCGCGAGAAAACACCCAAAACATGCCCCCATGCAAACCAAAAATATAGCCACAGATCAACCTTTCTGCACATTTCTGCGTCCACCTCTAACCCCACATCCAGCACCCCGGTGACACTGTTTGAGGTCCCCTGCAAGTAAAGGCTGCACCCCATCTAAACGGTGCAAGGTCCCCTGTAGGTAAAAGCTGCACCCGAGCTAAACTGTGCAAGGTCCCACATGAGTAACGCTCGCACCACTGCGATTCTGTGTGAGGTCCCACGTAAGTAACGGCTGCACCCCAGCTGAACTGCGCAATGTCCCCTGTAAGTAAAGGCTTCACGCCAGCTAAACTGTGCAAGTTCCCACATAAGTAACGGCTGCACTCCTGTGAAGGTGTGCAAAGTCCCAAGTAAGTAACAGCTGCATCCCTGCAATTCTGAGTGTGGTCCCACGTAAGTAACGGCTGCACACCTGCAAATCTGCTCAAGGTCCCCCATAAGGAAAGCCTTCACCCATGCGAACCTGTACACGCTCCCCCTAAGTAACGGTTGCACCCCTGTGAAACTGTGAACCATCCACCCTACTCCCAACTCACGTAAACTGATGTCATATACCCCTACTGCACAGCAGCCCCCTCAAACCCAGACAACACCCATCAGACCCCCTCACCTCTGACACTAACGCCAGGTAGCCTCTCAGATCCTGGTACCACCCACCAGCCCTCCTCAACTCTGACACCACCCCAGCCTGGCCCTGCCACATTACACCCCTACCAGTTCAATGTTGACCAACAACGTACCTTAACTCCACTGGCCTGCCTCCAACATGGAGCACACCGGCCACATACTCCCTGGTACATCACAACCAGTTGCAAAGCAACAGTACAGCAGAATGTAGCAGCACTTATACTGTGAACGCACCATTTAAATGTGACATAGTAAAGCAATGTAATGCAATGTGATGTATCATTGTGACCATGTACCATTGCAGTGGCTTCAAAGTGCTGTAGGTGAATGACCTAGGAGGACACAAGTCCAAGACATCACTGATAGGACAGTCACATCTAATATGTATGTGCATAGTAGGATGTAACATTCAAGGAATTAAGGGAATCAGTTAGGAAGGCAAAGCAGTCAAAGTCCCTGCAACTATTGAACAGGCATGTGAATGGGTGATGTGAAGGACATCTGAAACTGTGGCAGCCAATGAGATCAGCCATACAAGAGAGATCAAGAACTTTTGACTTTCTGGAAATTAAAAGTAAAAGCTCATTTCATCCACAGGTAAATCACCCAGTGATTGATATGTTCAAATTGAAGACCATGAGGGACCTAAAAAAGATCAATTACAGTCCCCAGACAAAGGGGAACTTGAGAAAACAACAACCGCGTATCCTTAAAGGACTAGCAGAAGATACGATGAAAACAATGAAGCCAGCAGATAAGGGAGGATCCCTAGTTATTATGGACACTCAGCTGTATCATCGGGGCTGCCTGAGACGGTTCTATGTTAAAATGTCAAATGCAAAAATAGCGAGCTGTAAAAGGGCGATGTGCATCAGTGCGTCGAGCGAAAAGGTTGAATATTTAGTAATAGAACAGGTGTATGTTCGAGACAGTCAATAATTATTACTTTTTCATTTGTAGGAAAAAGATTTAGTTATCTTCGGTTGTAATGAAGCGCTGCACGGGGACCAAAAACAAAAGCGTATGCATGTAGCGAAATGGCTTAACTTTAGTTTCACGCCCTCAGTGAGTTTGACTGCCAGTTAAAGTAACTTTCTTTAGTTTCGCATAATCAGTGAATACGACTAAGTGTTAATCTGGTCGAAATCTTGCGAGATGATAAACGAGGAAATTGTGATGATGCGCTGTGCATGCGTTCTGTGAAAGTAACTCATGTGTTTAAAAATGTTAATTAAATATAAGGTTCATGCATATCAGAATTTTTGAAGTTATAAAAGTTTTGTTGCTATTAACTAAAATAAAGGATTTAGATATGTTATGTTATGTTATGTCACTTTGCATTTATATAGCGCTTTATATACCACTGGTATGGTCTGAAGGCGCTGGTAGGTTGAACTCCCTTGGCAACCGAAGTTCAAGTCAGTAGAGAGAGTAGAGAGAGTCAAAGGTGCCTGTGAGCACCGGATATGTGTGCAGCTGGTGTGGCATTCGTGTAATAGCTGCTTCTTAGCGGTAGGTGTGGTGGTTGAGAGGTCAATAGTATGTGTTCGTCTGGCAGGAATTATCCAGACCGATCGTGGCTGTGTTAGGCCTGAGGAGAACGCCTGGCTGGGGGGGGGGTGTAACCAGCAGTGTTTAGTTAGAGTGATGGGGAGTATGAGGCAGATGTTGGTATGAGAACAGCTATACCGAATGGTGTCATAGTATCGCTGTGTTCTATTTGAGTGGTGGTGTAAAGAAGAGAGTAAGCGTGGAGATGTGAATATGGTGGTTTACTGTAGGTGCTTGAGATCGCGCCCACTCAAATCGTTCCATGAACTTAAACCGTTTTCATGTACTCCGACTGTTCCGTGCATTATGACCGTTTCAAGCACTCAGACCGTTCCTTTCAATGCTCTTTCAGACGTTCCATGCCCTCCAAACCATTTCATGTACGTCCCGCCATTCTGTGCACTCCAATCCGCTCGGTGCACTCCAACCCGTTCCATGCACTCCCGTCCGTTCCATGCACTCCCGTCCGTTCTATGCACTTCAACCATTTTATGCACTACTCCTTTCATTCATTCTACCCACGTTATCCTTTGTCCATGCATCATCCATACACATAAGTCATGTTCACACTGCTCCTTTCATTCGTTCTACCCATGTTATCCTTACTCCATGCATCATCCATCCACATATGTCATCTTCGCACGTTCCATTCACTTAACTAATTGCACCTACTTCACTCGTTCCACCCACTTCACTAGTTCCCCCCACTTCGCCGGTTCCAAGCACATCACCCGTTCATTCACCTACTTCATCCGTTCTACCATTTCACCCGTTCCACGTCAGTTCATCTGTTCCATCCACATACTTCACCCGTTCCGTCCATACACTTCACCCGTTCCGTCCACACACTTCACCCGTTCTGTCCATGCCCTTCACCGTTCCATCCACGCCCTTCACCCGTTCCATCCACATACTTCACCCGATATAGGGCATCCACTTCACCCGCTCACCCTATATAGGGTAGACTTTCAAGACTTTGGCACAGTGACGTAATTAGAGACACTGTCAAATCCCGCTATGCCAGAGTGGTGGTGTTATATACACTTCTAGAATCAACTTTGTACCGAGACACGTAGGCACACTTCAAAATTCAATCAAGGCACGCACATACGTGCCCTTTCAGACAATCTCTGCAAAGAGGCTATTGGGCACACTTCTAGATTCACAGCGAGGCTATTGGGTACACTTTTAAATTCAACTTTTCGCAAAGAGGCTATTGGGAACACTTCTATATTCACAGCGAGGCTATTGGGTACACTTTAAATTCAACTTTTCACAGAGAGGCTATTGGGCATACTTCTAAATTCAACTTCTAATGCACTTCTAAGTTCAACTTTTCACAGAGAGGCTATTGGGCGTACTTCTTAATTCACAGAGGCTATTGGGCACACTTCTAAATTCACAGAGCGTCTACTGAGCACCCTTCTAGATTCAGCGCGGCTGTTGGGCATACTTCTATAATCACAGAGAGACTATTGGCACACTTCCAAATTCAGCTTCTAATTACACTTCTAAATTCAACTTTAACAGAGAGGTTATTGGGCACACTTCTAGATTCACAGCAAGGCAATTGGGTACACTTTAAAATTCCACTTTTCACAAGGAGGCTATTGGGATATTTCTAAATTCAACTTTCCACAGAGAGGCTATTGGGCACACTTCGAGATTCACAGAGCGGTGACTGGGCGCCCTTCTAGATTCAGCTAGGGTGTTGGGCACACTTCTAGAATCACAGAGAGGCTATTGGGCACACTTCTAAATTCAGCTTCTAAATGCACTTCTAAATTCCACTTTAACAGAGGCTATTGGGCACACTTCTAGATTCACAGCGAGGCTATTGGGTACACTTTAAAATTCCACTTTTTTCAGGGAGGCTATTGGGGACACTTCTAAATTCAGCTTTTCACAGAGAGGCTATTGGGCACACTTCTAGATTCACAGCGAGGCTATTGGGTACACTTTTAAATTCAACTTTCACAGAGAGGCTATTGGGGACACTTCTAAATTCAACTTCTAAATGCGCTTCTAAATTCAACTTTTCACAAAGAGGCTATTGGGGACACTTCTAAATTCAACTTTTCACAAAGAGGCTATTGGGGACACTTCTAAATTCAACTTTTCATAAAGAGGCTATTTAGCACACTTCAAGATTAACAGCGAGGCTACTGGGTACACTTTTATAATCAACTATTCACAAAGAGGCTATTGGGCACACATGTATTGTGGAATCATTGTGATAATATTCTGTGTTGTAACATATTCTGAGCTTACTCATTTTTATGGATGTAGGATTAACAGTGTTGTCAAATGGATTGATTACAAAATAAAAGTGTTTGCTGTTTTCATTTGTAGTTCAGGTACATGAACTGCCAGCAGATGGCGTGATGCAGTAATATCGGGGACGAGAAATGCAACGAAAAAAAGATAAGAAAATGGATGTGATGTTGTATGAATAAAAAGCCATTACTTCATGATGCGAAGTTAACAAAAACACGATGCACAATTTTGAATATTACGATCATTTAAGTGCACTGAAAATCGGAAAAAAGGTGGACTCAGCATTTTGGATACGAGATTTTGCAGTCATACCACCTGAGACTACTTCAAGACCAAAGGACACACTTGGAATTGGACCAGGACCCCACAAACATGATCACGTTACTGATTGAGTAAACTGTCCTAAAACCAAAAGATTCAGATTGGAGACTTCGTGGTTCAAAGACACCCTATCATTCCTGTTTTCTACACCCTCCCCAAAATACATAAGAACTCTATAGACCCGACGTTCAAACCAATCATAGCAGGCATGGGAAATTTCTCTGATCCCCCGGCTATCTATTTGGACACAGCATTACAACCACTTGTACAACAAACATTCACATATCTTAAGGACACGTCTCCTTTCTTGGAACTTCTGGGTGAACTGCAACTAACAGATATTGAGCTTATTTTTTTCTCTTTGGACGTAAACAGTCTCTACACCTTCATACCACATGGTGAGGTATAGAGGCTGTGGAATGGCTGCTATTACAGCATGAAGAAGGCAAATACACACAATTTCTGCTTTGGAATTGATAAACCTAATTCTGTATAACAACTACTTTAGAAATAAGGGCAAGTATTATCTACAGATCTCAGGGACCACAATGTGCTCATCAGTAGCCCCTACATATGTGAGAATATTGATGTTCCACTTTAAGAAGAGTCACATTTTGGATAAGGACCCCTGGAACTCCAGGATATTTTTGCCATTTGGAAAGGAACACGCCTGGAACTAGCACAATTGTTTGAATTCCACAATCAGTATCATGAAAAGATCACATTCACCTCAGAGGTGGGAGAGCCTAGTTTACATTTCTTGGATATATGGGTAACCCACAAAGAAGGAATTTTAACAACAAATATTTACAGAAAAGCAATGGACGTAAATAACACACTTCACTACAGTAGCTTTCACCCCTCTCATCTGAAGGAAAGCCTACCTACCGTACAGTCAGTTTCTCAGACTTAAAAGGATAGTCTCCAGCACTGAGACACTCCAGACAGAATATCATCTAAGGGCCGAAAGGTTCAGTGACTGGGGATACCCGCCAGAGATACTGAATACAGCTGCAGCCCGTGCAGAAACACATCCAAGACAAGATCTACTGAAACCAGGTCCCAAAAGGGAGAACAATAGACAAATGCACACATTGAAATATTCAGCACAAACCGATCAAGTGTCAAGGATCATAATAAAGAACTGGAATTTGGTCGATCTAGACCCCTTACTCGATGGGTTTTTTCCAGAGCTGTCAACAATGTCCTATAAAAGAGGTAAAAACATCACGGATACACTAATACGAGCGGAAAGACTGAAGAAACCAGTACAGAGACAACTGCAAAAACCTAAACCAGGCACCTTTCCATGCCTGAATTGTCAACATTGTTCAAACATTCTTAGGGGAGATCACATCAGACATCCCAACACTGGGAAAAAGAGAACACTCTGGGACTTCGCAACATGTGACAGCAAAAATGTAATATACGCTTTGAAATGCCCATGCGGAAAATACTGTGTGGGCCAAACTACTCGCAAAGTTAAGGAGAGATGGACACAACATAAACCCAACATCAGGATTGCAAACAGCAAGTCACCAGTATACAGCCACTTCCACAAAAAAAAGGCATAGAATCACGCAAATTAAATGCAGAGTTCTAAAGATCATACACCCCATCCCCATGGGTGGAGACATCAATAAAAAACAGTCTCAAAGAGAATTATTCTGGATTCACCATCTGGATGCAATTGCCCCACTACGGATGAATGAGGATTTTATTTGGGACCCTTCCTGTGAAAACAATAAGATCTTGGCGATTAGAGCCCAGTACGCATAAGAACCATCCACCCTTTCCTAGGGTGACCCACCTGACTAACTATAACCTAATAATAGCTTACAGAATTGACATACATATCATGGTGTGTTAAGAATGATGGGTATAGAATATATGATATCCTAA
This sequence comes from Ambystoma mexicanum, assembly GCF_040938575.1. NCBI lineage: Eukaryota > Metazoa > Chordata > Amphibia > Caudata > Ambystomatidae > Ambystoma > Ambystoma mexicanum. Next base: position 1,080,395,615 of record NC_090922.1, read on the forward strand.
CTGAGACGTGGTCAATACTTATTCATAGATCAGTATATCTACCTAAAGGTATATCCACAGTATATCCATCTAAAAAACACATTTTATTGCACTATGGGTTAAAGAGCCACTAGATTGTACACTCTCCTGAGTAAGAGAACGAGGAAAAGTGGACATGTATTATATGTACAGATATAAGTTTGATTATGTCACAGACTGTACAGTCATATGAGTAAGTATACAAAAATGTGTAACATTCTTTATTTACATTTGAGATTATGCAAACAACAGACCTTTGGGACCTTTCCTGTGAAAACTGTGAGGCCAGAATAAATTCAGAGCTTAATAATACTAACCACTCAATGTTAGATAATTCATAAAATATGAGTTTGAATATGTCACAGACTGTACACTCATATGAGTAAGGATACAGACATATATATATGTTTTGAACAAGCGGCTAGTTTAGCCGCGAAATGCGTTAACGTCCCAAACGCGCACTTTTTTGCATTATGGGAGTGCCATACTCTGACGGCCCATACATTTTAAGATATTTTGCTTGCTGAGTTGTAAGGATTGAGTAAAGAAAACGTTTTCTACACATGAAGATCTTGGTATCCGGATGCTTTCTTTACCTACCGGCTGTGAAGAGTGCCACTCACCCTGCCTGAAGTGAATCAGTGGCTTAAAGATATATATATATATATATATATATATATATATATATATATATATATATATATATATATATATATATATATTACACAGCCCACGGTAGTGGCCGTGTAGTTATGATTAAGTTGCTTATTTAGTTATGATTAAGTTGCTTATAACTTCGCTCCCCCTGGACAAATCCTCACCAAACTTTGCAAAAAAGTATATGGCCCACTCTGAATTTTTTTGCAAAGCTTGGTGAGGTTTGGTCAAGGGGGGGACAAAGTTATAGGGGGGTCCCAACATTTGTTTTTTTCCCATAGACATAATTGGAAAAAATTTCTGCCGCGTCTACAGCCCAAACCGCTAGAGGGATTTTCACCAAATTTGTGGCAGGAGCGGAGGCTTGGTCCTGAAAGTGTGCTTTTGTTAATTTGGTGTAAATCCGTCCAGTAGTTTTTATTTAAATGGCCAAAATGTAAGGCAAAAAAATTAGTGATATCTATATCCGCTCCGCGGACACACTTCCCTGTTCACTCCGGGGACAGGACACCGATTGGATAATCGGCTTGCGTCATGTCCATGGACACGCAACATGTTCTCTGATTGGCTGGGATGAGCCGTGAGGTGCGTCAAATTGTTTCTATGTGCCTGCCGTATTGGATGCGCGGGCATGAGCTGGAAGTGAGCAGACACGGACATACTAAACACTGGGCGCCCTACTGGCTATTTTAGTTTAATATGATGTTGGGTTTGGGTCGTTAGAATAGTATTGGGTGAAGGGGGTATGTATTGAAGAGTTTGTACGTTGGTTGTAATTATTTTTTAGTATGTTAATTGAAGTGCACAGTTTTTAGGTGGATGTTTTATGTTTTTGGGTTGTGGTCATTTGGTAGGTGTTTGTTTCTATGGGTGTGTCATGCTGCGGTGGTTGTGGCCAGGGCCTAGAGTCCAAGACACTAGGCCGTGGTTGTGGCCAGGGCCTAGAGTCTTGGGTGCATAACTCTACAATGTTACCAAACATTTTGATTGTGGCATGTGGGCTGTTTAGGGGATATGTTTTCAAAAGTGTGAGTACTGATTGGTAGTAGTGTAATAGTGTTTATAGGATAGTAAGATGATGTGTGTTTGTTTGCTTGTTGGATTGTGTTCAGATTGTTGGAATTGAAGACTATAGGCATTTTGGGTTGTATTTATTGGTGAGGTGTTTGTTTGCATGGCTGTGTTATGTTGCAGTGTTTGTGAGTTTAATTATTATATACTTACTGTTTCCTTTGTTGAGGCTGTATGAAGAATTCTGGGCATGCCATGCAGTCAAGATTGTAGTGTGTGGTAACAAGCGGTGCAGCATAAGATACCCATGGAAGCAAACAATTTGGATTGTGGTTTATGGTGAGGTGTTTGCTTGAATGGGTGTGTTATGCTGTGGTGTTTGTGAGTCCAATAGTTATATACTTACTGTTTTACTTTTTGTGGTTTTATGCAGTTTTTTCATGACATGGGCACACATTCTTTTTCAGTCACTGTGATAAAAGAAAAAATCACATGTTAGCGTAGGTAGTTTATAATGAATATTGCATTGCATAGTAGACATTTCTGTTTTTTGTCGACCCTCATAGTTAGTACGTTAGAAGTACTATAGTTCAAACCAGTGTACTGTGCAATTTGCTCAGTTCCTGTGTTTGTTGATTAAATCATTGGGTCTGTGGGAAAAAAAATCCATGCTTGATTCAAAAAACCCTTTCTACGTTGTGGTACAATATATTTCTTTTATTGATTTCAATAGGTGGAATTGAATAGGTGTATGGTTTTCCAGTTGGAAGTGGTAATAGTATTGTTGCAATTAGATAGCAGTTGGTGTATTCTATTTGTTTATTTCTTTTTCCATTTCAGTGGTATTCATCTATCTGTTGGCTTGTTGTAGATTTTTGGGTGAGTTAGATACCTGTTGGCGTATTCTAACTGTTTATTTCTTGTTTAATTTTAGTGGTATTCATTTATCTGTTTCTTTGTTGCAGATTCTTGGGGCAGTTAGATACCTGTTGGCGTATTCTAACTGGTCATAGTTTTGAATTTCTAGTTTTGTTTATGTTCATACACAGATTAGTTATTAAATTTTGGTTTTAAGAATATTAATAAGTGTTTACAAGATTTGCTGGCAATCTCTGCTTTACAGTAATGGTACTATCATTACATTCGAACCCTCCACAATTGTTTTTTATATATGCAGTGTAGTGACCTGCATTGGTTGTGGGTCCTGCGTGGTAGATTATACCTATCGTTGTGAAGGTTTTCTTACCAAGTTATACTTGACCATATGTGAATCCAGTCAGCTTGCAGTTGTTCTTGGTACCACCTGCATTATAACGTAAAAGCATTACTGTTACGTATTTACTATGTGTCTGTATTTGTAAGGTGGAACGATTATTGGTATTGCAGGTAGTACATAATCTGCCATGGTTTGCATGTTGTACAAGTTGCTGAAATGGAATGGATTCACAGTTAGGCATGGATACACACACAAAGCGTTCATTAGGAACTTCTTCTCGAACTACATGCCCGCAGAGTGCATGTATGTTTCCACATGTATGAAATCTAGAAGATTTCACTTATAGGTATGTTTTTGTTTTCTAATACTTGTAGCAAGTACATTAGACATTTTTGTGGATCTTCTTGTGAGTTTATAGTGAATTTGACCATTCCAGCACAGTAGTCCAATTCCTTTCTTATTCCATGAACACTGTAAGTGTTGTCAGGATTGCTGGTTGCATTTCTATGAAGGACTAACATTTGCAAACACAATTGGTCTGTACCATGTAAGTAAATGTTTTCAATAATTGGTGGCAATTGGAATAGAATATTTATTGCTACATTTGCGTAGCAATTTACACCAGTTGTAGTTGAACATTTGAATGGACTTGACAGTTCTGTGTCCAAGTCATTTGTTGGGAGTGTGCATTGCTTCTTTGAAGAGGTAGTTAAGTTACTTTGAGCAGTAGATTCTTCTTTGGTTGTGGTCCTTGATGAAGTGTTATCTTCTTTTACTTTCTTTGGAGGAATTGCTGTGAGATCCTGCATAGATTGAATCTGAAATAGTTTTCTTTTACAACGTTTTGCTTTTTGCGGAACAGGATAGGTTTTTAGATGGGGGGGTGTAGAGCGAACGCAGTCTATTGTATTCTAGAATGCAAGAAATATCAGCATTTACTTTACTTGCATCAAAGTTGATTAGAAATAGTCTGTCAAGTGTACGTAAGCGTGATAGTGCTACATAGCTCATGCCTTCTTTAACAACGGTGCTACCAATATCTATCAATGCTTTGTGAATGGTGACTGCGTATGCTAGAGTTAGAGAAAATTGTTCTCTGCGTACATACATGTCTTTGAAAAGAAGGAAGCGGGCTATTGAGCGTCCTATCCTTTTAACTTCGTATAGTTTGTCAAAGAGGATATTGACAAACTGAATGTTATTGTCATGTGGGTATGTTTGAAAGCCAACAACTGTACCAAGTGCTCCATTAACTAGTCCTTGTTCCATATCAAGGTTACGTTTGAGCATTACTCTACAGTTTAAAGATAATTTTAATATTTTCTCCAAACCAGCTGTGTTAGAGATAGAGTTTTCCAAGGTGTTTAGCCTTGTTGTGGCTTTTTGATGCATGGGTAGTGTCATACCATGTACGTCCAGTTTGTCTATGGAGGCAATTTGAACTACTGGTTGCATTTCTTTTTCTAACATGGTTTCATACAATTTTGAACAGCTTGCAAGAGTTGTTATCAAGGACATACAATTGATATTTTTGTGTGCTAATTGTTCCATGACATCAGTAGCACATGAGTTATGCCCATAGAGTGCATGGATGTGCCTGGTTTTTAATATAGTGTGTGCTTCTTGAGATAGTATACCAACTCTAATACTTTTTAAAATGTTGGCGTATGTCAGGTCTGCAGACTGCCACACCACATATTTTCAGTTCATTCTCTGGACATTTTGCCAAAGGTTGACATTTCCTATGCTGCCAAGAGTTTTACAGCACAGTTTGTGCCCTAAGGTTTTAAAAATAGGTTCAGCTTTCACTGGTGTTAATTGAAGAAGATCTCCGAAAACAATAATGTATTTTCCTCCAAAGAGCTCTTCGTAGTCTGTTTTGAGGACCTCTTGTAGTCTGAGGTGAATTAAAGCCAACATTAGGTTGGAGACCATGCTCACCTCATCTATTAGCAGCATTTTCATTTGTTTGAAAACTCCTCATAGTTCCATTGCAGCTTCTGTAGAAAGTTTGTAATAGTCTTATTTGTTTTGGTGTTCTACTGGAAGCAGTAGTAATCGGTGTAAAGTGACACCACCTATGTTGTAGGCAGCTAAACCTGTGGGGACAGTTACAACAACTGACAGTTTGTTGTTTGTCAATTGTTGAAGGAACCTGCTGATGATTTTGATTAAGAATGTTTTGTCTGAACCAGCTTGACCACTCACGTATAGCAGTATAAGTTTGTAATCTTGGCAGGTACAGTTTTTATTTTCATGTTGCACACCAAGTTCAATTTGTTTTGTTACTTCTTTTGAAAATGCTATGCTGCTCAGTGTTTAGTTGTGATTTCAGTACAGCAAAGTCTTCTGTAGATTTCTTATACTGACACATGGTGTTTTCTACTTTTGTCATGGCTAATTCGGCCTCATTTGCTATTAATGGCTGTCCAAGAGGTTCTTGGCCTCCTGTTATAGAAGGTTGACTACTGTTGGGAGTGTCCATATCTAGTTGGGCCTGGAGTTCTTCTTCGTGTTGCTGTTCATTGTGCAACATTGTTTGGTACTGTGTGAAGCTTACATCTGTTATAGTGCTTTCATTTGCTTTGAAAGCGTCTTCATAGGAGTCATATGTATCCAGTAAAAGTTGTAGCACAGTTCTTTATGTTGAGGAATTCTTAATGACAATTTGATATGATTAATTAAGCTGCGTTTGGTAAGTTTCACTGAGCTGCCTTCACAATTTGCTACTCTGTATCTACCTTTCTTTTCATCTGGTTTGATATTATTTTTGTATGTGAAGTTTTGGGCTACGTGGTAGAGACACATGGTTTCCAAAGTGGTACTCCTATTTGGGCAGTATGTGTCTAGTAAATTGTTTTTTAAAATGTCTTGGTTGTTGGGATCAGTTTTGGCTATTGTTTCTATGTCCTCATATGATTTGAGAACTCTTTTTCTAGATTTAGCAGGACCAAGACTTAGCCATACTATATTGTCAGATTTTCCATACAAGGCAGTACCGGTTAAACGGTCTGCAGCTTCATAGCAGCCACATTCTCTAAGAGAGAGCATTTTTATGCCTAAGCTGTACAATTTCTGTGATAGTATTTTGTCAGATGGTATGTCATCCCAGACGTCCTGAAGTTCTGTTTTCTCTGCTTTGGTTAAGTAGGCTCTGACATATCGTGCAACTGCAGTGGACTTGTCTGCAATGTACTGCACATCTATGTTTGCATTCCATAGGAGGACAATGATTGCATTATAATCATTGATGTATTTTGATTCTCTGTTCTTTTTATGTAATATATGTTCTTAGGTGATTTATAACTAACTGAAGACATGAAGTGGTTTGCTCGACCTGTTGTTGAGACTGGTCTAGGGAAACCAAAGCAGCATTTTGTGTAGTATTGTCCTTTGTTTTTATATGTGCAACAACAATTTTTTCCACATGTGTGTCTTTGAAATTGTAAAATGTGTGCATGAAGGTCACTATGTGTTGTTTGTGAAGGAATTTCACAAGTGACATAGTTTTGGATGTAGTGCAAAACAGTGGCATCACTGTCCTGACCAAATTTAGGAGCATCTTTAATCCACAAAAGCATGTGGATGTGTGGTGCTCCTCTGGCTTGGTATTCTTTTCTCCAAAAGAAGTGTTGCACTTCTCTGAGGGGAGGAACAGTTTTATTACAAATGAAGTGTAGCATAGCAATGAAGTGATGATGGAAATATCTTGATACATTCACAGGATCTAGAGAGCAGAGTTCTCCTGGTGTTTTTATATCTATGTTTGTTTTGTTTTTTTTTGCTATGCATAGGAAATGGTGTAAATCTTCCCATGCATATTCTGCACAACTTAATGTCACAAACCAAGTGGGTGGGCCAAGGTTTCTTATCATACAGCGTACATCTCCGTCACGTCAGAACCAGTATTGTTTTGTACCACGCATGTTTGTTAAAAGATTTGTAATGCTGGACTGTAAAATCTGATATTTTTCTTGCACTTTTTGTAGTAATTCCATAGCTGACATATTTTGAAAATGGGTACCTGATTTCAATGTGTGTGCAACTCCGTAGCATAGAGTTGCTAGTTCACTTTCAAAGAGAAGTTGGAATATGTATTCCACCTTTTGTCGGAATCCGGGGTCTTCAGAATACATTTGTAAAGAGCGGTATTCTTATGCTGTTATTTGTGTGGGTCTATCATCGTACCTTCCTCCTTTGCCAGTAGGAAAGAATAGAAGAAAGGCTTGTGCTTCTATACTTTTTTCCAATATGCTGATTGGAGATCCTTTGGCTTGTCGCATTTGGTACTTTTCCAGTGCCTCATCTATGGCGTCTTTAGAGTGTAATGGGTGAATTGTATAATGGTCTAAAATATTAGATTCTGTAGCAGGAACTAGAAGTTCAAATTGACCATTTTCTGATGACTCTTGAATTATTTCAGTGGTTTCCCTCAGGTTCTTCAATATTAATTTCTCTGTAGTATTCATTGTTGTCTTTTAGATATTGCAGGGCTTGTCTAACGTTATGTAAGTCCACGAGTTGTTGCCAAGTTTTTTGTCTTTTGTAGGTACGCCATATACTAAGATAATTAAAGATTGATTTATTGGACGTTGCACTCCCAGAGTGTGTACATTTTCTTTGAGATCTAATGGCAAATAAACTACTTTGCCACAAATGGCTTTCACTAATTCAGAGGGAGGTAGTTTTGCTGTTTTTGGTTGAAGGTGTATTATTGCTTGAAAGGGGTGCAGTGTTTGAATTATGATGCTCTCATATAAGTTGAGTTGTTACAGGGGTTTTGGTAATGCGAATAATTCAAAGTTATTTGTCATAGCACGTGAAGGTGCTTGGTTGTTGTCAAGTTTTGCAGTGCAGTAACTGCAAAGTATTAAGGGGTCAGTAATCTCGTATTTGTTTTCTGATATAAGATAGAGAGCTAATTGGAGCCATTTGGAATCTTCGTTGTCTTCTGTTTTGTACATTATGTCTATAGTTTTGTGCTATTTTTATTTAAAAAATCCTGCGGCAACACACACACATGGTTTGGTACTTCAGCAGATGTACTTATAAACTTTAATATTTCTTTTTTGTATGTGTGTAAAATACGGTTGCCACCTGTACAGTTGTTGCTAGTCTGTTGTAAATCTATTGCATTTTGTAAGTGGCTTTCAATTCCAAAATATTTTCTCTGGATATGCTCTATTTCTTCGAGTAGTTGTTTGGCTGTACCATGTAAAAGAGTGTTATTTAAATTGGCTAGTGCTAAAGCAGGACTTGTGGCATAGTATAGTTTATGGACCAGATTTCTTATAGTTGAATGATGTGTTGATATAATTTTGATATGGTGGAAGGTGCTTTTGCAAATAGGTCCACCACTGCAGGCGAATGAATGTCCTTGTAGTCCTGTGTATTTGCGTACTGGGCAGGCGTCCATATTTTGTAGTAGTTTAATTTTTAATTTGTCTTTGCCTTTCACATACTGATTGAGGAACTGGCGTAAAGATTTGAAAGATTTTTTGGCAATGTTACACGTTGATGTGCACGGCCATTTGTAGACTGGACGTATTGGTTCAGTGGAATGGACAGGTGATACTGAGTTTTCTGGGGATATTTGTGTGAGCAGCGTTTCTTGTTCCATAATGGTATTATTAGGTTTTTCATACCCTCGTCCACTGCTATGTATGGCAATTGGGTTTATTTGCTTTTGTTTGTATGCTTCTTCATTGAAATATGGTTCTGTGCTCGTGGTGTGACTCCACCTCCAAAGATGTTTGTGAAGTTATCTTTGTTGATATTCTGTTTATTGAGAAGTTTTTTTTGTAGTTTAGTACTTAGTTTTGTTAGTGGTTTCATTCTGTTTTAAACTAAATAAATAATTTCCTTTTGAAAAGGATAGAAAAAAACGTACATATACCACTAGCTACCCACCTCTAACACACCGAAAGGTGGCTACTTGTCAGAAATTTACCTCACAGTAGGAATTTCATAGGATTATATCTCCCACCATAGACAAAGAAATGTGTTTAGCATATTTTAATTATTATATCAAACAACATGGTAAAACAACATAAAAAACCTATTGCGTTGTTGTATAATTGAAAATGCGATCAAAATACACCATTACTAACATCACGCAAATTGTACATTGCAAATGTTTTGGTGTCTGCTTCTTCCGCCCATTTGTGTTTCTACAAATAACGAACGCTGGAAATAGGTTTTTTATGTTGTTTTACCATGTTGTTTGATAGTGGTATATGTACGTTTTTTTCTGCTGTATCTCTCCTCACATACCATAGCCCCCTTAAAAAATTGAGGAAACCCTTGTGCTCACAACACTTGCTTATCCCTTTTGAAAAGGATTGCACTGTCCATGAGAGCTTCTAGGATTAATTTTCTAGGGTAGGTTTTAAGGGTTGTGCAGGATATTTCTCCTGTTTTTATAAGGTTCTAAAGGACTATGTGGCGGAACATTTTTTGTAAAAGAATTTTTTTTGTATGCTTATTTGCCGGTAGATCAAGATTTATAGGTTCAGTGTTAATCACTTTCTGTTTCGTTTTACATTTTGAAAGAGGAGGCAAAGTTTCTATACTGGAAGCTTGTTTTGTTTCGCTTAATGACTGTATTAGCTGTTTTGTTTGAACTTTTTGTACAAATTCTGCTAGAGGTGGATGCTTATTTTGGAGAGTTTATTTTGATTTTGTTTACTTTTGTGTTGCTTTCTATGGAGTTGCTTTTTGATAGGCATTCTTTGGGGTCTGTTGGAGAAAAAAGAAATTGTGGGTTGGGATCTTGTGCACAGTATGTGTGCTTTGTACATGAGTGTCTGAGTATGATGGTAAGGATGTATGTAGAGGTGTGTGATTGTGCAATGGGCTACTACATCAGGTTGGGAAGGCTATTCTTGTATTTGTGTGTTACTATACTTGTGTTCAGATTGCAATAGAAAGTATGGAGCTGGTGAGGGGAGGCACTAATAATGAATCTAATGTTGCAGGGTTAATACAATGGTTTGTTCTAGAATACTAGTGTTTGCGTGACAGTTAGAACATTATGGCAGTATTGCACTTAATTTGTTGGATGTAAAGAGTAGGTTTCTTCTGAGTTCTCGTTCGTACTTCAGACGCTGCTGCTTTTCAGGAGAGTGGTCTTCACTGCAATTGTGAAAGAAAGAAGTTAGTAAATGTGTGTGTTAATAGCACTGTTGTTAATGTAGATATAGATTTCTTTATTTTTGCAGTAATAGTGCTTTCTGATAACTGTGCATAGCATTTACATGCATTTTCTTTGCCTGTGTGCATTATGTATATTTTATTTAGAATATGTTAGTTTAATGTGCTTTAGAAAGGAGTACAATAGTAAGCGCACAGAGCACACTTGGCTTTGTGAGGCGGTGTTATTGGATATTAAGAGACAAGAAATAACTGTATGCTTTGTTTGCTATTTTTACAGGGGAAATGGCAGGAACTGTATGGTAAAGTATGCAATGTATGTTTTTGGGAAGGTGTGGGAAATAAATCAGAAGGATTTGATGGGGTCAGCAGCTTATTACTCGTGTTTGGAGATGGGAGAGTCTGAAATAAAGTAAGGGTTTTAAGAAAGGACCTGGTGCTTGTGTTACAGACTGAAGGGAAGGGGGAAATGTTGTATGTCTTGCTTTACAACACTGTACATAGTTGTAGATGATGTGATAGATATGACTGCACCTGTGCATAGTTGAAACAAGGTTCACGAACAAGAAGTTTTAAAGAAAAGAAACAAGGAGAGTAAACTCAAAGGTGACACAAATCTTGTAAATACTGCAACGAACAGTTTAATCAAGAGTAATAAAAAAAAAGAAAATAGTTGAATGCTGTTGTGAAATCTAGAACGGAATGGGCAACCAGCTGGAATGAGATAGCGGTATAGATTGAAAGAACAGTTGTAGAGGCAGTGGTGTTGTTTCAGTTGGGAGCCTTTCAAATGATATTGACTGTGTCTATAAATAAAGATGCATGTACTCATCCTGGCTGCGTGCAATTTTATAACACACTAGAAAGCCTTTTTGCATAATTATACGGTTCCATGTAATAATGTCCTCTCAAAAATATCGCCATGCAAAAATATTGCCGAAAAATGGGCGTTTTTTGTGGGGACATTATTGCATGGAACATGAGGGGGAAACCCCTGGAACTCCCTAACCCTTTTTTTTTTGGCTGCCCCTATATATATGGTCACCCACATAATATCGCCACAACCTTTTCCCAGCGGTATTATATACGGCGACCATACATATGGGGATAATATTACCTGATACCAATTATACCGGGCCTCATTACGAGGTAGGAGGTAGCCATGGTGCCATTAGCACCATGGCTACCCCCTTACCGCATTCCAGGTCCAGGTTCTCGAAATAGGGACTTACCGGGTCATTCCAACCTTGGAGGACCCGGTAAGTCCCCTTTCCGAGAACCATTCCCCATTCCCATTCGAGCCCACATAGGGCTTAATGGGAATGGGGATGGAGCTAATAAGCTCCCTTGTCCCTTAGCGGCTCCCGCTAAGGGCGCCCGGTAAAACCAGGCACCCATAGCGGGACCCACTAAGGGACCTCGGAATAGGGCGGTAAGGGTTTACCGGCACCGGTCTCCTTACCGGTGCCCGCTAACCCTTACCGCCCACCTCGTTATGAGGCCCACTGTTATTTCTCCCATCTTTTAACATGAAATGACACTTTGTTAGATAGCTGTGTGTGTTTTGTGTGATTACTAATATAGGGCCTCATTACACGGTAGGCGGTGAGCCATGGCGCTACTAGCGCCATGGCTCATGCCGGTAAAATACCGGTACCGCCTTGGCGGAAAGGGGATTTACCGCCCCATTCCAAGGTTGGAGGGGCGGTAAATCCCCCTTCCACCATTGCCCTTCCCCATTCCCATTTCTGCCCCATAGGGCTCTATGGGAATGGGGAAGGCGCTAATTACGGCACCGCAATTTTGCGGTGCCGTAATTAGCTCCTAGGTCCCTTAGCGGGTTGGATTTTAACGCCTGCAAAAAGCAGGCGTTAAATCCCCCAACCCGCAAAGGGACCTCGTAGTAAGGCAGTAAGGATTTACCGGTACCAGTATTTTACCGGTACTGGTAAATCCCTACCGCCATCCGTGTAATGAGGCCCATAGTCATTTGTAAAGGAAGTTGAAATGATAGAATGTATGTGAAATGTGCAGAATGTATGTAAAGGAAATTGTATGTACATGGTATGCACTATAATGCATTAACTGCGATCATGGTTGAAATGTGGATAAATACAGTGGCAGTGTTTATAGAAATGATAGAATGAATGAACAAAATAACAGTTTGCACATTGCAGTTAATAATATTGTTAAATAAAAATCTGGAGAGCAGACAACTTTATAAGTGACACTTGATCATAGCAGATGGGAGAAATGACAGCAAGCTTGTTTTACAGGTTACACAGGGTAAGTGGGAGTTACTCTGTTTATATGCATTTATACAAGAGATGTACATGTACCATACATGCCAATCCTCCCGATTTTGGCAGGAGACTCCAGATTTTTGGGTGAAAAATATTATTATTTTTCACGTTCTTCTGCCGAAAATACACCTTTGCCCAATGCATTCTTATGACACAAATGTTGTCTCCCCATTTTTCGGAGGAAATGTCCCTCCCAGGTGGGTCGGAATGTTGGCATGTATGATGTACTGTGCAAAAAATATTCATACCTGTAGTTTGTGTTCATGCATTTGGATGTTCATGAATCTGCAAGTAGAAATGTTGACTAGTAGTTTCTGTAGGTGGTTTCCAGTCACAGCGCAATTGTACTCGGAGTGATCAACAGTACATCTAAAGTGCTGAATTGTGATGATGGAGTTAGATGTAGCGGTCTTTCATGTGATTGGTGGATGGTTGTGTGACTGCTTAACACTATCCAATGAGGGAATGGTGCAGAGAGTGAAGTGGTAAGGGTAGAAGGGCTTCCCCAGTGTTAGGCGCTCCTCGGACAGCGCGGCTGTTCGCAGATAGGACATGCCACATCCGGGGCTTCCGAGTATGAAATGGGAGTGTATTTTTAGGCTTAGCCAATCAGGTGTTGAGGTTCTGCTTCGTATTGAGAGAGGCTGTGTGTAGTGAAGATGGTGGAGGTGGAGAAAGTCAGGGTGGTGGTGCTTGGAGATATGTTTGTGAATGGTGTGGAGCAGTATGCTAAATCTAGGAATGTGGCTAACCATTTTGACACAAAAGGAGTGGAGGTGGTGTGGTGCACTGGATGGTTTTAATTTGCAGGCAATGCTAGAAGTTTGTCAGGAAATGGCTAGGTATAATAGTCCACATGTGGTTGTTCAGCACTGTGGTGCTTTGCATTTGGGCTATGTCAGTGCCCCTACTTTGTTGCAAGATCTGCAAAGCTTGGTTCAAGCAGTAATGAAACTACTTCCTAATGCCAAGATTATTTTTTCTGGTTTGATACCTAGGCGAATATGGGACAATAGTTCTGTTTTTTGTCCTCCGCAAAATGTTGGTAGGTGCTTAATCAATCGAGGCATGTTTGCTTTTATGACTAGAGTTTGCATGTTCTTTTGCAACAATGACAACATTGACTCTGGTAATGAGGATTACTTTAAGGAAGATGGCATGTCGTTATCTTTTTTGAGAAATGCCATGCTGTTTTGGAACTTAAGGGTTGCTTTGGAGAAGCAAATGTGAAGATTTCTGGAGGAAAATAAAAGGTGTTTCTGAAGCATCTGCAAAAAAAAACAAAAAAAGGCTTTTTTCAGAGCCAACCTAAGAGGGTACATGGGGCACACTATTTAAGTTTTAATTCCCTGTGCTCCGATTTTTTGATGTGTCCACGGACACACGCGCTGTTCCAGGACACTTCGAACACCAAGAGCGGGCTTAAAAAATTCTATAAAGTATGCAGATCGCCAGGGACATAGTGTGTGACATGTGCAAGGGTGAACTTTCCCAGGAAAATACCTTGGATTGCTGAAAAACACTTTTAGGTGTCCAGGGGCCTGGACAGTGTTCATTATGCTTAGTGCGGGTGCGGTCCCATGATGACGTCAAGGACACGTTGGCGAATGGGACGGCTGTCTGTAGGACACCTAATGCGCGGGGTTGGTTCTATGCATGCGTGCAGGTGTTCTACAAACAGTGTTCCAGTCCCCGAACTAATAAAAAATGCGACACACATGCAGTGGACAGTTGAGGACAGGCACGATGTTCGTAGGGGCAAGGGTGTGCTACACATGCACGCGGGTGTTCTACAGACAGTGTTCAGGTCCCCAAAGAAAACAAATGCGCGCCACAACTTGCGGAGAGGTGGACGGGCTATGTGTTCTATGGACATATTCATTCTGGTTGCGGACAATGCGAACAGGAGGAATGTTATTAGGACAGTTTATTTTGCATAGCTACAAACATGCGGACATCTTTAGTGTTCTGCGGACACCTCCAATTCGACTACGGCCAATTCAAACAGGTATAGTGTCCTTAGGACTCCCCCATTTTGGTTAATTACGGACAGGTGGACATCTTGTGTGTCCTAAGGACACTTCCATTTTCATTGCCAACAATACGAACAGGTATAGTGTCCTTGGCACCCCCCCCCATTCTGGTTAGTTGAGGACATCCCAAACAGTCGCGCAGTCCACGGACACCCTAACTGCCTTTTTAAAAAACATAAGACACAGAGGAATATACTAACAACACACTTAATATTTTATTATTGTATAAAAGTAAAACAATTATGTAAGAGGAGGGGAGCAGAAATGAATACAAAAACAAGGGAATTAGGGGTTTGGACATGATGGATGGTAGGGAGGAAGGGAGTGGAGTCTCATTGTAATGTTTTTCTTGCTGGGGAATTTTCGGGGATAGTTGGGTGGGACATGGAGAGGGGGTACACGTACATGTGGGACAGTGATATTTCATTTTTTCTCTTATACAATCCTCCACAAAGGTTTTTACAAGAATAACATGTTTCATTATCAGATCAATTTTTAGCTCCATTCGTTTCAGAGGGTCTTCTAATATCTCTCTTGGTATATTATGTTTAATGTCTGTATGGTCTGTTAAAAAAAATGGTTAAGTACACATAAAGTAATGGTTATTAATTGGCTTATATAGAGAAGTGTAGTGTGTACCATTAGTATCACTGTCTTCACTCATTTCCTCTGGAGGAAAATTTTCTTCCAGTCATTCCAACATACTAGACATTTCTGTGTAAAAAAAAAATATTAGTTTTAGTGTACGTAATACAGAAAGTTTATAAATATATACAATAAATTTAGTGTACTCACTAGTTTCTTGCTAAGTTTTGCTGTTACTGCTGCGTAGGTGTCCTGTTGATTTGTGCCGTGGAATTTTTGTGAGGTAATTCTGTTTGAGGCATATTAATTGTGTTTTGGTATATTCCACTATGTTGCATATGCTATGTAATTGGATTGTTACTGTCTTATATACGCAGTTTCACTTCTTATTTATTATTGAATGTAATGTATTAATGTGCTGCTTTTTGACCATGTTTAGTGTTCTTTTTTGGATGATATAACAATGTAAGATACCCCCTGAGTTTTTGTATAGTGTTGATGTGGTCCGAGTCTGTCCGCGAATAGGCGCATGGTCCCCGGACATCAGACCCACTAGCACAGGTAGGGGGTTCCGTATGTTGTATATTATACGTACATAAACTAAGGGCATCCAAGCAAACAATTATCAAATTTCCATTATCTAAATATCTATATTTAATGTTACAGGAACATTATGGTTAAGTTGTGCTACTAAAAACCTATGAAATTCAGTGAAAAAAACATTGGTAAAGGGACGTTATGGTTAAGTTGTGCTACTAAAAACCTATAAAATTCTGTGAAAAATCTTTGTTACAGGGACGTTATGGTTCCAAGTAAAACCGAAAACCCCCTGAAATTTGCCAGTTATGGTAAGCTAAGCAACCATAACTCGTGCCACCACCGTGCACTGCTAAGACTAACATCCAGGACATCAAAGATGATATCACAAATGTCATTGATGACATCACTGTGCACTGCGCGACCTCCTTGTGCATCCTTCTACTATGTCTCACCTTAATGTTATGAATGGCGGGCTCTCCATCCTGCGACTGTATGCAGGGGTGCATAGAGATTCAGGGATCCAGTTAACTTCACTGATCCTGTAGATCCAGACAACGATGACTCTGAGGTTAAGTCTTTATGCCAAAACTCGATAGTATGGATTGCTTTAGAGTTCAAGTTGCCAAAAGTTGCCTCCTGTGCCTTTTACTTATAGATTCCCCTTTGGGGGTGTACCAAATGAAAAGTGACTCCACTCCGGAAATGGTGAGTAGAATGCCAAAGTAAGTTTCTATATGTGCACTATGCAATAATGTCTAAACATGCAATATTGTTCTTCAGTGCAACTAACCGGCTGTTCCTATTCTATTCTGCAGGTGCTGTGCCTCCGGAGCGAAGATCGCGTGATGGTGACTCGTGGAACCGCAAGCGAATGCAGCTTCAGGTGAGTATCTATGCTGCGTGAGATTGGATGTCTTTAAAGAGGCGCAGCTCACCTGATGGTTTTCTTTTCTGTTCAGCAGGTGCGGCAGCTCCGGTGCTTCGTTGGATCGCAAGAATAAACAGCATTCAGGTGAGTAACACGCTGCGCAATGCTCAATGTCTTTAAAGTGGTTCTTTACTCTGCGCGGTTAACCTGGTATTCCTTTTCTGTTTTGGCAGATGCGGAGACTCTGGGACGATCGAGATGGAGAATCAGGTAAGGGTATTGTTCTATTCTCTGCTCTCTCTTCCTTTGCAGGCACGGATCACGATGACCAGGACGGGCGTGACTGAAGACAGGACTGGAGCTTGCAGACACAGTGAGCGTTACGCTGCAGGAGTGCAGAATAACGCGAAGCGTGTTCTGTTCCAAAGGTGTGGTTTAAATAGCCTAAAAAGTAGTCCCTTCAACCGCACCCTTTCAAAGTAGTTCCAGGTAAAGTAGTCCCTCCAGTGTGCCTCAGACTAGGTTGCACATGGTCCCTCTTTTCCTTCAGACTGTTTTGCTTGAGAGGGCAGTATGAGCCTGGCGCCAACGGTACCAGGACTGAGTCCAGGAAGCCCTCGGGTAGTCCTTTGGAGCCTTAAAGGTTCCCATAGATGCTAGTACCGGGGGCAGGTTGGTCTGCTCCCGCTGTCTGGGGGCAAGTACTGTGACAGCTGGACAGCTCCCTCCACGGTGCACTACACATCCTTCTGCCCCTGGCCCAGGGATCCAGCCTCAACATACTCCTGGATGCCCCCACCAGGCCCCATGTGCTGGCCTTCACATGCCTCCTCCTCCACCCCCACCTCCACCCCCCTGGATGACTCCTGAGAGCCTTCCTCCCTGGGTGGCCCCTCTGTTCCTGCACCCTGGTCCGCAGCCACTGAGGAGTCCCCCACCACAACAACCTCTTGGGATGTACCCTCAGCAGGTCTGCCCGATATTACTTGCGCTCCCCCAGACATCTCTCCCTCAGATGAAGTGGTTTCAATGGTGGCTGGCTGGGGTATGCGCTTCGGTCTGGTGGCTCAGTCCCTGCCCTTCTGCTCCACAGCGATACCCCTGCCCTCTTCACAAGCTGCAGCAACTGTGGAAAATGGGACAAAAGACAATGGGGGTCATTACGAGGTTGGAGGTAATAGGAAAACTATGCCGGTAAGGGATTACTGCACTGCATACCACTCCAGGCTATTCTGACTCAACAAGCCGGTTTTAGTGCCACGCCTGATAGCATGCTCCCCCGTACTGGCATGCGCGCGGGCACGCAGCCCTTGGGCCAGGCAATAGCAGGATGGCGCTAACAGGAGGACATCACAAATCAGGCGGACATGCAAACACCGGCATCCTGAAGGTGGTAATGAGGCGTACCGGGATGCCGGCAATACCGGCATCGCGAACCACCCGCAAACAGCAATGTACAGTGTTCCCAACGCCCACAGGTGCACACAATCAGCGGAGGTGGTGGCAATGGAGTCTGGGCCAGCAAAAAAATAGCATACCCACACACCACACCCCTCACCACACCAAAATGATTCCACTTGTAGTAGCAATACTGGGGCTGGAGGACATGCTTGCATTGCTACACCAGCAACAACAACAGGCACCACAGAGGAGACGCAGAAGGAGAAGGAGGGTGAGACAGACCCAGCAAGCCCCACAGTGCAGCCAGTGGTACCACCAGGCAGCCCCCAATCCCTCGCATCAGAGCCGGTCCATTCAACCTAACCCCTGAGCAGATCCACACCCTGTACCGCCTGGACCGGGACACCATCACCACCATTGTGGACATGATACACGACGACATTGTCAGCCTGATTGAAATACGCACCGCCATCCCACCTCTACTGAAGGTAGTGTCTGTGCTCCACTTCCTGGGCACAGGCCCCTACCAGCACACAGTGGGGCACATGCATGGCATATCACAACCCTTATTTTCTCGCATGCTGAACCAAGTGCTGGATGCCCTCCTGAAGCACACAAGGTACTACATATCCCTACCACAGACTGCCCAGGAGATCTTTGACATGAAAGTTGGCTTCCATCCACTGGCAGGCATGCCAAATTGTATTGGTGCACTTGACTGCACCCATGTGGAATTGGTGGTCCCGCATGCAACAGAGGTGGTGTACCGCAATCGTAAACTATGTTCATGTCAATCTATCACTCAATCAATGTACAGATGGTATTTGACTCCAGCAAGATCATCACACATTGTTGTGCCCGATTTCCCAGATCAACCCATGACTCAATGGACCTGCAGAACTCCACACTACCACGCTACATGGAGCGACATGCAGGACGACGTGCCTGGCTGCTTGGTAAGTTGCATGACAGGCACATGGCAGTGAAATGGGGGGAGAGATGCACACACCACCATGGTGTCATTGTTGGGGTGACAGCACAATGTCCACATCCCAAAACACTGTGCCCCAAAGCATCCCAAACTGAACATGAGAACGAGTTCCCATAGCAATGAAGTAAGCTGCACCCCTATCACAATATGCCAAACTTAAAACCACCCCACATCCCACAACACGTGCACCACCCATCATCGGACCTCAACCTCCATAACACAATCCAGAAACATGCTGTGAGTATTCACAATGTAAATGTCTGCAAAAAATCACTACATAGGACAAGCATCCATGAGAGTGCACAAAAGAAAACCACCATGGGAATCCACTGCTTGTCACAGGGCCACCACCACAGTAGAGCAGCATGTCACCATAGGAATAATCAGCGCTGAATGCCAAATAATGCAGAGACTACTGCCAATGCTGCCAGTAAGAAAATCATACAGAACACTACACATCACATCATATATATCACAAACACAGCGGTATGCGTCCACAATGCATGAGCAACATCAAAGCAGTGTACACCATGTATCATCTTGAAGACGCAATCCACACCATAATACCATGGCACAGCACACATTCAGGCAAGGAAAAACGTGTGCATACAACCAGGGACATGTGCATGTGACCAACAAATATCTGCAGGCATGTGTGATAAGTACAGCTGTCCATCATGAATCGACTAACACATACCTTATTTTGCTCCCATGCAGGTGATAGTGGATATCCCTTGAAGCCGTGGCTCCTCACCCCTGTCCGAAACCCGCAGAACAGGCACAAGGAGGACTACAATCATTCCCATACCCGTACTCGTGTGGTCATCGAGCAGACCGTTGACCTGTTGAAGGCACGTTTTCGCTGCCTTAGCCGGTCGTGTGGGGCACTCCTCTACAGGCATGAGAAGATGAGAAGGTGGCCCAGATCATCATGGCATGTGTCATGCTGCACAACATGTGTATCTGACAGAACGTGCCCCTGCCCCCTGACATTGAACTGCAACCACCAGGCGATGATGAAGGGGATGAAGAAGATGTGGGCGCACATCATCGTGGTGCCGATCCACAGGAGGGACATGCTGTGCTCCTGTCTGTGATTGGACAATATTTCTAAGACACATGGGTGCAGAGGGTGCCATGAAAGTGGGACAGAGGGTACTGGGTGTGGGAGTACATGTAGACTATGCACTGTAGACCAATAAATGACACATATGTAATAAGGAATGTCCACTCAAGTATTTTTTCTGCTACACAGCGGGTGTATTAAACTGTTAAATAGTACAAAGTGCTCACACCCTCCACCTCAGACACACCCTCTCCCCCCTCCCTATCCCCCCACAACTCCCCCACACACCCTCTCCCCCTCCGCCTCCCCCACAATTCCCCCACACACCCTCTCCCCCTCACCCTCTCCCCACAACTCCCCCACACACCCTCTCCCCCTCCCCCCACAAGTCTCCCACACATGGTGTCCAAGCAAATCAGGTTGCCCCATCTACTTTTGTCCACTTCCCGCATCTGGTGGTGGCATGTCCGATCGCCGCAAGATGCTCGCAGACCTGCGAAGAGGGCTGGTCTGAGTGGAGCTCTATGATGATGCTGTGCTCGCTTGCTCCAGTCTCGGGGAAGGACGCTCTGCCTTCAAGGCATCCGCTATGCAGCAAAGGACCTGCCTCAGAGCAGACACCTCCTTACAGATACGTGTAGTGCTGGCCTCAATGGCCTGTCTCAGGGACACAGTGTTTTCCCGCCCCTCCTGCCTTGCCTGGGCACCATCCGAAACAAACTGCCTGACTAGGCCTATCAGCTCCTCCTGGCGCTGCACCGTATGTGCCATTTGCTGCACCCTATCCCGGACACCAGTGGAGGTGGATGCTGTATGTGGGAAATTTCCAAGATCGTGTGGCTCCTCTGTGGGGCTCATGCTCCCTTGCCC
The DNA here is from genome assembly GCF_040938575.1 of Ambystoma mexicanum. Taxonomy (NCBI): domain Eukaryota; kingdom Metazoa; phylum Chordata; class Amphibia; order Caudata; family Ambystomatidae; genus Ambystoma; species Ambystoma mexicanum. The sequence continues at coordinate 1,080,416,326 of NC_090922.1, forward strand.
TGGCTGCCCCAAAGACTGCTCCTGTGTGCTGTCATTGGAGGAGCACAATGGTGTGATCTCGGGTGATGGTGGGGGACTGGGTGTGGCAGGTAAGTCTGATGAGTCATCCTCCACAGGGACACACACCTGGCCTTGGCTCTGCACATCCTCATGGGCCTGGGGTGCCGTGGCTGCCGCCTCCCCAACAGAGCGGTTGGCAGCTGAAAGGGCCCCATCGGCCACTGTCTCCTCTGCAGGGGACACAGATGTTGTGGGGACTGTTGCAGTAGCAGTGGCCCTTAGCTGCACCAGTGTTGTGGCATCCTGTGGTGCCTTCCCTTTCTGTGGCAGTCGTGGCTTGCCTGGCCCTTTTGATGTTGAAGGCCTGTTGCCTTCTTCCCTGCCCCAGGCCCTCTTCCTGGGAGTTGTTGCCTGTGCCGCTGAGTCCCGGGCCTCGCTGTCAGTATCTGAGCCTGTGGTGGACCGAGAGAGGGACGGCATCATACATTGTTATTATTGCTGTTCTACACATTAGAGGGGATTAGGTATTGGAGTTTTGACAATCAGGTTGCTGGCTATATGGGTGGAGCATGCAGGCATCCATCAGGGTCACACATGTTTGAGGTGGTGTATGCTGTGTGACATGCATTTTTGTTGTGGACTGCATGCATTGTGACTAATGCCGTTTCCATCTTTGTGGGGTGTGTGTCAGGTATGGCATTGGGATGCTGCATGCATGTGGATATATCAGTGCTGAGGACGGCATCTAGGCAGGGATGTGTCCAAGTGTCTGTAATGGGCCATGCATTGCCTCATGGCACCGTCAAATTGGTGGACTATCATCATACTTTGCATTGCAGTGTTTTCTTTGGACACTCACCTCCATCTGCCGATGAGGTGGCGCCACATTCCATCCCGCCCACACCTTCAATCGCCTCAATGCCAATAGTGCTGGCACAGATTTCCTCCCAGCCGTTTAGTTTGATTGGGGAGCTAGGACCACCGCCAGTAGCCAGGCCCTGGCTCCGGTTTGCCAAAATGATGTTCCGGACTCTGAGGCGCAGGTTGTCCCATCTTTTGCGCACGTCCTTCACTGTGCGGGGGGTGTTCCCGTCCTCCGTGAAGCGCTCTTTACGCTGCCGGGCTGCGCCTTTTTTCACTGCCTTTGGCATGATGCAGGTGGTGATGATGTTTTTCTGCTGTCGGCATGAGGCTCCAGGTCCTGTGTAGTGAGGATGGCAATGGATTGTGTTTTTCAAGATGGCCGCCGTGCCCTTTCACATTCCAGCACGATGACGCTACTTCCGGTTCCGCTTATTAGCGGTGGCCACTTATAGCGGTGGCCGCTAATGCCGTATCCATTGATTCCGGGCACGTTATTTAGAGGTGGAAGGCGGCGGTAGTGCTGTCTGCGCTTTCCATGATGGCTCTAAGGGGCATTTATGGGACTTTAGCTGCATGCCGGTACTGACAATACCGGCATGCCGCTACACTTGTGCACGCGTACTCTTAATAGCCCACTGTTAGCGGCCTCTTTCCTACACGGACACAGTATTTGCTCCATGCCGGTAAAAACTGTTTTTTTACCTCCAACCTTGTAATAACTCCCAATTACATCAGTCATCATAGTCAATGCATGTGTGTTATACACAACTTTAACATCACCAATCATACAGCATGTTGCAACCAGGAACTGAGGTAAACAGAACAGCAGGATTCCCTGTCTTCTAGATTATGGGAAACAAAGGGTGAAGATCTGAAAAAGGCAAATCTAGAACAATAAATCAACACATCAAATGAAACGATTTCCAATAAATACAAAATGTATTTTTTTCAATTCATATCCATCAGCATCACATCATCAATACATACAATAATAATAAAACACACATACAAATATGTGAAAAACTAATAAAAAGTCTAACTAATTGAAATGAGCTACCTATGACATTCACAACATACACAGGCATGGCTAAACTAGTTAACCCAACCTAACAATAGGCACGGGAGAGTGCAAGTATACATCGGCACAGAAAATCCCAGATTACATTTTTAATCTAGTTTGAAAAAAATGTAGCAAATAGGAGACAAAAGTCATTCAAATTAATGTCATAGGGCCTCATTCCGAGTGCGGCGGTAAGGGGTTAACGGAGCCGGTAAGTGTGCTGGTGCCATTAACCCCTTACTGCCGCATTATGAGGTTCCCTTGCGGGACCCGCAAATAACATCTGGTCAGACCAGACGTCTTTTGCGGGTCCCGCAGGGGACCAGGGAGCTAATAACGGGCCCGTTATTAACGGGCCCGTTATTAGCTCCCTCCCCATTCCCATTGAGCACTATGGGGGCTCAAATGGGGATGGGTTCCTTCAATGAAGAATTACCGGGTCCTCCAAGGTTGGAATGGCCCGGTAATTCCTCATTGAAGGAACCCGGACCCGGTATGCGGTAAGGGGCTAGCCATGCTGCAAATAGCACCATGGCTACCTCCAACCTCGGAATGAGGCCCATAGTCTTCAGGCTACTTCTATATACACCGACCGGTTTCGACCTTAATTCATGATTTGGAACGTCTTCGTCAGAGAAAGAAGGTTTAAAAAAACCTATAAAAACATATAAAATATCAAAATCCAGATAGCCAATGATGACACTGAAATATTTCAAAACTAACATCCTTTAAGCAAAAACGTTACAGACTCCTACAGCAAAGAAATGTAATTTATAAGGGTCATTAATTGAGTGTGCACTGGGGGCAGGATAACCTTCACTACACCCAGTGTAAAAAGTAAATAAACAACCCTAGGTAGTGGCTACATGCCCAACACCGTGGACCCAATCATCATGTTCCCTAACAAAAGTGCAAAAAATTCAACCAAAAAACCCTCTTCAAATTAAGAGCATGCTCCCACCACCACATGCATCCTAGCCACAGCTACCCTAAGTGACTAGGGCTAATAAAATGGACAAAACTTCCAGCGCAGGTCCTGCCACTTCAATGAGCATGGAAAACTGAAGAGGACCTGGGCCAGCAGAGGATTTAGCCCGGGCTGAGAAGCCAAGCAATCCCTAAACCAAAAGAAACACAAAAGAAATTAATAAAATTAGATAGACAGTGGGCCACTCCAGCCAGCCTACAAAAGAGAATACATACAAGCACAACTTCCCAACCCAAGTTGACCATGGGTCTCAACACTAAAGCAAAACGGGTTAAATGCTCACAGCACATGCACAAAAGTTGTGCTTAGATTAGAGGACGGGCTGGAGCATGGGCCGTTGTGGGTGTAACCCTTGTGGTATGCAGCAACCACCTATGCAGGATGCAAAAACCTGCAGCTACCTCATGCTACCGAACTAGAAGAAATAATATATAATAGGCAAAATACCACAAAGTCAACCCGCTACTTCACTTAATTAACCAGGGGATGCTGTGGCTATGTCCACATAGTCTTATGTACGGCCATTCAATGCAACCAGGAACTGACACACACACAATGCACACACACGTATGTGCGCATGCAAACTGGAGGTCAATTGCTGCATGAGTGTAGTGTGAAAGATGAATCACAGTCATGACACATGTCAAAACAGCACATTGTCGAGTGGCCACAAACACATCACCTGCAAGCAAGCAACATGTATCGCCACACATATCTGGGACCCAATTGCTCATGTCGTGTGGCCAGCATACACATATTGCATGTACAAATATACCCTTGTGCTCCAAATGCAATGGGATGAGACGTCACATCCCTGTCCCTGAGATGTCAATGCAACAACTTGCCATTCATAGACATACTTGCACATGTGTCACTCTCAGCAGATGTGTCCACATGGATGCACTTGCAGGTGTGCCACACATGGAGGTGTCCATCATGCATGTCCATCACATGCCCACACCATAGAATGCCTGCATTCATACTGTCCCTGCACTTGGTCCACGATCTCACACAGCATTTTCCTGAGTCCAAGAAGTCACTGAAGAAAAATCTGCCAATACCCATGCATATGCCAGTATACTATGTCTGATACCACACATGCCACGAATTGGCATGAGGCAGCAAGTCTCACACTACACACAAGCTGCAAACAGATTGTGACATCTGCAAACATGCATGCCATACATACACTGGCGCATTGCTCCACATGTGTACTCACCAGCAACTTCCAGGTGACGTCTCCATGCACAGATCTGGGTGTAAAGGTCGGGATAGAACCTCTCAAGGACCTGCAGCTCTTCACTTACTAGCCCTGATTTGAAAAAGACGGCTGAGTCTGTTGAAACACGTGTCATCATAAAGGGCACTCGCTTATTATAAATATACAGTCTCAAAAACGAGACTTCGACTAAGTGCAGTCTTTATATTCTTTTTTGGTGCATGAATGATAAAATGTAACTACCTTCTCACTAAAACTTCCAAATGACGTCTCCATGCACAGATCTGGGTGTAAAGTCTGGATAGAACCTCTCAAGGACCTGCAGCTCTATCTGGGTGCACTGGTCACAGCCTGCATGGTGCACCTTCACGATGGGTTACTTGGCGAGGGCTGCCACCACCTTGGAATGCCTACGGGCCTTGAGGTTGTCCCAGCATTTCCAGACTATGTTCTTTATGCAGTCTGCCACCCCCTCCATGTTGATGGCAGCCGTGATCCACCAGGATGCCAACTACCTGCCAACTTCAATGAAAGTGAAGACATAACATGGTGAATAATAGCTGATGGTGGGTTTTCATGGCAAGGTGGCCAGTCAGGTAAACTCCAATAGTAATGACTATAGACATTCCATGCTAAATGTTAGTGGCATGAATAATGCCAATGAGTGTGCCTGTCTGCACTGCGTGTCATGTTGGTGCATGGTTGAATTACAAATCTGTCCATATGGTTCAAAATGGCTCGACCTGTCTCACATGATAGCCCTATATGTGTCCATCAGTCAATGTATGAAAGACACATGTCTTATCCCTTGCATAATGGTGTCTGCAACTTTAGTATGTCTATGTGTCCACTAACGACATGGACTGGATCAGGGTTGGGGTGGTGCTGCATGTCAGCAAATGCCATACATCTGTGGCCTACAGCTCCCAGTGTTCCAAGTCACGATGTCGGATGCATGGGTGTCGTGCCATTTTGTGTCTGTCTGCCCTTTGATGCACATGTGCATGTTTCTCAGGACACACACAAATTCAGATGTCAGTCACTGTCCATGTGCAGGTGATGATGCAGCGGATTCAGAGGAAGAGGAGGAGGAGGAAGAAGAGGTGCTGGTATGTCAGTCCACCAGTCGAGGCCATTGTGTAGTGCAACATGAAAACCCACATGTGCTACAGGCCTTTATCAACCATGCCCTAGCCTCTTTGAATTCTTCTGACTCTGGTAATTTGGATGCAGAACCAGACATGGAGTACTCGCTGAGAGAGAAGGTGATTGCCCCAACAGGCAGGTCAGATGGGCCCATTGGTTCTGCGGCAGTGCAGCTGACTTCACAAGGCCAGTCAGTGGCAGGCCCCACATCTGCGGTGTTCATGCTTCAAGGCCACCCTCATATGAGATGGTGTCAGGTTCTAGGACTGATGACCAAAGGAGGGTTGGAGGGTTGCAGACCTGCAGCCAATGACGGAGGCACCACAGCAATGTGCCTGGTCCCTTTCATCATGCCGCTGTGGGCCTGCACACGTGGTAAATTTGTGTGCAGGATGAAGAGACAGGGTGGGAGCAGCAAATGTTGCACAATGCCATTCAGCAAATGCAATGTGTTGGATAGAATTGAAGAGTGCATGGATCAACTGGCCAGGAACGTGAACCCACTACTTGGATGCGCAACAGCTGCAGCTCATGCGGTCCTCAAGCCGCACCCAGAGACTGGGCGTGGAGGCCAACATCAAGGGCTGATGGGCTGATCTGAGGTGTTTGCAGGAGTCCCTGCATGCAGATGCTATGGCACATAAAAAGGCCCTGAGGCGTGAGATGTTGGCATCTCGTAGATAGAATCGCTGTGAGATGGAGTGCTTGAGGACTGCACTGCATGATCAACTCTCAGCAACAAGGACACTGCTCCACGAGGAGATAGATTCCTTGAGGCAGACACTGTCCCAGCAACTCGATGCATCACAAGTGAGCCCGCATACAGACTCTGTAGCCATTTGTAAGGAAGTGCGTCGTGACCTCACCTCCATTGCGATGCTGGTGCATGTTTCAGTATCACGGCTGGCCCTGGCCAATGAAGACCAGGCCTTGGCATTGTGTGGCTTGGATCCACCACCACAACCACCTGCAGATCAATCACAGGATGGGAGGGCCCAACACACCCACGCCTCCCCAACCACCATTGCCTTTATGTCCATGAGCCCATGGAGGGATTTTTCTGTCCCTCATGTGGATTTGGACATGTAGCCTTCCCCTACCCCCTCTAGTGTGAACATCTTTTTTACCCCCAGTCCAGGATGTAAATTTTCTTTTTTTCTACCTAAAAGATGTGGTCTGATTTTTGTTTTTCATTACTACTGGATGGGTAAGGACCCATGTTTCTTTATTTTCCATTCCCCTGTCCAGGATGGAGGCATGTATTTTTCCCCCATTCCGAGATGGTCTTTAAAAAAACAAAATGTGTTTTGCCTTGAGAGATGTGCTGTTGCTCTCTCAACCGATTGATGAGTGCAGTACTGGAGATGCAGCCATGTACAGTGGTGTCAACTGCCATAGTTGCCTTGAGAATGAAAGGATAGCATGTGCATGTAACAATTGGTAGATGGACATTTTCCACATATGTGCTGCATGCATGGTTTGGTACTTTGGCTGGACATCCCATGTTGGTGCAGTGATCCTGGGTTATCCAGTGACTGCATGCCATAGGGCTTCAACCTACACCCTTTCACCTCCCTAGTCACCATGCCCTCTGCCAGGCACTGGCCCTTCTTTCACAAATGTGTAGGTACAGTTTCCGGTGGAGGTGATGAGGGAATCACATCAAAGCAGCTCTGTCAGCAGTTAAGTATGAGCACATTCTCTCGTGTAATATCTGTATTAGTCGTCACCACAATATATGCATGCATTCTCACCTGGGGATGTTTTGTTTCATTCACGGTAAATGTCAGTGCAGATGTGTGTTCGTCCACAATCATGTGGTACATCTTCACTCCCCCACCTTCTGTTCTCCCTGTGGGTGTTGTCAGTGTGCACTGTGATCCACGCACACTTACTGGGACATTCTCATTCAGGGTGTTTGGTTTGTTGGAGGGTGATTGAACATCTGCTTATTGTCCTCATGTCCATTTACATTGGTGTCCAACAAGGGGGAGAGGAGGTTTGTTGCAGGGTATGGGCATGTGGTTGGAGGCACTTATTTGTGGGGATGTTGCGGATATGGGTCTCTTTCAGATTTTCATGTCATGATGATTTCTGCATGTTGTTCCTGCGAAGTGAAGCTACTGATTGACCTTTCACAGGTGGCCTTAGTGTTACAGTCTGCCCTTCCCCATCACCCACTTTTGTTCTTACTCGCCCCCAACATGTGCTAGTTGTCCATCTATTTGGCTTCCAGGCTCTCTGACCATACTTGTTTTATTCATGTGTTTCTGTCTCTGTCTTCCTCTCTTAGCCACCTTTTCTCTGCCCTCATCCACTGTAATGTACTACATATCTTTCCTTAGCTACCCACCAGCCAGTCTCCTCCTTGTACCGCAATTCCCTGATCCCTCCCTCTCTTTCTCCACTGCTATACATTCATTGCTCAGTGTCCTATCTCACTCTTGCCCTCTGTCATCCTTCTCATCCGCTACTACACTTGTACTTCCATTCCCAAGACCATCACCTCCTCACTTGGAGTCCTTTTCCTCCCATGCATCCATGGGTGCTCCAAAGGCAGACGTGACACCCGACAGTCGGTGTGCAGGACTTTTATGCCTGCAAACAGTGTCCCCACTTGTGACCGCATCCCGGGGGGGACTGGCGCCTGTTACCAGGGTGCATGTTATGCTGTGCTAGTAATCTCTTTCCTTCGCTGCCAGTGAGTTCTCTGTTGGTGAGTTTTGCTGGTGGTATGTTGACAGTCAAGGACAATTGCTTTGTTACACTTCCGGATATTGACACTGGATGGTCCATGGCTATTTCCTTGTTACATACAGGAGTTGACATGGCTGTCCACTGTCTTTACATTGATGCAATGCATGTCTTTGCAAGTTCAGAATGTTGTTTCAGGTGGGAAGCTGTGTATGCCAGACAGGTGGGTACCTCGTGCAGGTAAGTTGAATGCACTCACAATGGCGCTTGTTGTGGTGTATTTACTTGCAGGAAGTCTGTCACTGTGTGGGTGTGTTTTTGTGTTCTCTTGTACTGATGTGAGCAGGTCTGGCTTCATGGTTGCAGGAACACATGGTGTCAGTTGGCTGGTGGTTGTATGCTTGCTGCTTTTGCATGTCAATCATGGGGGCACTGGTTGCAGGGGGATTGTTGTGACAGAGGCTGTCGCTGTAGGGCATTTATTGGTGGGTTGTCGTGAGGGTGGCCCATCCGGCTGCATGGGTGTTGGGACACATGGTGATGGGTGTCGAGTGTTTGATTGCTTGCAGTTTTGCAGATGTGCTGCATGCCACGCAGCTTCCCATTCACTCAGCTGTTCATGTCATGTCTACCCATGCTGGCAGTCCACTCATGGTACTTCGGTCCCTTCTGGGAGTGGTGTCCCGAGACAAATCCACACTCAGCACAGCATTGCAGGCTATTTGGGAGATGATCGTCACAGACACCAGGGACACACCATTGGCCTGGTGTTGTTTTTTCCCATGGGGACATGTTCCATGCACGGCACACAAGCAGATATATTTCTGCCCGTTGACTGCTGCTCAGTACATCTGCACGCTCCCTTCAGTTACCAGTACATTGCTCCCCATTCAGTCCTATCCCTGTGAACTCTGCCTTGCCTTCCTCTTGCCTGTTACCTACTCCCTTTTGTGTGGCAGTCTCCTTGGCCTCATTTTCTCATTCCTTTCTCTTGTCTGCTTTTCTCTTTTATGCCCGTTGCCTCTGTGCCCTGCCTTCCTGTTTGACTGCTGCCTCTTTGACCAGCTGCCTTGTGCCAGATCCTGTCTTCACTGCAATGGATGAGATATTTGCATTCCGTCGTCTTGGACTTTCCATCATCAGCCCCCCTGTAAGTGTTTACTGTACTGTCCTGATGCCACGTTACTCAGGGCATTGGGAGTGCTTCCAAGGGTATCCTGGGTTTCCAATCTCTCAGTGATCTCTGTTAGAGAGTCCTCTCAGTGTCATTCTGACTCAAGCTGGATCAATTTGTTCACAATGTCCACTCACTAGGACAAGGTGTAAGTGGTATCTGTTCCTTCACTGCATGGCACTCTGGGGGAAGGCAGTGTAGGTGTTGTGGGTGAAGAAGATGTGGGGTGATTGAATTGCATTTTACAGAGGTTTGTGGCTCTGACTGCATGGGTGCGGAGAGACATAGTGATGGATGGCTTGGGCGGTCTTGTTTGCATTTGTTGCATGGCACTCACTGGGGCACATCTTATAGTGGTTGGGGACTTTGTTGCTTGCGTTGTGTGCTTTGTTGGGGAACATGTAGGGTGGCCTCACAACAGACAGACATTGAGTTGACAGTCCACTATGCAAAAGGCCTTGGTGCCCCCTTTTTTAGGAAGTACATGAGCTTTGCTTTGTGTACGAAATATGGAAATGGCAAAAGGGTATTAGCAGTCCACTGCCACAGAGCTCTTTCTCTCATTCTTAGCAAGTGGCACGTTATGACTATGTAAGTCATCATGTGTGACGCATTTCATGTACAGTGTTCATCGACCACTTTCATTGTCTACAGCCTATTTACATGCTAATATTCACATATTATCCAGTCTCCCATTGGCCATCTCATCTTATCCTCCAGCGTATTCACACATGGGTGGCGGCATCTTAACCTTGGGTCACTGTGAAATGATTGTTTAGGCTTTCAATTACTCCATCCTATCTTGGGTTCTAACCACGTGATGTGCACATGGCCATCAACATCGGATCAGTAGACTACTTCGGGGTCAGCCTGGTCCTTGGAAACAAGGTGACTTTTTTCACATCCCAGACACACAGGCACCCCAATAAGACCGCCCCACCGCAATCTTATTGACGTTGGCATCACCCTCTGCTCTCCCTGGTACAAATGACGGAACTTGTTCTCTGTTGCCCCTTTGTCTTTTACTCCTCCAAATGAGTAGGCCTGGGGTTCCTGCATGTCCCAATGATCCATCTGATTAATGATGGATTTATGATCTTTATCCCTGGGCATCTGGTGATTTATATGGGATGACAATTAGCCTGGAGGGCACTGGTGTCCTAAATCTCAGCTCACGTTTTGGTAGCTCTGAACCTCTGCCCTGGCTCCCATGGGTATGACCTTCACAATCGGCAACAGCCCTACTCCCATTTGACTGCTTGCATTCTTGTCTAATTGTACAAAGTTGTAACTTGATGTATTTGTAGGTGTGTGTATGTGCGTGTTCACGGATTTGCCTGGGGTGAGGGTTGTGATGTAATAGTCAGCAAGAGTAGGGGCTTTGTTTTTCTGTGTTTCACACACAGCCTGCAAGGATTGAGGCCTACTGTCAGATATAGTCTTGGTTCATGTTCTGTATATCATCCACAGGCAATGTGTTGTACTTGACACTTCGGCATAGCAAGTGGTTCTTTCCACATAAATATGTATGTGCTTCTGCAATACACATGTCTCCAGCAAATCACTTCTACACACATGATTCCACTCCCCTATGCCCACCCCTGTGCATTCCCCACATGCTAGGGTTCATTCCACAATGTGATTCATTTGGGTGAGGCTGGGATCTGAACGCACTTATCGACAACAAAATGGATTCTGTTTTTTCCATTTGTTATAACTGTGTTGGTGTTTGGTGAATGTAATATTATGTCCAGTGGATACACACAGTTTGTCTCTTACAGACACACATTCTCATGGTATTTTTATGGGCATGGAGGATATGCCCCAATTCATCATTGAATGGCACCAGGGCTGTGGCTTCACTGTGTGTGCTCCACAGGGACAGGTTGTCACGTAAAGTATGATTGCACCAGCTGTTTGCGTTCATCAGCCTCTCCCTGTGCCCTTTGGCCAACCAAGGGCAAGGGTGGTGCCTGTAGCTGAGGGCGATGTCCCACCTGCATATCAACTGGTACGCCATGCTGTGTGGTCACTTTGTGCAGTACACATGCTGTGACAATGATTAAGACTACTGATGGGGTATATAGCAATACCAGACCAGAATGGTCTAGGGAGCTGTTGGGTGTCCTGACCCACGTTTGGACTATCATGCTACAACCTTTGGTGCTGTGGGTTTAGAAAATCCAAGATGGCCAAAAAACCCACAAGCGTGCCAGAATCCAGGAGAACCACGCAGTTTGTGCGCACACCAAAATGGTTACCTAACTTGCCGCCCACCAGTGTAAAGAAAGATCTTTGTTAACAAAATCCACTGTTACCGGACCACTTTAAAGATTCAACCCTTTTGTGGGGTTCCACATAAACATTTTACTGTAAGGAGCCACATCAAAACAATGTTAAGCAAGGATTATTACTACCATGTAAGAACCATTCCTGTTTGGAATGCATTAATCCAAGAAAGACCCCAAAAATGGATGCAGTACCAACAAAATCCTCAAGGCGGCGCTAGCGGTCTAAACTCTGACAGGAGAACTGAGTGCAGTTGCTGACAAAGGGATTGGACTCAGCTGACTTCAAAGACTGCATTTTAATTAAGAATTAGCCACCTGCTGTTCCCCGAGGCCAGAAGCCTGGGAAACCCTCTCACCTCAAGAGATTCACACCACAGCCCAGGATATCACATGGTCATAATAACCAAATGCAAAGTGACCCCCTGGTCTGCTGACCTCAACCTCCTGGAGACCACACAATAGGCTAGTGCACTTGAATAGAATATGTTGATTTTGACTGTTTCCTGTCAACAAAGGCCTGCGTGCCCGAAGACACATGTGATCACTGACCCACCCAAGTCTTGGAGGCGGACTCCAACACTCTGAGAACTGATTTGAAAGCAAAATATATATTTTACAGAAACACTGATAACTCTTTGTAATCAAATGACAGAAATGTATAACTTTGAGAGCCTTAATTTAAAAAATGTACCTTCAATTCAAGCCCAAACTCCAATTTGTGTGATGTTCTGGGGCAAAACCCTGCTATTTATGTATACTACAGACGCTGTGTTTAAGCTAGAGACATGGTAATTTACTGGAGTATGTATGGACAGGCCGTGTACATGTGTACAAATCTGGAGAAAAATCCGATGTTGCAAAACCACTGAAAAGCACAAAATATTGCCATTTCTCAATGCAAGCTCTCAGGAAGAGCAGATTTGGACAGGGTATACCTCCTGTGATATGTGATGGGTGCATGTAATTTTAAACAAATGTGTACCTGTGCAAATATGTCTTTTGGGTCAAAATATAGATTGTGTGTAATTTGACAGGGGTGGGTTCTCTGTATCATAAACAGACCTCATCATGATGACACTTCATTTCATTCCCCCAATCAAGGGGAAGAGGATGAAGTGGCCAATGACAAGTGGAGAGGGGTAGGGTCTAGAAAGCTAGCCTCTCCACCCACTTTCAAAACACATAAAAGCAGACAGTCAGGACAGATAGGGACATTCAATTCCATTTGCTGCAACACGCTCTGCCGGACCACACAACATCCAGAAGATACTAGATTCAACACTTAGACTTTAAAACTCCAAAGAACTTGATTCAGAACTCAAAGCAAGGGCCTAAACCCACAAACTGAGAACTCTTCTCAGTGGGCCTCAGCATCCAGCAAACCTAACAGCGATAGCAGCATCCAGGAGCCGTGCAGATCAGCGCTGGGTCCAGAGAAAGCTGTGCAGAAAGATCCAGAAGCAGTGCTGTACCCAGAGAAAGCAGAGCAGTATCCAGAACCAGAGGCAGAGCAGAGCTGACCCAGACTGCTGTTCGCAGAACTAGAGAGCTGACCCAGACGCTGTGCGCAGAAACCGTCCGTGGCTAGTGAAGAAAACCTGTTGACCAGATCCGTGGCGAGGCCTATTTCTAAATATATTGTGAGTACCTAGCAGAACTGTGCAGAACCAATCTCTTAGTTAAAATAATATAATTCAATCTATTTTAATCTAACCAGAACTGTCTCCTAACTGTCACCTGTCATTTGCAAAGCTGTCACCTGTCATTTCTAGTTGCTAGCTGTAACTTGTCACTTTGAACTTTTAAAATTTCAAATCTGAAAAACGACCTTTACCATATCGCTCATATCTCCGTGACCGTTTGTCTTAGAGACTTGCAGTAACTTTCCTCTGAAAGCTGGGAATCTTGGCTTTTCAACGAACCTAAAAGCGCATTCCTATTCCCTATACCTTTGCCGCAATCGCGAAAAACGCACTCGCGAATTTTACCGCGATTTGCAAATTTCTCCACGTGTGAAAACAGCAGCTTCCTTGCTTTCATTTGCCAAAAATGTGTTTAACCTGCCAATCATTCCTAGAACATTGCTAAAGTAAGCCTGAACTTATTTAAACCAACTAATCCTCAACCTGAACCTCTAGAGGGAATTAAAAGCATTTTAGCATATTTTTCACTTCATTGCCAGCACATGTAAAAGCATTTTGGGCCTGTGTTTCGAACTTCTGTAGTCTAAGCTTGCTGGGGTGAACTGAATTACATTTGATTGCATTCCTAAGAACTGTGTCATCTTCATCTCCTTACAGTGCATAAAAGGGGGGGGTGAATTGTCCAAGAAAGTGATTACATTGTCTTTTGCTGAAATCCTATCAAGTTAATTTCTGTACTGCATTTCATTCCACATTGCATCCATTTGAAACCATAAAAATATTGTTGCTATCGTATCCATCCTATAACCACTCATCGTTGATTATAAAGAAGTGTGCTAGTGCCGGACTATCCATTATTGATTACTGCTCAGATTAAGTGTGATATTCAATTATTAATTTATTATAAAGTGTGATATATATATATATATTGTTTAAATTATCAAATAAACCGTTTAAACTTGCAAAACAGAACTACTTCGTGGCTCAGTGGGGTCAGGGGGATTCCAAGAGAGGGGTGTTATATAGGGGTAGTCATCCAGAACGCATGAACTGGACATAAAGATATATCAATAAGGGTTTCCATTCAGTATCCCAGACTAAGCATTGACTTAGCTGGAGTGTTGAATTGAATCCTCTTACAAATTGGGGGCTTGTAGCCGGGGATTCCGGATTAGATCTATCACTTGTGCAGATTAATACAGTGTGCCAGCTGACCAGATACACATATCCGGTCGGATCATCACGCTGTGTTACGCTGTAAAGCACTCCTCAAAGGAACGCTCTAAGGAAAAGGTCTGTTTTGTAAAAATAAAATACAAACTTCTGTAAGTCAGGAAGGAACTCAAATTCCAGAATGACGACCTTGGTAGATATGAAAATAGCCAGAGAGCACTTCTTACATAAGCTATTTGTGAGAGGTGAGTGGACTCATCAGGACCAGACGGTCTGGTTGCAAGCAATCGCACCCCAGATCACGGAAACAGGGTCAGATACATGGAGAGACCAGGGTCCCTTACATGTGGCCCTGAGTGAACTATATATGTCCTCTAAGGCCAAGGATGAGCACAACAAGATTGCCAGGGTAGCGGCATATTTATATTTACATATGGGAGCCATGCAGGACAAATGTGCTGAAGGCCAAGATCTGGCGAGTAGGCAACTGCTGGCATTACAGAAGGCCCAATCTGATCTGGACTCTTCTGAGCAGGGGCTGCAGAGGAGCCAGGAGTCATAAAATGATAGTAGGCAGTATATCATTAAAATAAAAGAGGACATGGATATACTGCAACAGGAAAAGGCTGACCAGGATACTAGATTTCTGGCCCTGCAGAAGGAGCACCAAGACAGTTTGGACTCCTTACTGCAGAGCCAGAAAAAGCTGGAGCAACAATTAGACTTTAACAGGGCATGCACGGAGCAGGTAGCCACCCTGCAAAGTCATCTAGATAGAGTGAAGGCAGAGAGCAACAAGCTGATTTTGAAAGACCTGGATACCCAGGCAGAGTTTGATGAAGAAAGCTGGTGCCTTTCAAAGGCAGAGGGACGACCTGGCGGCACAAATGCAGGCTCTTAGTCAGGAAAGAGACGCCTTAGGCCAGGAAGTCTGCCATTTAAAAAGAAAAACAGAAGAAAATCACTTGGCCCTCCAGGGGCTGGGTGACCTCCAAAAAGAACACCAGAACTTGTTAGAACACACCAGGAGGGTGGAGGATGCTCTGGCAAGAAAGGAGCAGGCCAATAGGGACACAGCTCAGGAGGTAACCCTCCTGCAGCAAAAACTGGCCCAGTGCTCCAGGACCAATCAGGAGGCACAGAGAGAGAATGAGGCTCTCTGCCAGCACAATGATAGACTCCAACAACAGGTAGCGATGCAGGAGAGACTGATAGAGTCTAGTAAGGCCTTAACTGAGGAACTGAAGGCGCAGGCTCTTGCATTGCAACAGGGAGCAGGGGCGGATAGAGATGAGGTTCGCTGGGAAAGAGAAACTCCTGAGCATAACCCCAGGAGCCCTAGTACCAGAGGCCTTTATCTCTCTCAGTCCCTGGACTCTGCCACCCCCATGTCCCCTGGCGCACATGAGCACAGGGCCACAGGGATGGCAGATTACTATCCAGCCAGAAGCATGGGGCTCATAGGCCAGTACCACCCAGGAATGGAGGGGCGGGCATCCGGGTATGGGCACCCAAGCACAGTGCAATTTAATGGGGAACCCCAGGAGAGTAGGCCCATTAAGGGCATCCTGAAAACCTCTGCCCAGTTAGGTCAGTGGGGGGGTACCCATCGAATCCTGGCAGCAAGGAGGGATCTGAAGACTCCTCTGAGCGGTACAGGACACAGGAGACCAGGTCCCCACATTCTGCCAGCCATTCCCAGGCTCGCAGAATCCGGGAAAACCTGGAAGAACAGACGGGAACCTCTGGGAGCAGTGCCTCTGAGTCAGAAGATGAATGGACCAGGGTTACCCGGACCAAAAGGGCCAATAAGACAAAAAGGGCCTTGCTTAAGGACCCCTTAAAGCATATTAAGGCAATCAGGAGCGTCATCACGCCTTATCATAAGAACGCCAAGTACTCTGTTTGGGAACACTTGGAGCTCTATGAGCAAATGATGGAGACTTTTCATTTGAAGGACAGCCAAAGCTGTATCCAATATGTAAAGTGGACCTTCTCACCAGAATACTCCAGTTTCTTTGCGGGGCTGGAGGACCAAAATCATTTAAGATGGTCCACCTATAAGGCGGCCATCTTGAAACATTTTTCTGTTCACAGAAATCCTCAAGAGGCTCGCAAGGCAGCCTACAATTTGCAATGTGGGGAGGATCAGGCCCCATAACAATTCATGCAAGAACTGAAACGTGCCTTTGCGCAGACCACCAGAAGGGTGCGCACAGACAGCAGAGAATTTGTTAATACTTTTTTCCATGCCTTGCCCAAATACATAATGACCCAGCTCGTGAGAGATTTTCATGAGAAAAGATCTTTAGAATGGGTCATTGAACAAGCCACCCGCATCTACGAGGTGCAGAAACCGGTGGAAAACAAAAACCAGCCCAAAAACCCCAAAACCAACAGCACCCCTGCTGCTGCCATGGTGGCAGAGGTAAAGGTTGCCCCGTTTTGGATTTGGAGGTGGGGGGGCCTAAAAACCTACCTGCACCTAATAATGCTAGGCCCAGAAGGTCCTCGGGCCAGTCACAGACAGGGAGCCAAGGAGGCAGCCCCACAAATGGGGTCCCTCGCTCTCCTGATTATGTAAGTCCCCGTTACAAGGGAAATCGACCCATCCTGGGTTATGTGTGGACTCCTCCAGCCCAAGGGGGGGGATCCAGCCAAGCACCTAACCCAGGGAACTTCCCTCCTAACTTCCCACCGGAGGGCAGAAATTCTCCAAATCCTGGGCAGAACTTTTTCCCCAGGTATCCACCCAATTTCCAGCCCCAAAATCATCCATCCTTCTTTCCCCAATTCCCTGAGCCCAGACAACCTAATCCGGGAGAGGGGAGGCCAAGGGTGGAGGGGTACCAAAATCTTCCCAACCAGGGGTACTACCAGAGAAGGGATAGCTACCCTTCCCGGGATCAGCCCAGGGGAGAAAATAGAGCCCCGTATCAGCCTGAGCGGGTTTCCCAGTTAGAGCGCCAGGTCCAAAATATGGCACGGGATCTGGGTCACATACTGAGGGCTCAACAGAACCCTCAGATGAGCATGCCACCGCAGAATGCCCCAAACTCTGGACCTGGTGCTCCAGAACAATGACGGGGGCAGCACCCCGATAACACACCGGTTCCCAGGGAGGAGGCACAAGGGGAAGGGGGGTGTAAAGCCTTGGAGGAAGCTTCCTTCCCAACTTGTAAAAAGCCCCTGGAAAACCAGGAACCGGAAACAAAATCTCCTGCCCCTGAAAGCCCGCCTCCCAAGGAGCAGAGAGGGGGTAGGAGAAACAAAGGACCCAAACAGACCCACTTTGTGGAGGAGGTACAGGTCTTCCAATTTGAGGGAGAGGGATCCTCAGATGATCCTGGGGAAAGGACCTTCTCCTTCAGAGATGGGGGAACTCCTCCCAAGGAAAAATGGGTCCCAAGGGATGTCAATTCAGACTGGGGAGATATGGAGACTGAGCTACCGCCGCCCATCATCTCATCCCAGAACCCACAATACCAAAATCCCCTGGTTGAAACCCATCCTGATGACTGCCTCCAAAAAGGGGGGGGCGGCCCAGAACCGGAACCAGGGGAACCCACAATGGCCCTGATCTCCAGTTGCCAACTTTTTCTTTCAGATTCCCAAGGCTCTCCACAGAATTCTGCCCAAATTTCTTCTCTAGCAATGTCCAAAACCAGAAAGTTAGCCCACCAGTTATCCAAAAATGTGCATTATCTGTGCCCCCTTGAGGAGAAGGAGGGAAGATATTATGCCCCGGTACAAGTACAGGGGCAGGGTACGATTTCAGCGCTGGTGGACACGGGATCTCAAGCTACCCTTCTGTCCAGAAGGGCCTTTGATGAACTGAATGCAGGAAGGGGAGGGAATTACCAAATTCCGCTCACCTCACTTCCTGGACAACTCCAGAACTTTGACGGGAAGGAAATTCCCGTCGAGGGGACGGCAGATTTGGACATTAAAATTGGGCGACACAAGTTGAACCACCCAGTCATAGTTGTGACTCCAGAGGGCACCCCTTGTTTACTAGGGAATGACCTCCTGAGAAGGTTGTCACCCCTAATAGATTGCGTAAACAAGGTCCTCTGGACCCAGACTAGCCGACCCATAAAATTAAAACAGAGTGTCAACCATGTTAGTTTAAACGGCACCTGCCACATGGTTGAACAAAAATCTGACCAAGTAGAATTTCACTTCCAGAACAACCAGATTCCAGACGTGACCGTAATAGCTGTAGGACAACGTACTGGTGATGGGGGGTCCTCTCTATTTCTGAAAATCAACCTTCCTTCCAGTTTAAGGTGGTATTCCACACTGGAAGGAAAAACCCTGAAATTCTTTACCAATCCACAATCAGAAACTCCCACTCGTATAGTCCAGAAAGATGTGAAATCAGCTCAGAGCCTGGCTGATATTCAGCAAATTGGAGAGCAGTTGTTCATCCCTGTTCAGATAAATGATGGGAAGGACTCTGTTCTCGCTCGAGTGTGCGTGAACAATGGTAAGAGCTTCATCAGCGAAGCCATGTTCCGCCAACTCCCAAAAGATCCAGCCATTCCCACCTTCAAACTGATAGACAAATGGGAAATGGACCTGGAAGCACCTAATTCCAAACATCTCCTGCCAAGCAGGTGTATGCTCAAAATCTCCATTGGCAACAAGAGCATAGTCCACAATTGTTGGGTCGTGCGAGACGTCCCTGCCGCCTTTTACTTAGGCAGTGACATTCTCAATCGCTTTGCCATTAGTTTGGACCTAATAAACTTCAAAGCTTGGTCCCGATAAGCGGATAATCCCATGGGCTTTGATGATCCAGAAAAAGCATTTAGGTCAGCTCAATTGCTACCTTATGCAGTTGAAATTCAGATCAAAGAGGAAGTCACCATCCCAGAAAGGACACGACAATTCTCCCTGGAAGTGAAAGCTAAAAGAGGACAATATTTGCAAAACCATGATGCTTACATACATCTAAATGCTTCTCTCCAACAGCAAGGGTTAGGGGTAAACCCAACTCCATTAGTCAACATAGAACATGACACCATTCTAATAGAGGTGGATAACAGCGACTTGAAGAGTATTACTCTAGCCGCAGGCACCATTATTGGAATGGCGGTTGATGACCGACATTTTTCTATTGATTTAGGTAATGAACTGTTAGGACCAATCCCCAAGGACTGTTTTGACAGTGACAGTGAGGACAATACAACACCAGACAGGATTTTTACCCGGCATGGGGGGAACTTCCTGGTGTACACTTCCTGCCCCTATGGTAAGGAAGATGTGACTTGTGACTTCAGGAGGGATGAGGTGATTTTTCAGGTCCATGAGGGATGCCTTTCCCACCTGAGGCCTCCAGTCCAAATCAGCACTCTGACCAGGGACTTCTCCACCCAGCTGGAGGAGGCCGCTGAGATAGCCAAACCAGAAGTCTTTCCAGGCTTCAGGCAGATGGTGGAAGAGAGAGTCAACCTAGCTGATGCCTGTGTGACTCTGGAACAAAAGCAAAAGTTGAAACAAGTTTTCTTGGATTTCCAAGATCTCTTTGCGGTAGACTCATATGACTGTGGTCGCACTGACATCCACACAACAACAATCCCCACGGACCCTGGCATGACTCCAGTGTTTGTGAAGCAATATCGCTTGCCTCTAGCATCAATGGAGTCCCTTACTGAAATAATTAAGAACCTTGAGTCCAGGGGAATAATCCGTCCCGTCCACAGCACCTTCAATAATCCGGTGCTGGGAATATTAAAGCCAAACGGCCAGTGGAGACTCTGCGCCGACCTCAGGGAGCTCAACAAATGGGTCCATACTTCCCGATGGCCTCTGCCCTACATTGACCAAGGGCTGGCCCAGATCCAGGGGTCACAGGTATTCACTGCAATAGACCTGACCAATGGATACTGGACCGTGCCGGTCAGTAGGGAGGACCAATACAAGCTGGCTTTTACCTTTGGGGGCCAGCAGTATACATGGACCCGGACTCCCTTCGGATACCTTAACTCCGGTAATGAGTTCAATATTTTCCTACATAAGGCCATGCCCGACCTGGGTGCGAGGGGTAACCTGGCTTATGTAGATGATGTCCTCATCAAAAGTTCATCTGTGGAGGAACACATAGCGGAGATCCGTTATGTTCTGACCCAGTTGAGGGCCGCCGGAGCAAAACTTTCCTTTCAGAAAGCACAGTGGGGTAGAACCCGTGTTAATTTCTTGGGGCATGAGATTACTCCTCAGGGTCTCTGTCCCCAGGAAAAGAAAGTGGAAGCACTTCAGAAACTGAAAGACCCCACAACTCTGCGGGAACTAAGGAGCCTCCTTGGACTGACTAATTACAGCAGAAAGTTCATTGAGGGCTACGCAGAGATCACCAGACCCCTGATTCATCTCCTGAAGGGGGAGGTCAAGTGGGAATGGGGTCCAGAACAAGCCGAGGCAGTAAGACAACTCAAGAGAAGCCTCTCACAAGTGCCTTGCCTAGCTTACCCTGTCAGAAACAAGGAGTTCTTCCTCGAGACGGGGTTCTCTAATACGTGCTTGACGGCAGTATTATACCAAAAGCATGACAAGGTCAATAAAGTAATCTCCTATGCGAGCAAAACTTTATCCTCTGTGGAGGAAAAATTCAACGATTGTGAGAAGGCACTGCTGGCGACGGTGTGGGCATTGAAGAATTACCGCCCGTTTATCCATGGAGAACACATCATAGTGGAGACTCCACACCAGCCTCTGCAATATCTCCAAAGTGACAGAATCCGGGCCGGAAATGTGAGTAATTCCCGAATTACTTCCTGGATTCTGTCAATGCAAGGCTTTCCTGTGGAGGTCAGATATGGCCAAAACAAGAAGAGTCCCCTCGCGCAAGGTCTGGCTGACTTGCATGATTGTGCCAGAGAAAACTGTCTCGAGGACGAAAGT
Organism: Ambystoma mexicanum; assembly: GCF_040938575.1. Taxonomy (NCBI): domain Eukaryota; kingdom Metazoa; phylum Chordata; class Amphibia; order Caudata; family Ambystomatidae; genus Ambystoma; species Ambystoma mexicanum. The sequence goes on from NC_090922.1 coordinate 1,080,437,484, forward strand.
CTAAAAATAAAGGACAACATGGAGGCATACCTTAATTCCCCCCACAAAGTCTTTGAAGAAGACAAGTGTGAGGGAATGCCCACTGTATATGTGGATGGATGCTCTTACCATGTTGACAACGACGGGGAGAAAGAACTGGTGGCCGGCGTAGGGGATACATGGGTGAATGAGTCCCCAGAACCCTCCGCTGGAAACAAAATTGGTCCCCGAAGTAGTCAGGTGGCAGAATTGATGGCTGTGCATCAGGCCATCCTCACTGCTGTCCAGCATCAACTCCACGAACTGGTCATAATCACAGATTCGGATTATGTACGGAATGGGTTCGTGGAGCACCTGGTTAATTGGAAAACCAGAGGCATGTTATGTGCTAACAACAAACCCTTGAAACATGGGAAGTTGATCCAAAACATTGATGATCTGGTCACCTCGAATGAGATGACCATCTATTGGAAAAAGATCAAGGGTCATTCCAAAGTAGAGGGACCAGACAAAACTGGAAATGACTTAGCTGATCAGCTGGCCAAAACCGGGGCCATTCAAGGGGATCTAATTGAGATTGAGTCCTTGTTGGGGGAAATCCAGGTCACTGCTATCACTAGGTCCCAGACAAATGCTCACAACGACCTTTCAATTGCACAATGGAGTAAGGAGACCCCTGATGCTGATTTGATTACCGCTCAGAAGGGGGATCCAATTATTAGTAAGTTTTACCAACGCCTTGAGGACCCTGAGAACTTTCCCCTGACGGATACCGATTATATTGGGAAAGAGGACCTAAGAGTGTTGATGAAATGTCCAAAAATGTTCCGAATCCAAGACGGTTTGCTGGTAAGGAAATCCAAAGCTGGCCACGATCAGTGGGTGGTTCCTACCTCATTCCGAAGCCTGATGTTAAGTCACGCCCATGAAGCGGCCACCGCCGGTCATAGGGGGTTTCACACAACACTGGAAATCTTAAGAGAGGTTGCATACTGGCCACACATGGGGCAGGACCTTGACCAATACTTGAAGGGGTGTCTTGTGTGTGCGCAATTTCAGCCGACGTCCCTCACACACCGCGCACCTCTCCAAAAGCGGGGGATGACACTGCCATGGTCAGATTTACAAATCGACTTTGTAGGCCCCGTGATTCGCTCTGCTAGGGGGAATAAGTACATGTTGACTGTGACATGCTTGTTTACCAAGTGGGTGGAATGTCTCCCAGCCCCAAATTGCAAGGCAGAAACAGCAGCTGCCCTGATGATTAACCACATCTTTTCCCGTTTTGGTCTACCTCAAAGGATTGAGTCAGACAGAGGTAGCCACTTCACCAGTGAAGTAATGACAAAGATGTGGGAGATACTGGGGGTCAAGAGAAAGCTACACATTGCTTACAGGCCAGCTTCTTCTGGAGCAGTAGAGAGATACAACCGAACCATTGTGAGCATATTAAAGAAGTTTGTGGCAGATTCTGGGCCAAGTTGGGATATCCGATTACCTCTGGTCCTAATGGCCATCAGATCTACCCCTTCATCTGCAACCAAAATGTCACCATTTGAGTTGATGACTGGACGCAAGATGGTGCTTCCTCAGCATTTTCTCTACAGAACCCAAGAGCAAACGTTGATAAATGCCTCCACAACTCATGAGTATGTGGAGAATTTAAGGAAACACCTTCAGCATGCTTTTGCCTATGCTCAGCGGAATCTAGAAAGATCAGCTGAGAGTATGAAGACCCACTATGACCTGAAAACTTCCAGGAAGGAATATCAGGTGGGGGACCGGGTCTATCTATACAATTTCCAAAGGAACCAGGCCAAACAGCGAAACTTTTTGCCTACATGGAAGGGACCCTTTGAGATTATAGACAAAATCTCCCCTGTGGCCTACAAGATCCGCATCCCCAAAGGCGGATTGGCAGAGGGGAAGACAAGTGGGTCCACATAAACCAGTTGAAGTGTTGCCATCCCAGGCACACTCTGCAACAACTGGAGGAATCCTCTGGAATCCTAGAGGGTACTGTCTCAGATTAATTCAATTCCAACCCTAAAAGATCCTACATATAGCCTATCAAGGTCTGTGTTTCTCAAGTTTATGTGTTCCTGTCTCTTAATTTGAAAAAAAAATGTGCATGTTTATATCTGTTGAGTTCTAAAATATATATGTGTCATGATCTCTGCTTCCAAAAGGTCAGGGTTTTCCCAACTCCCTTGGAAGCAGATCCATAACCCAGGTTCCGAGTGCCAACCAGTCCCAATTGGGACCTTTTGGACCCAGTCCTGGCGCCAGTGGCACCAGGCTCATAAATATGCCCAGTCCCAGCGCTGGAAGGGCCGGGCTCATAATGCTTGGGTGGACTTACCTGCAGCAGACCATGCTGCTTACTTGCCTGCCAGTTGAGCCTCTGATCCCCTTCTGTTTGGAACTACTTTTCCTGTTGGGTGGGGCTAGAGCCACTCCCTAGATTCAGAACACTGGAACTCTTCTGGAAAGCAGGAACTCTTTTCTTACCTAGGCGTGGCTGTGGAAGGAGACACCGAAGCACTACAGGAGGCTATTTAAACCACACCCGGTGGATGAATCTTGCTTTGCGTTATTCTGCAACCTCTGCAGCAGAACGCTCATCGTGTCTTCTGCATCCGGTCCTGGGCCTAAGGAAAAAGGCTTACCATCCTGAATCCAGTCTTCAGCAACACCTATAAAGACAAGAAAGAACAGGTTAGCATTCCGGCATCTGAAAGGCAAAGGCTTACCATCCTGAATCCAGTCTTCAGCAACACCTATAAAGACAAGAAAGAACAGGTTAGCATTCCGGCATCTGAAAGGCAAAGGCTTACCTACTCTTCGTGCGCTCCGGAGGTCTTCACACTGCATTCCGGCATCTGAAAGACAAAAGCTTACCAACTCTTTGCACGCTCCGGAGGCCTTCGGCGCTGCATCCCGCATCTGAAAGACAAAACAAGGTGCGTTTAAAGACATTGGGGAACTTTAATACTCACGTGCCATTACTCCTTTCCACATCTAATCCAGTGGGTATTCCGGCACCCTGCAGCCGCTCCGAACTCGTACCTGCAAAATAAAAAGACAGTTAGAGCGCATCGTGAAGCAGGCAACAAGCGCTTACTTACGTGCTTCCAGGCGCTTCTATTCATCACACGGGCTCCATCTTCAACTCACTTCAGCCCGTCATCCGCCATCGCTGGAACCCTGCAAAACAAGAGACATCATTACTAAAGACTTTAAAGACATTTGAATGACTCGAAACTTACCGTTCGTGCAGTAAACGACGGACAGCAGTCCTCTGAAGTCAAGAGGCCTGCGCTACCTTTCCAGTGAAGAAACTGGTTACAGCACCCTGCCCCGAGGCAGATGGAGAGCTCGGCATTCACTTACCTAAGGTGAGAGCGTTAACCTTTGGGGGTCTACAGCAGAGGAGAAGAGGAAAGAGATAGGGACACCCCAATAACCCCAGTTCATTAACCCCATATTTTCTATCTGCAGACATCTTACTCTACACGTCAGGCATACAGTGCACAGAGGTCCAGCCCAAGAGCCAACCGGGTGCTACACATCACCTTTGGAGATACGGTAGTCGCCCAGTCAAGACCGGCGCCTCTGCGAGAATCAGGTGAGCGTTACAGAACGCAAAGCCCACCGCAAAACTCTCGCCCAGGCGCAATGGAAACCTCAGATACTGACCCCCTAGCCCGGTTACTTGGGGAACTAAGGGCAGAAGTGCATGCAGCTCGTCAGGAAACGAATGCTCTAAGAAGGGAACTAATTATTTCCAAGGAGAGAACAGACAATCTTGCTAGACAAGTGCTACAGTCACAAGCCGGACAGACCCCGTTACCCGCATCAGGGGCAAATCTTCCTTCAACATCCTCTATGAATCCAGTGCAGATCAACCTACCTGGGAATGTACCTCTGGCTCCGCCCGAACGATTTTCTGGTGACCCAAAGAGGTTTGCAGTATTTATCAATCAGTGCCGGTTGCACTTCTTATGCCGGCCAGCAGCCTTTCCAACTGATCAAGCAAAAGTAGCTTTTGTACTTTCGTACCTTAGTGGCAATGCGGCAGACTGGTCGATCCCTCTAGTTAATCAAGATGATCCGGTTCTCCATGATTTTCAAGCCTTTCAGCTTAGTATGGAAAAACTGTTCGCAAGACATTCACAGGGGCAGGCCTTGGACAATGAGCTTCTTTCGTTGCGACAGGGTAATCAAGACCTTTTGGCTTATATTGCATGTTTCAATAGACTAATAGTGGAAACTCAATGGCCTGAGGACAAAAGGATTACGCTGTTTTATAGAGGTCTACGTGGAGAGCTCAAAGACGTTTTAGCCCAAGTAGTGAATCCCCCACAAGACTGTTCGGATTATATAGACTTGGTCGTTCAAATAGATCACAGGCTGCAGAACAGGAAGGCCGATCGTTCCAAGTTTGATGCTCGAGTATTTTCCAAACCGCCAACTCCTTCCAAAGGAGTAGACTCCGGGAAACCCATGCAAATAGGGGGTCTGAAAGGCCCTCTAACACAAAGGGAGCGGGAAAGGAGGAAACAGTTGCAATTATGCCTATATTGCGGAAACTCAGGGCACTTTCTTCGAGACTGTCCGGTGAAACCTGCCAAGAAGGCAGTAGGAGCTGCAGTTACCAAAGTTACAAACTCTGAGCAGGGAAACGACCTCGCCCGACAAGAATAGAGGTCCTCTTGCCGAGCGTGAAAACCAGTTCCGTGACCTCGCATTTCGTGATACCTATGGTCCTCATTAGCCCTGATAACCCGGATCGATTACATGCAATTGAAGCTTACGTCGACAGCGGTGCCATCGGCAATTATGTGGATCATGAAATGGTTTTGAGGATGAATCTAACTCTTTGTCCCAAGGCTGTAAAGGACGTCAATACTACGGTGGATGGTACGGAGATAGCCTCCGGGCCAGTAATGCATACCACTCAAGAGGTGACGCTAGTAAGTCAAGATGGGCACCATGAGAAGATCGTGTTCGATGTGATCAAGGCCCCTCAGTTTCAGATTATTCTAGGAATACCTTGGTTAGAGAAACACAATCCTCTGATCGATTGGCGAGCAAGAACGGTCCAGTTTCCAGAATGTGTCTCTACTTGTCACCCTCCACCTGGTGTTGCACTGGCCGCAATTTCTTCAGAGACTCCCCAGTTACCTCCCGAATACCTAGAATACCAAGATGTTTTCCGGAAGGATCAGGCTAACTCTCTACCTCCTCATAGGTCTTATGACTGCCAGATAGACCTGATACCTGGATCTACTCCTCCTTGTAGTAGAATTTATGCCCTCACCGAGCCTGAGAACCTTCACCTTCGACAATACCTGGATCAATACCTGGCAAATGGGTTTATTCGTCCTTCCAAGTCCCCTGCTTCTTCAGCTTTGTTCTTCGTTCCAAAAAAGGAAGGAGACCTTAGAACTTGTATCGATTATCGCTCCCTGAACCAGATCACCGTTAAGAATAGATATGTGTTACCTTTGATCCCTGAACTCCTGGACCAAGTCAGAAAAGCCTGCATATATACAAAGCTGGATCTTAGAGGAGCTTACCACTTGGTACGAGTAAAAGAGGGCGATGAATGGAAGACGGCCTTCCACACCAAGTATGGGCTATTTGAATATCAGGTCATGCCCTTCGGACTTTGCAATGCCCCGGCCGCCTTTCAATATTTTATGAACGATGTCCTCAGAGAGCTCATAGATGTATGTGTTGTTGTTTACATTGACGACATCCTCGTTTATTCTTCATCGGAATCTGAACATCGGAAACACGTGAAAATGGTCCTCGAAAGATTGCGTCAACACAAACTTTTCGCTAAATTGGAAAAATGTGTTTTCAACGTGACTGAAGTTGAATTCTTGGGATTCATATTATCACCTGGCGGAGTGCGTATGGATTCGAAGAAGGTCGATGCAGTTCTCAAATGGCCATCACCATCCTCCGTAAAAGGTGTGCAAAGCATGTTAGGCTTCGCTAACTTTTACCGCAGGTTTATCCCCGAATTCTCTCGAATAGTCCAGCCCATCACTGCCTTGTTAAAGAAAAACAAACGTTTTGAATGGTCTACCGAGGCGGAACAAGCTTTCCAGGATTTGAAGACTAAATTTATCCCTGCACCAATCTTAAAACACCCTCGCCCCGAACTCCCCTACATCGTGGAAACTGATGCTTCAAGCCTTGCCATGGGGGCAGTTCTATCACAAAAGGACCCGGTAACCAATCAGTTGCATCCCGTGGCATTTTGGTCCCGCAAATTCTCGCCTCCTGAAATCAATTACACGATTACTGACAAGGAACTTATGGCTATCAAGTCTGCCTTTAAGGCTTGGCGGCATTACCTGCTGGGGGCCCGACACACCGTTACTGTGATTACGGATCACCGAAACCTGCAATATTTGAAAACCGCAAAAGCCCAATCCTCTAGACAACTCCGTTGGGCATTATTCTTTGCCGAGTTTGACTTCATAATTAACTATCGACCTGGTACAAAGAACGGTAAAGCTGATGCCCTTTCTCGGATGGGAGTGGAAGAACACTTGATCAACCCCAAACCTGTACCAATCATTCCCGAACAAAGAATTCTGGGTGTAATCGCCACCGAATCCATAGAGGAAGTTAAGGATAAAGCCAGGCAACTTGTAACTCCAGCAGACATACAGAATTGGCATCTGCAGGGAAAGGAATTTGCAGTAAAGGACAACTTATTGTATTTCCAAGAACGATTATACCTACCCAGCACAGATTTACAGAAAAAAGTAATCTCTTGTTATCACGACTCTTTAATGGAAGGTCATCCCGGTATGGCCAAGACCTCAGAAAAGATCAAGCGCTACTTCTGGTGGCCGTCTTGGAAGAAAGATATCAGAGACTTTATAATGTCCTGTGGAGTATGCGCCCAAAACAAGAGTCAAAAGGAAAGACCAGCAGGCCTCTTACGCCCTATTGACATCCCACCTCGCCCTTGGCATACGCTTTCTATGGACTTCATCACCGATCTACCTCCATGCTCCGGATACAATACGATTCTAGTAATCGTGGACTTATTCTCCAAGATGGCGCATTTCATTCCGCTCAAAGGCTTGCCAACAGCAGCAACTCTGGCCTGAGAATTTCTCGAAAACATCGTCCGACTGCACGGTTTTCCTTCGGTTCTAATTTCGGATCGAGGTAGTCAATTTATTTCTCATTTTTGGCGAAGTTGCTGTCGGTCGGCTCAAATTGATGTGAGACTATCGACCAGTCACCACCCTCAGACCGACGGACAAACCGAGAGGACCAATCAAACTCTGGAACAGTATTTACGCTGCATGCTGCAACAAACTGAAAAAACTTGGAAAGATATCCTTTGGATAGCCGAATATGCCTACAATAACTCTGTCCATTCGGGAACTGGGAAAACCCCGTTTTTTCTTTTGTACGGCAGTAACCCTCGAACCTCGGAGTTGGATCCCCTCCAAGATCTTGAAACACCAGCAGTAGACTACCTGCATTCTACAATCACCCAAGCCTTTAAGGAAGCTGTTTCTCACCTTCAAAGGGCTAAAGAACAATACAAGAAAGGAGCAGATCAACATCGGAAGGAAGCCCCTCACTATCAAGTAGGGGATCAAGTCTGGTTATCCACCAAATATCTATCTCTAAAAGGGCCACGCACATTCAACCCAAGATACCTTGGTCCCTATTCCATCACTACCATAGTAAACCCAGTAGCGGTCAAGTTGGACTTGCCCCCGCACATGAAGATACATCCGGTCTTCCACGTCTCTCTATTAAAACCCGTGCAACCTCAAACCCGACTAACCAAATCTCCAAAACCTATCCTAGTTGATGGAGAACTCGAGTTTGAAGTTAAAAGCATTCTGGACTCCAAGATCTCCAAATCTAAACTATTCTACCTAATTGACTGGAAAGGCTACGGCCCCCAAGAGAGATCCTGGGAACCTGCTGAATATGTCCACGCTCCTCGCCTAATCAAAAGATTTCACCGAACATTTCCTGACAAGCCAAAACCCCCGGAGAAGCCCGGTTTGGGAGGGGCCTTGAGGGGGGGTACTGTCATGATCTCTGCTTCCAAAAGGTCAGGGTTTTCCCAACTCCCTTGGAAGCAGATCCATAACCCAGGTTCCGAGTGCCAACCAGTCCCAATTGGGACCTTTTGGACCCAGTCCTGGCGCAAGTGGCACCAGGCTCATAAATATGCCCAGTCCCAGCGCTGGAAGCGCCGGGCTCATAATGCTTGGGTGGATTTACCTGCAGCAGATCATGCTGCTTACTTGCCTGCCAGTTGAGCCTCTGATCCCCTTCTGTTTGGAACTACTTTTCCTGTTGGGTGGGGCTGGAGCCACTCCCTAGATTCAGAACACTGGAACTCTTCTGGAAAGCAGGAACTCTTTTCTTACCTAGGCGTGGCTGTGGGAGGAGACACCGAAGCACTACAGGAGGCTATTTAAACCACACCCGGTGGATGAATCTTGCTTTGCGTTATTCTGCAACCTCTGCAGCAGAACGCTCATCGTGTCTTCTGCATCCGGTCCTGGGCCTAAGGAAAAAGGCTTACCATCCTGAATCCAGTCTTCAGCAACACCTATAAAGACAAGAAAGAACAGGTTAGCATTCCGGCATCTGAAAGGCAAAGGCTTACCATCCTGAATCCAGTCTTCAGCAACACCTATAAAGACAAGAAAGAACAGGTTAGCATTCCGGCATCTGAAAGGCAAAGGCTTACCTACTCTTTGTGCGCTCCAGAGGTCTTCACACTGCATTCCGGCATCTGAAAGACAAAAGCTTACCAACTCTTTGCACGCTCCGGAGGCCTTCGGCACTGCATCCCGCATCTGAAAGACAAAACAAGGTGCGTTTAAAGACATTGGGGAACTTTAATACTCACGTGCCATTACTCCTTTCCACATCTAATCCAGTGGGTATTCCGGCACCCTGCAGCCGCTCCGAACTCGTACCTGCAAAATAAAAAGACAGTTAGAGCGCATCGTGAAGCAGGCAACAAGCGCTTACTTACGTGCTTCCAGGCGCTTCTATTCATCACACGGGCTCCATCTTCAACTCACTTCAGCCTGTCATCCGCCATCGCCGGAACCCTGCAAAACAAGAGACATCATTACTAAAGACTTTAAAGACATTTGAATGACTCGAAACTTACCGTTCGTGCAGTAAACGACGGACAGCAGTCCTCTGAAGTCAAGAGGCCTGCGCTACCTATCCAGTGAAGAAACTGGTTACAGCACCCTGCCCCGAGGCAGATGGAGAGCTCGGCATTCACTTACCTAAGGTGAGAGCGTTAACCTTTGGGGGTCTACAGGAGAGGAGAAGAGGAAAGAGATAGGGACACCCCAATAACCCCAGTTCATTAACCCCATATTTTCTATCTGCAGACATCTTACTCTACACGTCAGGCATACAGTGCACAGAGGTCCAGCCCAAGAGCCAACCGGGTGCTACACATCACCTTTGGAGATATGGTAGTCGCCCAGTCAAGACCGGCGCCTCTGCGAGAATCAGGTGAGCGTTACAATATGCCACCCCACTATATCAATGGTGGGGGAAAAATGTCTATGAATAGGTATTGCCGCTCTTCCTTTGTCGTCCTAGGAGAAAGAAAACCTGTAGACTGGCCAAGGAGGATGATCCGGAGACTGGGAGGACGATCCGAGGGGCCCGGGGTACCGCCCAAGATTCCCATCAGGACCGGCGAGGAGAACCGATCGATCAATACCGGATGGAGGAAAAGATGCTGAACTGTGCCATTTGGAGAATTGGAAGAAGATTATGCGGACAGACCAGTGCGTGGGTCAAAACCCTTGTGCCCCCGAATCCCCATCGACTCAAATTCAAAGGGCAGTCACGTGGGGGGATTTGTTGGGTGTCCTGACCCACGTTTGGACTATCATGCTACAACCTTTGGTGCTGTGGGCTTAGAAAATCCAAGATGGCCAAAAAACCCACAAGCGTGCCAGAATCCAGGAGAACCACGCAGTTTGTGCGCACACCAAAATGGTTACCTAACTTGCCGCCCACCAGTGTAAAGAAAGATCTTTGTTAATAAAATCCACTGTTACTGATGTCAAAAAGTTGCTGAAATCGTGGCTCTCCGGACCACTTTAAAGATTCAACCCTTTTGTGGGGTTCCACATAACCATTTTACTGTAAGGAGCCACATCAAAACAATGTTAAGCAAGGATTATTACTACCATGTAAGAACCATTCCTGTTTGGAATGCATTAATCCAAGAAAGACCCCAAAAATGGATGCAGTACCAACAAACCCTCAAGGCGGCGCTAGCGGTCTAAACTCTGACAGGAGAACTGAGTGCAGTTCCTGACAAAGAGATTGGACTCAGCTGACTTCAAAGGCTGCATTTTAATTAAAAATTAGCCACCTGCTGTTCCCAGAGGCCAGAAGCTTGGGAAACCCTCTCACCTCAAGAGATTCACACCACAGCCCAGGATATCACATGGTCATAATAACCAAATGCAAAGTGACCCCCTGGTCTGCTGACCTCAACCTCCTGGAGACCACACAATAGGCTAGTGCACTTGAATAGAATATGTTGATTTTGACTGTTTCCTGTCAACAAAGGCCTGCCTGCCCGAAGACACATGTGATCACTGACCCACCCAAGTCTTGGAGGCGGACTCCAACACTCTGAGAACTGATTTGAAAGCAAAATATATATTTTACAGAAACACTGATAACTCTTTGTAATCAAATGACAGAAATGTATAACTTTGAGAGCCTTAATTTAAAAAATGTACCTTCAATTCAAGCCCAAACTCCAATTTGTGTGATGTTCTGGGGCAAAACCCTGCTATTTATGTATACTACAGACGCTGTGTTTAAGCTAGAGACATGGTAATTTACTGGAGTATGTATGGACAGGCCGTGTACATGTGTACAAATCTGGAGAAAAATCTGATGTTGCAAAACCACTAAAAAGCACAAAATATTGCCATTTCTCAATGCAAGCTCTCAGGAAGAGCAGATTTGGACAGGGTATACCTCCTGTGATATGTGATGGGTGCATGTAATTTTAAACAAATGTGTACCTGTGCAAATATGTCTTTTGGGTCAAAATATAGATTGTGTGTAATTTGACAGGGGTGGGTTCTCTGTATCATAAACAGACCTCATCATGATGACACTTCATTTCATTCCCCCAATCAAGGGGAAGAGGATGAAGTGGCCAATGACAAGTGGAGAGGGGTAGGGTCTAGAAAGCTAGCCTCTCCACCCACTTTCAAAACACATAAAAGCAGACAGTCAGGACAGATAGGGACATTCAATTCCATTTGCTGCAACGCGCTCTGCCGGACCACACAACATCCAGAAGATACTAGATTCAACACTTAGACTTTAAAACTCCAAAGAACTTGATTCAGAACTCAAAGCAAGGGCCTAAACCCACAAACTGAGAACTCTTCTCAGTGGGCCTCAGCATCCAGCAAACCTAACAGCGATAGCAGCATCCAGGAGCCGTGCAGATCAGCGCTGGGTCCAGAGAAAGCTGTGCAGAAAGATCCAGAAGCAGTGCTGTACCCAGAGAAAGCAGAGCAGTATCCAGAACCAGAGGCAGAGCAGAGCTGACCCAGACTGCTGTTCGCAGAACTAGAGAGCTGACCCAGACGCTGTGCGCAGAAACCGTCCGTGGCTAGTGAAGAAAACCTGTTGACCAGATCCGTGGCGAGGCCTATTTCTAAATATATTGTGAGTACCTAGCAGAACTGTGCAGAACCAATCTCTTAGTTAAAATAATATAATTCAATCTATTTTAATCTAACCAGAACTGTCTCCTAACTGTCACCTGTCATTTGCAAAGCTGTCACCTGTCATTTCTAGTTGCTAGCTGTAACTTGTCACTTTGAACTTTTAAAATTTCAAATCTGAAAAACGACCTTTACCATATCGCTCATATCTCCGTGACCGTTTGTCTTAGAGACTTGCAGTAACTTTCTTCTGAAAGCTGGGAATCTTGGCTTTTCAAGGAACCTAAAAGCGCATTCCTATTCCCTATACCTTTGCCGCAATCGCGAAAAACGCACTCGCGAATTTTACCGCGATTTGCAAATTTCTCCACGTGTGAAAACAGCAGCTTCCTTGCTTTCATTTGCCAAAAATGTGTTTAACCTGCCAATCATTCCTAGAACATTGCTAAAGTAAGCCTGAACTTATTTAAACCAACTAATCCTCAACCTGAACCTCTAGAGGGAATTAAAAGCATTTTAGCATATTTTTCACTTCATTGCCAGCACATGTAAAAGCATTTTGGGCCTGTGTTTCGAACTTCTGTAGTCTAAACTTGCTGGGGTGAACTGAATTACATTTGATTGCATTCCTAAGAACTGTGTCATCTTCATCTCCTTACAGTGCATAAAAGGGGGGGTGAATTGTCCAAGAAAGTGATTACATTGTCTTTTGCTGAAATCCTATCAAGTTAATTTCTGTACTGCATTTCCTTCCACATTGCATCCATTTGAAACCATAAAAATATTGTTGCTATCGTATCCATCCTATAACCACTCATCGTTGATTATAAAGAAGTGTGCTAGTGCCGGACTATCCATTATTGATTACTGCTCAGATTAAGTGTGATATTCAATTATTAATTTATTATAAAGTGTGATATATATATATATTGTTTAAATTATCAAATAAACCGTTTAAACTTGCAAAACAGAACTACTTCGTGGCTCAGTGGGGTCAGGGGGATTCCAAGAGAGGGGTGTTATATAGGGGTAGTCATCCAGAACGCATGAACTGGACATAAAGATATATCAACAAGGGTTTCCATTCAGTATCCCAGACTAGGCATTGACTTAGCTGTAGTGTTGAATTGAATCCTCTTACAGAGCGGAACCGTGACTTCACCACCCTGAATGTATGCTCCACTATTCCCTCTTGTGGACACATGTGCAGCATTGTATCTTACCTAAAGTTAGGTAGGAGCACAAGGAACACTGGGATGCTGCGCTGAACTTGTCCAATAAGTGTTGATACAGTGAGCTGCCGGTTGTAAGATTCTCACGGGGCAGTGCTCATGTGCCCCAAGTGAGGGAGCAAAATAATATTGTGGGATTCTTGTGAGGTAGGCACCGCGTATGAGATTTTGGACAATCGCTTAGGTATTTAGACAAACTGTCTCATAATAAATAAAGAGCACTCTAGCTCTGATTTCTCACCATTGGGTCTTTATTGTTGCTTGGAAGTGCGGACCCATGTTCTGCCCCCACAAGGGTCTTTATCAAGACAAAGGTAATTGCTTCTAGATAGCTTGATTGATAAGGCTTGGTGCCAGAGGGTGTTCCTTATGGGTTTACGCTCGTTAGTGATCTTACCTGGCCTGGTGCCTCCGTTGGATATGTCTCCCATTGGTGGTGATCTTTATGCCTTGATAAAGACCCTTGTGGGGTCGCAACACGTGTTGGCACCTCGAAGCAACAATAAAGACCCAATGGCAAGAAACCAGAGCTAAAGTGTTCTTTATTTATTATGAGACATTTTGTCTTGTATCTTACCTAAGCTGCTGCGGCAGGATTCCTGTATGGCGTCATAATGAATTGTGATAGCAGATAGATCCTGTCACCTGAAAATGTTTACATGGTTGTTATTGACACTTATTGTCATGGTCTGTTGTTCGGTGTGTGGTGTTAATGCATGCATGCATGTGCGTGCCAGTTCATGCTCACCAATGAGCCAGGTGTTGCCATATTTTCCCCGATGTCATGGCCCAGTAGAGTGTGGACTGGCAGTAAATGTAGCTGTCATGTGTGCTGCCAGGGAAATTGGCATTTACTTGCATGATCATCCCATTTGTGTCACAGACTACCTGCACGTGGATGGAATGCCAGTGCTCGCGATTGTGGTATATGAGCTCTGTCATTAGGGGGGGCCCTAGCGCAACATGTGTACAGTCTATTGCTCCAAGTGCATGTGGAAAGTGTGCAACCGCATAGACATCCTGGCACACAGTTTGCCTTTCCTCCAGTGTTCTCAGCATTAATATGTGCCTACGTAGACATGCACGTGATGTAATGCAGGCCAAGACCTGGTGAAGGCAGCAGGATTGTGTGGCCTGTGATAGCCTGCCTTCTATGGCAGTGATATGCTGGAAGGAGCCAGTGGCAATGAAATGTAGTACTGTCAGCACCTTTTTCAAGTGGGGGTTAGGGCCTGGGAGCAGATGGTGGATGATGTTAGGTCTTGCTCCCACTCCCTGACAAGGTCTAGGATGATATGAGGTGGGATCCGGTACCTGGCATACACATGGCCATCAGGCATCCCAAACATAGGGGTGCGTGAAGCAGAAATCTGGGGCCCTGGCATCCTCATCCTCCTTCTGTGTCCATGGATGATGGCTCCTACTATTTCAGCATTCGTCGTGGCTGTGCAACATTAGTATGGTGTGCATTGTGTTCTTTATACACATTGTTTTCTTGTGCGTTGTACTTTACGCCTGCTATCATGTGACAGTTAGTTGGTTCACAGGGTTTGCGTGTGATTTTTCCAAACGTAAGGTTGTGTGTTGGAATCCATGAATTTGTTCGGTTTGCAGTGGACTGGGCATGCCATTGATTCATGTGTCCCATCCCTCAACATGCCCACATTATTCCTCATTCTGCGTGGAAAATGGGGCATATGCATATTTCACCCCCTATTTTTGTCTCTGCGCAGGACCCACCCATGCTCTACATGGAGTCTCACGCAATGAGCTCGACTGCACACAGTGACGTGCCAAACCAGTTCGGAGTCCCCGCAAGGTCCTGCAAAGTCCTGTAAAGTCAATTCCAGGTATCGACGGAGGGGGTTTTGCGTGCAGAATGGCCTGCAAAGTCTCTATTTCCCCCTCAAAGTATTCTACAAATCAGGCCCAATATGTATTAAGATCTAAATGATACATTTCTTTTAGTTGAAAGTATCTCTTTAGAAGTCCATGCTCCGAGGTCGATATGGTCTACGTCAACTTTTTGATTTGCTTCTTGCGTTTCGGTGATAAGAGATCAGTAAATCGCTATGATGTGTGATTGTAAGTGGAGGAGGAGTCTAGCTGTGTGTTCTGTGTACCCAATTGCTCTGGTAGAAGACTACAGCACGGCACACCATTCGTGCAGGTAACTCTGACTCTGTACAACTCCGATAAAACCTGCTGAATTCATTGCCGTTGGGTCTCTCCTTCGATCCTGCTGATGGCAGTACAGCCACAGCCTTGCAGCCCCAGGCTCGTCTAGACCACACAGCAGTGGGGTGAACACATCTCCACAGTAGCAGGTTGCGATACTGAGAAAAAGAGAGGACTTCAATGCCTGCTGCCGGCCTGCCAGTCTTATTTGTACCGTAGAGCAGGTTTTTTCCTATACGGTGGGGGAGAGAGCTTTGAACCAAAAGACTGAACTCGTCCACTTAGCCAAACAGAAAGCCAGCAGGCACATGTTTTGCCTCCATAAATTAAGGTGACTCTTCCCTCCAGCCCCCTGTCTTGGGCTCTGCCCCGCCCAGGCACATTGCAGCCTTTTGTGTGGATTTAACAACCCTTGGAGGCCAGCTCTGTGATTTTAACAGCCTATGTTCATCACCCTCACTCGAAACAGACTTATTTGCCCTGAAGAAGGCTGGGATTGTTGACACATATAGAGCCATCCAGATGAAACTCGAGTAGGCCAACTAACAATTTGAAGCCAATTTAAGAAAACCTATGATTAGTCTCTAGCCAGAATGACGCAACTTCAATATGCAGGTTATGAGAAACAATAGGCATTTTCTGCACTTTTCTATTGAAGAATGATTAATCTCAGTCACCAGATTGTAGTATTCTTTACTTGTACTTTACTTTATGACATTTGTATTGCGCACCCATAGACCCGTGTGTGTGAGGGCGCAGACAAAGATAAACATAACAAAAAACAGGCAGAAGGTATCCTGAGGTCAGAGAGTTGCCAGAGAGAGGATATCAGATGGATGCTTATTTAAAGAGGAGTGTTTTTAAACCCTTTTTGAAATTACTCAAGACTGAGGAATTACTCAGGTGACAGGGCATTCCAACGTGCCAGGGACGCAAACCCAAAGGCACCCAATTGCGCTTTTTTGGTTTTAGATCTTGGCTGGTTAAGGAGGTTAAGATTGTTAGATCGTAAATTTCTGAGGCAGGGTTTTTTCCTTATATACCTTTGTAAGTAAGGGGGCATCGTTCCCTTAAGACATTTGAAGGTGATAACCAAAAGTCTAAAGGGTATCTGAGACTCCATAGGGAGCCAGTGCAAGGCTCGACGCGCTTCAGAGGCATGAATGTTCTCCAAATATTTTCACTTTATTTGCTCTATTTTGCAACTATAATAATTACCGTTTGTACTGTCTTTCTGTTGTGTCTGCACACATAGCTGTTTTGACACAACTAATGGCATTGCAGATTTTTTGTATGTAGGTGATGATGTTGTTTGACAGGATGAATGTATGACTGTGAGAGCATGTATTACATTTGAGGCTGATGATATGTTTTGATATATGAATTAATACATGGTGGTCACATTTGATACAATTTCTATACTGTATGTTCTTTCAGTAACTAAAAAATTAATACAATTTCTTTTTTGTATTTAATTACAGTATTGTGGTGTTGACACTAGAGGGAATTCAATTTAAAGTGGCATAGGAGATTCTGCTTTGTGTTGTTGCATTTTACATGGCTTGCAGGGGGGCATGGGTGCTCCTTGGGAGGAAAGTGAGGAGAGCATTGCGGTATTCCAACTTGGACAAAATCAGTGCTTGGACTGAGGTGCAGAAGACATCAGGGGAAAGAATGTGTCTGATCATTCGTGGGATGTGTAGTTGTAGATTGCATGTTTTGGTGACAATAGCTATGTGCTGTTTAAAGGAAAGGTGGGTTTAGAGGGTGAAGGCAAGGGATTTGGCAGGTGTGGAGAGGTATATGTGTTGACTGTCCATGGCAAGTTCTTTGATCCAGGAGGGTGTTTGGGTTTATTTCTGGGGGCTGCAGGGCAGATGCAGAGGTATTCTGTTGCGGAAGGATTGAGTTTGAGGAAATGTGTGGTCATCCAGGGGGTGATTGTGGAGAGACAGCTTTTGAGGATGTGGAGTTGTGAGGGAGGTGACATTTGGAAGTATATGTGTGTGTCATTTGCATATTGGCATACATTGAGGTTGTGTTTGCTAAGGGTCTGTCCAACGACTTTAACATAATGGTTGAAGAGGAGGGGAGACAGGAAGGAGCCTTGTGGGACCCCATATTTGACCAGGCTGGTGTTGGAACGATAAGTGTGCATGGATACAAAGGGCCTCCTCACAAGTTGGGCAGAGCGATAAAATGCACTGGTAAGGCTATTACTGCTGCATTTAATGCTCCGCCCAATCAGGAGTTGTGCAGAAAGCTGGAGTTTTACCTCCAGCTTTTTACTGGATGTAAAAATCTCCACTTTCCACATGTCTTGGTTCACATACCATTTTCCAATATTGGCATGATAAGCTTTGATTCTCAAACAATCTGCCAAGTGTGGTAATCACATGTAAATGTGCTCCCATTATGTGCCAAGTATTGGCATTACATTCTATGGTAGTTCCATGGTTTGCGAAATACAGCATTGGTCTCTCATGTTCAGATACTCCTGCTGTTTGCCAGCTATTGCCACCATATGCGGAGATACTCATACTCTTTGCCAGCTATATTTACCACATACCTATGTGCATACAACATTTGCAAGGTATTGCAATAACATTTCCAGACACTCCAGTTGTTTGCCAGGTATTGTTGTCACATGCCTAGATTCTCACGCTATTTTCAGCTGTTGCTATCACATGTCGCATTACACATACCATTTGAAAATTACTGGGATCATATGCCCAGTTACTCACATCATTTCCTAAGTATTGGCATCAAATACCGATGGAATATGAGCATTCATGAAATACAGTGTTGTTACCATATACCCAAATACTGTAACATTTGCCAAGTAGTGCCATAATATGCTATAGTATTCAGGCTCTATGCCAGCTACTTATCTCATATGACATGGTTCTGATAACATTTGCCACTTTTTGCAATCAATTGTTGCAGTACTCCCAAGATGTACCTAATATTGAAATCAAATATCTTGAGACTCACGCCTTTTACCAGGTATTGGCAGCATATACCCAGATATTTCTACCATTTAGAAGGCATTTCCATCATATACCCAGGCACTCACATATTGGCAGCTGTTTTTATCACATGCCACGTTGTTAGTTAAGTTAAGTTGGATTTATATATTTACTAGCAAAAAGTACCTGTTCTCTGAACGGGTTCTGTAGACAGACATGACAACACTCTCATCAATTGTTGAAAATCAATGATCCTGTAAATCGCTGTTCCGATTCGCTTCTCGCTTGATGTGGTTTGCACCCTGAAGTAAACTTCACTGAGGCTGGGCGCGTGTAACTGGCTATCATAGCCCGGAGCAGATGTTGGTGAGCTGCTGCATCCTGGGGCTTCTATGCTCTCTCATCACCTGTCACCTTACTCTGGTGTGGTGCAGTTTGTTGTGGTGCATTGCGGTGTAAAAATCTCGGAAACCGCGCATCCTAGGGTCTTCAAACATGGTTTTCAAGGTGTTCCTCGTGTTAGGACCGGTCCTTCTATAATGACATTGATCTTTCGCCGATTTCAGGAAACCGTCTCATGTGTGAAGCCGCTGAAATCCAGGGAAAGGGGAGGGATATCCAAATGTCATGTAGCCAGTAATGCGCAGAGGGTCTTAACAGGTAACTATGCAAACATTGGTGCAGATTGGTGAAACAGTGTGGAATTGTATAAGGAACAACTCTTTGCCAAACCACAGCCCACCCATATTGACTTTTATAAATATAGATAGAGATAAAACCTACACCCTGAGGGGTGCATTCAAACTAATTTACAAGGGATATACAATTAATGTGGTTGAAGTTGTAAAGACAATAATTTTTGATTTGGATGAAAATAGAACTGTTTTTAAACATTTCTGACATTTATTATGGCATTCCTCTTTCCAAATTGGTGGTGGAATAGAGTTCTAACGGTACGAGGCGTGGTCAGAAAAGGGGTAGCATCGCATTTATCCAAACAAGACCTGGTATGATCAGCAGATCATTATCAGCTGATCAAAGACAGTGTATATGAGAATGTTTGTCAGTTGTTTTATTACTTTACTTTACTTTATTAAATGTATATTGCGCGGCCATTGACCTTTGGGCTTAAGGGCGCAACAAAGACAAAGACAAATAACAGATAGGCGTGAGTAACGTGCGAGGAAAGAAAGATCATTGGTGCAAATAACTATGCAAACAAGTAAGTCCAGGTCAGTCTGGTACTAAGCTCTGCATGTAATACACAGTGCTTTAAATTAAAAGTGTTGATTGACTCGAAGCCAATGCAGTTGCTTTATCACTTCATTGGTATGGGCCCATCTAGTCATCTTTCAAACTGTTCTTGCTAGGGCATTCTGCATCCATCACAGCCTTCTAATGAGATAATTTGACAGGCCTAAATGAATCACATTACATCATTCTAATCTTGATTAAACTAGCCATTGGCGACTTGGCACTCCGGTGGAAAAGAAAAGAAGTAGAGGGGCTTTATGTATGTACAGTAGCATGCAATGTTTACTGGCATTGAGGGTAAAGCCAACATGATAATTATTCTTACATGGGAATGCAAGCCTACATTGGATTAGCCAGAATGGATGGTTATGTTTTCTTAAAGCCAGAATAATGAGTGTTCTTACATTGGTTTATCCAGCATGTACATGTTTTCTTTAAGTGGTATGCCATTCATTTTACTAGCATTATCCTAAGCCAGCATGATGAGTGGTCTCACTTTGGTGCAGTCAGCACGAACATGTATTCTTACAATGGCATGGCATTCGTACTAACATTATGAGCAAAGCCTACATGATGAGTGTTCTTATGTATACCTTACATTGGTGCAACCAGCATAGATGTGTTTTCTTAAAGTGATATGGCAGTAATAGGCAAAGCAAGCATAAAGGGTGTTATCAAATGAGTGTAGCCAGCATGAACAAGTTTTCTCACAATAAAATCACATTTGTACTGACATTTACCTATATTGTCTCAGCCAGCCAAGATGCGTTTTCTTAAAGTGCCATGGTTTTATTCATTACTGGCAATATTGGCAGAGCCAAAATGAATGTTCTTGTATTCAGTGGCTAGGCATATATAGGCACAGACACCACGGGCATGTGTTCTTAGATAAAGCATTATGGCCAAAGAAAATATAAGTATGTTCTTATGCGAGGATGCACCCACATATTGGCGCAGTCACCCTGGAAATGTTTGGGCACAGACAGCCTGAACATGTCATTTTACAATGGCAGAATGCTGGCATATATTGTGAACAAATAATGACAATGTGTTGCAAAATGCTCCCGTGCACTGTTGGTGACCCGGCAGCAATAGATCTTCCATGTGTCACTGGTGTTGTTTAACCTATTATTATCAATAATTTCTCAGTGGGGAATCCACTTGAACTCCCCTTGTTTGGGGCTCCATCGCTATGCCCACTCAATCGCATGCATTCATGACAAATGTTTATGCCACTCCAATTAATAAAATCACTAGCTGCTACTTCAAATAGTGATGAGAAGATTGTGGTAGCTACGGAGCCACTCAAGGAGTACATGATAAAGATTGGTGAGTAGTATGACTTTGCAGGCGACGGGGACGCAGGATTCCATGAGCATCAAGGAGTGTTATACTCATAGATGAATAAGTGCAAAGACCAGAGGGTAATAGATGAGGGGGTGCTAGTGGTGAAGGAGTCAAAGAGGACCAGGTGGATAAGCCAGAAATGTCCCCCCAGCAGATAGCTAATGAGGAGAAGGCTGGAGCCACCATAGCATTCCATGTCCATGGGGAAGGGGCACGGAAGGGCCATGATTTCCTCAAGAAGTTGAAATTGGGTCATAATCATCCCCACCCATGACAATACCTATCATCAGGTCATGGGTGTGGGACTAATTCAGCTTGCCAGAGGGTATAAGTGTCAATAGGAAACAGGCAGTGCACTATGCAAATTCGGCCACAATACAATTCCTCTGGGTAACCAAAGTAACCTTGGGCACCTTCTTGATGCACAAGCACTGTAGGCTGTGGCACAACGATGTATTCAAGGAGAAAACCTCACGTTTCACAGACTAAGCTAGTGCAGCAACTTCCTGCAGTAGTGTCAGTGGCTGGATGGGGAGTGTAGGTCATGACTCCAGCTTGTTATTCGTCACGCTCTTTCAAGTTACCTCACGTCTCTTTCCCTAACTTTGACCATCCCAAAAATCGTCCAAACTGCACACACTCTCCCACAATTCTGGTCCACCACAGCCGGACCCAGTGGCACCAGTGACTAGCAGATCCACCATGAGCAGAACAGCCTCCTGTTGGTGGTGGTGTTAGAATTCATGGTGTGGTGCCATTTGGGCTGGAAAGTTGAGAGAGAGGGATGAAGAATGCAAGTACATACTGCATGCATTGTCTGACCTCTATCAGTTTGGGGATCACCATCCCATGGCCGTAGTGGAAGCCATGGAGAGGCACAGGCTCCACAACCACCCTGCCCTTATATAGGTGATTCGGCATGAGTGTTGATAGGTATCTGTTAGGAAAGATTTCGTAATTGTAGGTAATTTTCCTTCCATGTGGCAACCCCTAAACGTTTTGCTGTTGTTTTTCACCTTGTTCTTGACTTTGCCAGAGAAGTGCAGCCTTCTGCCGCACTCCTCTGGGCTTTCGCTCCTTTCTTACGGGGAAACTGACATGCCCTTAAGACAGTCAGTACCGGAGAACCCGTAGTTTCTTTTATCATGTTGCGGCTTTCGTGCAACATGACACAAGAGGGCACTGTAAGCTAAGTTACAGCTCTCTTGGGTCTCTAGCCTTCTACATGCCCTAGATACTCGTTTAGGATTGTATCTGATCGGTGCAAGTGATTCAGGGACGGGAATGGTGGCAGCGATCGTTTCTTGTGTTTTGAGCTCCTTTTGGCGTTCTAAGCGCGTTTCTCGCGCTTAACCCAAAATGGTGGCCTGGCTCCCAAAATGGCCAGACCACGAGGCTCCTTTGTCCTGTCCGCTGACCGTCTTGCTCCCTTCACCTTCCCCAGGTCGAGCCGACCCGGGGCCTTCCTTATTTGGGCATGTACTTTCCCCCGAAACACGGATGCTTTCGCGGGCTTCTACATGTCTTGTGTGTGCCTCCAGGATGTGGGCTGGGATGTCTGGTCCCAATACACATCCTGGGTGCCAGAGAGTCTAGGGTGGTGTGAATGCCTGGGACCACCGTGGTCCGTGATTGGTCCACGAATGGTGTGAGTGTTGATGAGCGGATCCCCCATTGGGTCCCCTCCGTTTTGGCGCGAAGGGAACCGTGGATAAGAGGGGGCTGGAAACACCACTACCATGTCGATCTCCTGAGTTCTCACGAACGAAGGAATACAGGAGCCAAGTATCCTGCAACCAAGAGGCTGGACCGAGGAATCGCTGGTGACCCGCTGAAGGACTTCTCCTCTGCACTGCTGTCGCCTTGTGAAACCCTTTTCACCTTTGATCGAACCAGAAGGCCTGTACTGGTACTTCGACCCTTGGAATAGCGGGAACAGCTATTCTCGGCATCTTCACCATCTCCTGCCAGTAAGCCTTCGGAAGCGTCTCTGGGCCATCCAGCTGACTGACCAGCTTACACGGGAGTCTTGCTCTGTAACCGCCGCCAGGGTGTGTAGTATTTCGAGCCCTTGTCACTCTCACACGCTTCGTACACTTGGCGTTCCCAGGTCTGAAGTGAGTAGTGTACATTTGGCTCAGATACACACGGCCGCTCCGTTGCCCGGCTGTGGTAACAAACTGTGAGGGTTTCTTCGATTGGGACGTCTTTTTACTCAACACGACGACGAGGCGTTCCCTGCTCTTCTGAACCTGCCAGCTGCTGAAACTGATGCGGAGAAGCCTGGGTCTGCTTGCATCGGGGACCGGTGAGTAGCATAGCTAGGATCTGGTCGCCCTCCTGCAGGAGCCCATTGCTTTTCTCCGCTGTGTCAAACAGCACCCCTTTTCCGTACTCGCGCTCTGCTTCTGCCCACTGTGGAGGCTGCGCTTGAGTCGCGGAACTTGTTCTTCTTCTTTTGTGCACTAAACTGAACTGCCTGATTTCCCTCGAAGAGCTTCTCCTTTTGCCCGTTGGCACCAGCGCCTGTAGGTACTTTTGAGCACAAGGCTCCACTCTTCGCAGGGCTCGGACTTCCATCTAGTTAGGTGCCTCTGAAGGCGAACTGGGTCTAAGCATTATTGCGCACTGCCTGTTTTCCCTCCCTTTTAGGTGGACTACACATTTCGTGCATATAACGCTTGAGACTGGTTGTATTTGTATATATATTGTGTTGATATGGTATGTGTTGGTTTACTATCGTTATATTGTGATTTTCTCGCTACGGTCATTGTTTTAAAGGCCTTGAAATAAATGTGTATATATTTTTAATATAACAACTGTTTGGAGTAGTTTGTAAGTGTTCTTGCTTTGTGTGCTCATTGCGGGCTTTCAGTCACCCTCACCCCTCTTGAGACCTAGTCTTGACCGCCGCGATCGCTACCTTGATTGGTCTGGCTCGTCCAGAGGTTACCCTGTTCCAAGTAATTAGGTTGGCCTTCTGAACTTCTGCGCCATCGGGACAGAGTTCAGAAATCCGTCTTAACAAATTGGTGTACAGCGGTGGGATACGACTGAAGGTATCCAGTGTTGCGCACGAACTAAGGCATTTCAGGTTATTCCAACCAGGACACGTAGTGAAGTGTTGTAGTATAACTTTAAAAAGGCCATAGTCCTATCTAACAGTATGGAAACAAATACCTTGTTAACTTTAAATGCTTCCAAATCAGAAACATTGAAAAAGATGTGTGCGGAGAGAGGTGTTTCCTCTCAAGGCACGAAATTGGAAATGATCCAAAGAATTGTGGCGTGGCAAGAAGCGCAGCTTGACGCTATAACTTCTGAGGACAGTGCGGAAGGAGGTGGGGCTGCTCTCACTGGTAGAACCGACGGTTCTGCCGCTGCACTGATCCATCGCGACCACGAGGACAGGGAGGACGAGATGTCTAATGTTTCCTCTGCCAGTGCTGATGGGGAGGCTATGCTTGAATTCAAGAAGCAAGAGCTGCGGTTTAGGCAGCAGGAGCTTGAATTCAACATAGCCAAACTAAAAATCGAACAGGCAGAAAAACAAAAAGACAGGGATCACCAGTTGGAACTGGCCAAGCTTCAGGTTGCAAATGGGTCCAAGGGTCCTGGACATGGGTCTGGGGCCTCCTCTCATCCACGGTTTCCGAAAGATCTGCTCAGTGTGTATGAAGAAAGGAATCACATTATGGACTGGCTGAATGCGTTTGAGTATGCATGCGAAGTTCAACAAGTTGACAATGCTGATAAGATTGCATGGTTACTTAGCAGACTGCCCCATTCAGGCTGTAGTGCCATTATGGAAATGTCGAAGGCTGAGCGAGCTGATTTCGCAATGTTAAAGCAAACTCTCATTTTAAAGTTTGGGAAGACTCCGGCCCAATATTTGAAACGTTTCAGAGAGTATAAGAAAAAGGAAGGTGGTACTTGGGTATCTTATGTCACTGAATCCTTGAAAAACTTAACTGGCTGGGTCGAAAGTTATAAGGTTTCTACCTTCGAAGGCATGATAAATCTTGTCATGCTAGAACACATTTTTGCATCTTCTTCCCCGGAGCTTAAGCAGCATTTGGCCGATTCGAAGGAGATAGATCCTAAGAAGCTGGCCATTGCAGCCGACTTATGGGTGTCACATCGAGTGTCCCATAAGGACAAAACTCATCCTGGTAAGCAGGAGGAAGGGAAAAAGTCCAAAGATAAGGAGGGTGGAGGATCTGATAAATCTTCTTCTCATAAGGGCCACAAAAAGAAAAATAAGGGTAAGACACAAGAGAACTCCCAGGGTACTGGAGGTCAGCCTCCGAAACAGAACTCTGGTTACAATAAGCCTCCCTATGTAAACAGACCCAATGGATCTTGTTTTGCTTGTGGAGCAACTGACCACGTGAAGGGGGATCCCCGGTATAAGGTTAGACTCCGCTAATCTGGCCTTCTCCTCCTACGAGGAAGAAGAGATTACAGGAGCATCCTTCTCCTCAGACTCATTTCCCAGCGGGATAGAGGCTGAGGTAGTTTTAGTTTCCCTGGGTTCCTGGGAGCCTAAAGTCGCAGAGGCTTATGCTAGGATTCCGGATAATACCAAGCACTACTTTAAAGACAGTGTGCTGATCAATGGAGTAGATACTCCAGCTCTTAGGGATAGTGGGTGCAGTCGCACTGTAGTGGATTCTACCTTGGTAGACTCAGAGGAAGTTGCCAGAGCTACTCTGATGCCCACTAAGTTGGCTAACGGCCCACTCCGTATGTTCCCAGTAATACCTGTAAATCTTACTTTAAATGGTACAGCAGTCAGGATTCCAGTGAGCATTCAGAGAAACGTCCCGGGAAAGGTCTTGTTAGGTAATGATCTCAGAGCTTTAGGGCTCGTAGGAGACACTGCCGAAAGACCCTACACACGGTCTCAAGCACGGGCAGCATTGGCCAAGACCAATACGCCGCCCCAGCCGAAGGGGAAACCCAAGGCGAAAGGAGTCGACAAGTCAAGACGAGGGAAAGAGAATATTCCCCCGAGCTCGCCTACCACTGCGGTGGAGGAAGTTGGTCAATCGCCCGGGCCTGACGAGGAGGTGGCGGTGCCTGAAGTATTTGACCCCAACGATCATCCTGAACTAAAAGACTTGTTAGTTGAAGGAGGTCCTGATAGGGACGAATTCAGTAAAGGCCAACGTGAGTGCCCATCTCTGGAAGACCTAAGGAGACAGGCCTGCTCCCAGCTTGAGGGTGAACCTCCTGGGACGCATAGGAATTATTGGGAAGGTGGACTCCTGTATAGTGAGCCCACAGAGTCTACAGAAGGAGACCATAGGAGGTTGGTGGTTCCCCTTGCTGTTAGGCCCTTCCTCCTGCAGTTGGCGCATGAAGTTCCCCTTGCTGGTCACCTTGGTATGAAGAGGACCAAGCAAAGGTTATCCATGCACTTCTACTGGCCCAAGATGGGGGTGCAAGTAGAAAGTCACTGCAGGAGTTGTGCCTCCTGCCAGTTGTCTGGTAAGGTTGGCGCGACAATCCAAGCTCCGTTGGTACCGCTCCCAGTTGTGGGGGTACCATTTGAAAGGGTAGGGATCGACATCGTTGGTCCCCTTGACCCGCAAACATCCTCGGGCAATAGGTTTATCCTGGTGCTGGTCGACCATGCAACCAGATATCCTGAGGCCATCCCATTGAAAACTGTAACTGCCAAGTCAGTTGCAAAAGCTTTACTTGGCATATTTACTAGGGTTGGCTTCCCTAAAGAAGTTGTGTCGGATCGTGGCAGCAACTTTATGTCGAAGTATATGCAGGCTATGTGGAAAGAATGTGGGGTCACCTACAAGTTCTCTTCTGCATACCACTCCCAGACCAATGGTCTGGTGGAATGTTTCAACAGAACGTTAAAGAGCATGATTGGGGCTCTGGAGGAACCTCAGAGAAGAAAATGGGATCTTCTTTTACCATGCTTACTGTTTGCCTACCGAGAGGTACCACAGGAGGGTGTTGGCTTCAGCCCCTTCGAACTTCTGTTCGGTCATCCCGTACGGGGACCCTTAGCCATTGTCAAAGAGGGATTGGAGATGCCCACTCCCCCTGTTACTACCAACGTAGTTGATTATGTGCTAGGGCTCAGAAAACGGATGGTACTTCTAATGGGCTTGGCTAGTGATAAATTGAAGGCAGGACAAGCGCTGGTGAAACATTGGTACGACCAGAAAGCTTCCCTCATCAACTTTACACCTGGTCAGCAAGTCCTGATCATGAATCCCATAAGGCCTCGAGCTTTACAGGACAAATGGTCAGGCCCTTACACAGTGGTGGAGCCCCTGGGTGAGGTTAACTATTTAGTGGACCTTGGAAGGCCTGGGCAGGCTCCAAAAGTGTTTCACGTGAATAGGCTGAAGGCTTTCGTCCCAAGAGTCGAAATCGCAGCACTGCTACTGGCTTCAGATGTTGAGGAAGAGGAGTCTGAACCTCTCCCCGACCTGTTCCAAAGCGGTCCTTCAGATAGCTCCTTTGAGGGTGTCCGAGTGGCCCCTCACCTGACTTCTGATCAGCAGGATGAGGTGAAAAGTTTGCTTAGGCAGTTTTCCCCCCTGTTTTCACAGTCGCCTGGTTTCACACCTTAGTGCAAACATAACATAGACACAGGAGACAGTGTACCTACCAAAAGTAGGGGATACAGGATGTCAGACAAAGTACGGTCTTATATTAAGACCGAGGTCAACAAGATATTAGACCTTGGGGTGATTGAACCCTCTAGTAGTCCTTGGTCCAGCCCTGTGGTTTTGGTTCCAAAGGCAGGCACTTCTGAATTGAGGTTCTGCGTGGATTACAGGGCTCTGAATGCTGTCACCAAGACAGATGCACACCCCTTGCCTCGAACAGATGAGCTGGTGGATACCTTGGGTGCCTCCAAGTACCACAGCACGTTTGACCTCACTGCTGGCTATTGGCAAATAGCGTTAGCAGAGCATGCCAAGGAGAAGACAGCATTTTCTACTCCAGACGGCCTTTACCAATTCCGGGTAATGCCGTTCGGGTTGAAGAATGCACCTGCCACTTTCCAGAGGCTTGTGAATCATGTGTTGAATGGGTTGGACGAATTCTGTCTTGCATATCTGGACGATATAGCAGTTTTCAGTGCCACCTGGGAAGACCATGTGAAACACCTCGGGATTGTGCTCCAGGCTCTTCAGAAAGCACACCTGACCATAAAGGCTAGTAAATGCCAGATTGGACAAGGCTCAGTGGTTTACCTTGGACATGAAGTAGGTGGAGGGAGGATACAGCCTCTTCCCAGTAAAGTACAAGCAGTACAAGACTGGCCTACCCCCACTACACAAACCCAAGTGAGAGCCTTCTTAGGACTCACGGGGTATTACCGCAATTTTGTGGCAGACTATGGCACCATAGCTGCCCCTCTGACTGCCCTCACAACTCCGAAGAAACCCAAGAAGGTAACTTGGACCGACGAGTGTGAGAAGGCCTTCAATGGCTTAAAAGACTCCTTGTGCCAGGCCCCTGTCCTCAGGGCCCCTGATTATCAAAGACCTTTTATCGTGCAGACGGACGCCTCTGACACTGGGATAGGAGCTGTACTATCACAAGTAGATGAGAAGGGTAAGGAACACCCTATTGGTTTTATTAGCCGCCAGCTTAAGGACAGAGAGCTCAGATGGTCCACGGTATAGAAAGAATGTTTCTCTGTTGTGTGGGCCCTAAGGAAGCTGAGGCCCTACCTCTATGGGATCCACTTCACTGTGCAAACTGACAATAAGCCCTTAAAGTGGCTAATGAACATGAAGGGGGAGAATCCAAAGTTGCTTAGGTGGTCCATAAGTCTACAAGGCTTCGACTTCACTATTGAGCATAGGCCAGGTGTCCAACATAGCAATGCTGATGGGTTGTCCAGAATGTTTAACCGACCTGAACAAGAGACTCATCCAGGGGTGGATTAGTTCCCCCTGTCCATAGTCTGGGAGGGGCGAGTGTTAGGAAAGATTTCGTAATTGTAGGTAATTTTCCTTCCATGTGGCAACCCCTAAACTTTTTGCTGTTGTTTTTCACCTTGTTCTTGACTTTGCCAGAGAAGTGCAGCCTTCTGCCGCACTCCTCTGGGCTTTCGCTCCTTTCTTACGGGGAAACTGACATGCCCTTAAGACAGTCAGTACCGGGGAACGCTGTTTCCCGTAGTTTCTTTTATCATGTTGCGGCTTTCGTGCAACATGACACAAGAGGGCACTGTAAGCTAAGTTACAGCTCTCTTGGGTCTCTAGCCTTCTACAGGCCCTAGATACTCGTTTAGAATTGTATCTGATCAGTGCAAGTGATTCAGGGACGGGAATGGTGGCAGCGATCGTTTCTTATGTTTTGAGCTCCTTTTGGCGTTCTAAGCGCGTTTCTCGCGCTTAACCCAAAATGGTGGCCTGGCTCCCAAAATGGCCAGACCACGAGGCTCCTTTGTCCTGTCCGCTGACCGTCTTGCTCCCTTCACCTTCCCCAGGTCGAGCCGACCCGGGGCCTTCCTTATTTGGGCATGTACTTTCCCGCGAAACACGGATGCTTTCGCGGGCTTCTACATGTCTTGTGTGTGCCTCCAGGATGTGGGCTGGGATGTCTGGTCCCAATACACATCCTGGGTGCCAGAGAGTCTAGGGTTGTGTGAATGCCTGGGACCACCGTGGTCCGTGATTGGTCCACGAATGGTGTGAGTGTTGATGAGCGGATCTCCCATTGGGTCCCCTCCGTTTTGGCGCGAAGGGAACCGTGTATAAGAGGGGGCTAGAAACACCACTACCATGTCGATCTCCTGAGTTCTCACGAACGAAGGAATACAGGAGCCAAGTATCCTGCAACCAAGAGGCTGGACCGAGGAATCGCTGGTGACCCGCTGAAGGACTTCTCCTCTGCACTGCTGTCGCCTTGTGAAACCCTTTTCACCTTTGATCGAACCAGAAGGCCTGTACTGGTACTTCGACCCTTGGAATAGCGGGAACAGCTATTCTCGGCATCTTCACCATCTCCTGCCAGTAAGCCTTCGGAAGCGTCTCTGGGCCATCCAGCTGACTGACCAGCTTACACGGCGGTCTTGCTCTGTAACCGCCGCCAGGTTGTGTAGTATTTCGAGCCCTTGTCACTCTCACACGCTTCGTACACTTGGCGTTCCCAGGTCTGAAGTGAGTAGTGTACATTTGGCTCAGATACACACGGCCGCTCCGTTGCCCGGCTGTGGTAACAAACTGTGCGGGTTTCTTCGATTGGGACGTCTTTTTACTCAACACGACGACGAGGCGTTCCCTGCTCTTCTGAACCTGCCAGCTGCTGAAACTGACGCGGAGAAGCCTGGGTCTGCTTGCATCGGGGACCGGTGAGTAGCATAGCTAGGTTCTGGTCGCCCTCCTGCAGGAGCCCATTGCTTTTCCCCGCTGTGTCAAACAGCACCCCTTTTCCGTACTCGCGCTCTGCTTCTGCCCACTGTGGAGGCTGCGCTTGAGTCGCGGAACTTGTTCTTCTTCTTTTGTGCACTAAACTGAACTGCCTGATTTCCCTCGAAGAGCTTCTCCGTTTGCCCGTTGGCACCCGCGTGCAGGTACTTTTGAGCACAAGGCTCCACTCTTCGCAGGGCTCGGACTTCCATCTAGTTAGGTGCCTCTGAAGGCGAACTGGGTCTAAGCATTATTGCGTACTGCCTGTTTTCCCTCCCTTTTAGGTGGACTACACATTTCGTGCATATAACGCTTGAGACTGGTTGTATTTGTATATATATTGTGTTGATATGGTATGTGTTGGTTTACTATCGTTATATTGTGATTTTCTCGCTACGGTCATTGTTTTAAAGGCCTTGAAATAAATGTGTATATATTTTTAATATAACACCTGTTTGGGGTAGTTTGTAAGTGTTCTTGCTTTGTGTGCTCATTGCGGGCTTTCAGTCACCCTCACCCCTCTTGAGACCTAGTCTTGACCGCCGCGATCGCTACCTTGATTGGTCTGGCTCGTCCAGAGGTTACCCTGTTCCAAGTAATTAGGTTGGCCTTCTGAACTTCTGCGCCACCGGGACAGAGTTCAGAAATCCGTCTTAACAGTATCCACCACCTGGTCTGCAGAAGGCCAACTGAATTATTGCAGTGACCCCGATGCATAGAGTAAGTCAGACCAGGGGAGGAGACATTTTTCAATTTTCAAGTTCAGTGCGGTGGTGTTGATCACTGACCTTTGAGTTCAATCCAAGCCTTTGACATCATTTTTAATGCATCCTTACACATTGCTAGTACATCCTCTTGTGAATGACAACCGCCTGCATTCTCCTCGTCCTCACACACATGCTGTTTAATTTAAATATTTTCACCTGGACTTCAAACTGTGGGTCGAGAAA
This sequence comes from Ambystoma mexicanum, assembly GCF_040938575.1. Classification (NCBI taxonomy): domain Eukaryota; kingdom Metazoa; phylum Chordata; class Amphibia; order Caudata; family Ambystomatidae; genus Ambystoma; species Ambystoma mexicanum. The sequence continues at coordinate 1,080,468,547 of NC_090922.1, forward strand.
AGATGGCAAGAGAGAGCTCCATGTCCCCCTTGATCCCAACAACGTGTTGATCCTGTCAAAACGTTGAGAGCAGAATCAAAGCCAGTTCCTCTGCTTCTGCATTGACAGATAGCTCATGTTCATGTATTATGCCGGATAGTTCTAATTCAAATGAATGTACTTCCATTCAGCCCTGCCCTGTGGTACGCCAGACACTGATACCGGGCTCAAAGGAAGGCCTGCCCACCCTACAATGAAGAGGAAGATAAAGAGGGCGACGAGGCACCCTTGCGGCAAAGCCCGCCACAACAAAGTGTGCTGTGCTATTATTCAACACTGTTTATCCTGCCAGCCATGGGTGACCAAGGAGTTGACAGTGTGCCCACTGGAGGTTGTCCTCAGAGAGGGAAATGTACCAACCAGATCCCGGGTTGTAAGCTCTTAAGGAAGCAAACAGCTCTTTACAACAAGGTACTATTGTGACAAACTAACTTTCTCTGCACTGAGCCAGAGAGCTTCCTTTCTTGTCTTCAATATAATTGGAATCTTGTTTGGCATTGCGGCCCAACAGCCTTACCAGCAGCAACTCTATTATAGTCAGCAACTCACCAAGGACAGATTAGCAGGTTGTTTATTACTGGCTAAACTGGAGTAGGGAGTTAGACTAAGGATGCCCCCATAAGCTGTCAGGCGTTCCTAGAGTACACTAGGGCCAAACAGTGAGGTGTGTCTATTTGGACCATTTCGAGCAAGGCCTTGCACCCTCGCGAACAAATTTCACTCTGCTTTGGTCTCCCGGGAAGTTAAACAGTGCTGGAGGGGGGAGTCGAACTGTGGGTGCTCCTCAAAACATCGGTTGTTCCCAGCACTAGTTTTATTAAACAGATAATATACCGTTTATTTTTTTTTAAACTATTCCTACCATTCAAGTTTTAACTAGAGGTTATATTATTTTTATAAGAGTATTTTGTTGTAATACTGTGCCGATCATTTTAACTCTTGTTTATGATCTTTCAGAAATTGCAAGGGGTGGGGGGTAAACCTGTTGTTTACCTGTATTATTTCAGTTTGCATGCACACCGATGCATTTTACAGCCAAGCAATTGCTTACATTCTTCGCATTGATGTAGATTGTGGATCCTGCATACGATTAATCCTATAGTTTTTGCCTATTTTGTGCATTAACTCTACAGTTATTACCTATTTTGCACAGTAACTTTATAGTTATTGCCTATTTTGAATATCGTGAGCTTGTATAGCATTAGCATAGTGAAATACCCAAGTTATTACCTGATTTTAATTGATATTGTTGCTCTTTGCACATTGTAAATTATTTGCACACAGTGTTACTGATCACTGGAGACGGCAAAAAGGAAAGCCACAAAATATCCTCCTAACACTAATGCAGTTAAAGGGTCTGCCAAGCTCTCTAAACCAATCGATGAGGCAAACACACTGATGAGTGAGATCGAGGCAACATCAGCAGCGTAAGAAGTTTTGTTAAGATCCCGGATGTCACTAATCCCCCGTTTTAGGGGCCGATTCATGGAACAAATGTGCGTCGAAAATCCCAGCGCAAGCAGGCGCAAGGAGGCGCAAGCGTGAGAAAGCAAGCGCACGCACACTCGTGCGATTCAAGGAAGGCGCTGCGCTACTTTCCCACTGGTTGTGCACCAAATCCGTGCATGCCGCACGCTGCCGCACACGTCTCCAAAGAGCGTGCGCTAAGCGCACAGCGAAAGCGCACATAGCGCAGCGCACACAACAAAAGTAGGTGGAACAGGGGGCGTAACACGCGGAATGGGGAATAACGTGTGAAAAAGAAGGCATAACTGGGAAAGTACTGCAGGGAACTACACAGAATGCCCACACGCACGCGAACAACCCGTATTCATGGATTCGAATACGGGAAACCCGCACACGGCAAAAGACGTGCACAGGCATCAACGCGTCCGCCACACGAAGGCAGGCGGAAGCGTTCCCGCGCACAGTACAAAAGTGCGCGCAAACAACAAACACGTATATATACAGCTACGATGAATGCCCCATTTGTCGCAGCACTGATCGTGGGACACCGCAGGAGAAGGAGAATAGCCAGGGCATGCATTTTTTCACCACGGACAAGCCTTTTTGGGATGCCTGACGACCAGGTCTATGGCAGGTATAGGTTTCCACCCCGTATCATCCTAGACCTGGTCAGGGAGTGGGAAGATGGCCTAACACCCCCCACCCTCTGCTCCCAAGCATTGAGCCCCTTGGAGAAGGTGCTCAATGTCCTGCATTTTTTGGCCACTGGGTCTTTTCAGCGGACTACTGCCATAGTGGGGGGAATCTCACAGGCCATGCAGTCACGCTGCCTACACCAGGTCTTGGCAATCATGACTGCACGCCCCTCAGTCCGCAGGCACATATACATGCCCAGAACACCCGCAGTAAGGCAGGCCATTGTCCAGGACTGGGTGGCACAGGGTGGCACACTTCCCCAAAGTGCTTGGTGCCATAGATTGCACCCATGTGGCCCTACGTCCACCTAGGGCCACTGAGCACATCTACCGAAACCGCAAGCACTGGCATTCCATCAATGTACAGGTGGTATGCGATGCAAAGGGAATCATCACCTCTGTCTATGCAAACTACCCTGGCTCCACCCATGGCAGTTTCATATACAGAATGGCCGCCCTGAGCCGGGCCCTGGAAGCTGGCCAGCATGGCGACACATGGCTCCTAGGTGAGTACAAATGCCCGTGCACATGCATGCATGTCACACACACACACAAATTCACAAACCCCAATAATCACAACCATTATCAACTCTACAGGGGACAGTGCCTACCCTCTGAGCAACCACATGATGACGCCAATCCGGAACCCCACCACACCACCCCAGGTAAGATACAACGTGGCCCATATTGCAACCAGGGCCATAGTGGAGCGCACATTCGGAGTGCTCAAGTCACGCTTCCGCTCCCTTGACCGCTCTGGTGGGCAGCTACTCTATGCACCCCCAGTAGTGTGCAGGATCATTGTGGCAGCATGTGTCCTGCACAATGTTGCAACACGGCAGGGCGTACAGGTGGACATGGGGGTGCCCCCACATCCCCAACCACAGGCACAGGTGCTGCCCATGGGAGGGGATAGGGCACGTGGCGAGGAAGCACAGACCCAGCTTGTGGACAGATTTTTCACCTAAACTCCCCATCCTGCAGAGTCCACACAGGCCTGGCACATACCAGGTGACAATCGATGATGACAAAGAGACAGTCAACTGTCACAACCTTACCACCCTGAGATTGTTGCCATGGAATTGCCACATTGTGTGCATCCCTAGCTACTTAAACACAAGCAATCCTGTGTGACCACATGCAAGGTGTGAATCACACAGACCTGCCAAACAGGCCATGGCTATCACTGGTATGTCACCCAAACCCTCCAAAACCACAACATGACATGGCAAGCAATAGCTATACACCAACACAGTACCAATAAGGTACACATTGCCATGTGAAAAATGTAAATTGGCATCAGACAATGATGCCTGACATGGAATCAGATGAAATGACTGACCAACAACCTCCCACCCAAAATAAGTCATACCCAAAACCATTCCAAAAGTTGTAGTTGAAACATAACAATGAATGCCTGTCTACATGCACAATGTGCATTGCAAAATCAACACTGCAGCTACTGTGTGCCGTGTCCACCTCCTGCAACATACTGCTCAGTGCACAGCACAGTGAACAGCCATTGTGCGTGATGCACACCCTAAGCATGACATCTAAGCGACAAACTACATAAAAAACCAAATTAGGCATGTACAGGATCCACAAATGGTCAGAGAACATGTGCTGCAGGGACACAGTGGGCACCAGAAGGCAAACAGAGTTTACACATGGACATGGAAGGGTGGTTGTACATGTAGTGGATCATAGTGCGAGCGTGTGGGTCAGTAGGGACATGCACTCAACATATGCATGTGAAATCAAGTGACCATCAGTGTCGTCTACAAATCACATGTGAACATTCACCATGTGTATACCCCAGCATGTCAAACCACAACTATCCCCTCACACATGAAAGGTAAACACAACACATGAACAGGCATTGATCAGCAGAATACATCATGTACATAGGAAAGCACAATTACAATTTCAGGGTGCCCATCACACTGCAGGGCAAGGCAACTATCACACAACAAAACAACCCCTCCCTCCCTCCCAAATCACCACGACCCACTGAACAACTGCATCTGGGTCATTCATCATACATCCTTGAATTCCACCTGGCCACAGGATCACCCTTCCCCTTTGTCACCATCTCCCACCTTGTGTGTAAAAAGTTGCCAGCACCCTCAGAGTCCACCTAGATTTGCAAAAGCACAAAATCCAAGAGAACTCAAAGCAGGACAACACAGAAGTCAAGCAAATACCCTGCAGGCAGTAAAACAAACCAGAACAGCCTCCAGTAGATGACTTCAAGTAGCAGTACACCACAAAGGCCAAGTACGACCACAATGATGTCAACAACCAAGGTAGCACAGTAAAACAATGTCACAACAGGATCTGGGTGCCTGCAAGGCCTAACTCACACAGGCTTCTGAGACCCTGGAGGGTCAGGGTTATGCAGTCGGCACAGGCATTGGCATACTGGATAACGGGAATGAGGGGCAGGAGAGGGGAGTAGGATTGACACGGGAAAGTAGGGAATGCACCAAAATGTAGTAGACACATTAACACATACACAAATCGACAAAACTTGTTCACATGCACATAGCAGCAAATTACTCAAATGGAAGTCAAAGAGAAACTTATCTCTGGGGTGAGTGCTGGCCTCCTGCCTGCGCACTCTCCGGTCCGGTAACAGGAGCAGTTCAATGCTGCAAAGAGAGCCACAGTTAATAATCTGTGCGTGCCCAAAACACACAAACACACTACCAAATATGCCCCAGAGTAACAAAATACACGACAAACAGACAAACTTGTGTGGATGCTTCATACCCATACGTAACATTACCCCTCTAATGGTTCATACACAGTCAATGCAGTAAGTCAGGCACCGGTGGGTGCGTGGCAAATGGAACACCAATGTGTCATGATTCACACAACATGCAATGTTCCCTGTGTAAGCAGACAGACGCATATAGCAAGGTCTGACTACAGAACAAGACCTGTACCACCATGACCAAAATAAAGTAGCCAGTGCATGTATGAATTTCTACTTGGAAATGAAATGCACTGCACCCGAGTCTGTCCCTTGCTGTCTGTCCCTGTGAGCTGCTTCATTCCATGTCTCGGAATGCTACATGGCTAATACAAGTGCCTCAATGGACCATGGTGGACCGTAGGGTATGTGCCACTGCCCCTGCAGGTGCCCCAGACAACTTTCACATAAACTAGCCATCAGTCCATTAACACATCTGAGCTATATTGTGCGCTTCTACACCAATATTTGTCCAAGTTCACTGTCAGTGCTGCTACTAAGCATGCATGTTCAACTGGCCAGGTGGAAGGTTTGCTGTGTTGTGACCCCCCTGTGCTGCTCACCTTGCCTGGAGTCCCTTGAAACACATCATCGATTTTCGGATGTATGATCGCAATCCCTGTGCCTCTGCCTGCGCACACATGCGCATGTCGGCAGCACCAAACGTGTCCTGATTCCAGACATCCAATGGCCCATGTCTGCTGGCAAAGGTGGTCTTGAGGCTCATCCCCTTGCAGAAAGTGCATGAAACACATGATTAATGCTTAATATTCATCTGTGTGTGTCTCTTCAGGCATTACATGACTGGACCATGTCAGAGACATACATCAGAAATCATACCATCAGTCCGTCTTTCACAGCAACAGTGTGGAACACACTATCTACGGCATGATTTGCAACAAGCACATGTTCATTAAAGATAAGAAACATACTACACAATGCATAGCAATGAATGTACACATGAATCATTAAACACCCCATCTAGCAAAAGAAGAACAGTGGACAATTACACCCCAATCATCCCCACTAGGGGTGTTAACACAAGTTCCACAGCAGCAGACATGCCACAGATATGACAGTCTATTGCCCTTGTGTAATAGGCTGTTACACCAAACCATCCTTTGCGAGCCCATGGATAAGGGAAGCAGGAGTGGCATATGTGAGTCAAGGACCCCAAGCAGCAAACACATACACAAGACAAGCTTGAATGGCCCAGCTGGAACAGATAGTGGATGCTTTCAAAAGCCACAAAGCACCACACCGTCACATGAAAGCACAATAGACTAGCAATTTTAAACTATATTAACTAAATACACTAACTATGAAAAACCTACTTTACCTATTTAAACTAACTATCAAACAGAAACTTAACTAACTAAACTAAAAGAAAAATAAAAAATGGCCACATACGACCCGGGGGGAGGGGAGGCACCCAGGAGGGGAGAGGTACAGGGTGCTGCTCAACACCCACATGCGATGATGCTGAGGAAAAAAAAAACTCCATGGGCTCAACGCCTGCACAGCCCGACCTATGTGGGAGATAGATTGTCGTCAGAGTCTGGCTCTTCCTGGAAAGGAGGACTTGGCACAGGAGCATGACCATGCCTAGCCGCAGCTTGCCCCTCGTCGGCAGCAGGTCTGCCGGACGGGTGAGCCTGGTTCTGTGTGGTGATGACATGTAGGTCTGCATGCAGAACCTCCCGTGATACATGTGCTTCCTCTTGCAAGGTAGCACGTGTAACACGGAGTTCCTCCTGCAAGGCCTGGCTTGACAACTGATGCACCTCCCGGCAATCATGTAGCTCAGCCGAGATGGTACGCTCAAGCTGTGCAAACCTCTCCTCTGCCCGCTCCCTCTGGGACATCAGAAGGACACCCAGAGTGGATCTGAGGGAAGCATGCTCCTCCCTCAGGGCCTTCATGTGTGCCTCTGTGTGAGCAGCAATTGCTTGATGCAGAGACGACATTTCGGCCTGGCGTGCCCTGTCTGAGGCCGCCATGCCCAGCCTGAGCGAGCGGGCCGTGGACCGTGCCGCCTGCTGCTGGATAAGCACCTGCCTAGCAGGGGGGAGCACAGATTGGGCCACACGCTCCATGCTCTCAGCGATGTTCTCCATTGCTGCCCCCTGCCGTTCAGAATGGGCAGTCATGTCTTGCTCACACTCAGTATACTGTGGTTGCGCGCGGTGACCACGTTGCTGGGCTTGACCCCTGCGGGACCCAAAACCGTGTGTCTTCGTTGTGTTGGCACAGCACGCGGCTGCACAACTACATGCTCCTGTCGACGTGATGTCCCAGGCACATCAGTGACTTGTGTGGAGGGTGACCCTGCGTCCCGATCCACCACGGGCGGAGGTTCCAAGACTGTCTGACCCCTCAGTGCAGGTGTCGCGGACAGAGGAGTGTCCACATCAGAATCACTCACCCCTGACATATGGACCTGATGCTCATCCAACTCGACATGGTCGTCAGAGTGTTCTTCAGGGCTGGACTCATAGGCAGCCAGAGACAAGATGGACTGTAGCACTTGGGGGTTTTTGTGGCCTACCACCCCACGACCCCCACTTGTGCCGGGTTGTTGTAGTGATAACAACCCTGTGCCTGGCATGACAATGCCATCCTCAGGCTCCATTGCGTCATCATCTAAAAAATAGAGAGAAAAAAGGTCACTACACATGGTAGAAGCACACAACACACACACACACCGACAACAAACACATCAGGCAGACATGTGACACACAAAATAGAACCTGGCATGCATGCTGGGTCAACTTGAATTTGCTTCTGTTGAAAGGTGGCAGTTTGCACTGAAGTGGGTCTATGCAGTGCAGCCAATATGTATGTTACTCACTACCTACATGTACAAGGACTCCATGGTGTGTGTCAGAAAATGTAAAGGCAGTGCAAGGTCAACTTCAGGCATCACGTGCAATGTGCATTCAATGGGTAGCATATCTACAAGCAAAGCACCCCTCCACCCAAGTGCAAAAGCAGGGATGCCTAGCATGGTATCAAAAGGCTGAGCATAGACCTGTGTATTGACAGTGTTCACTAGCATCAACAGCTTCATGTGAGTCAAGTGACAACACTGCAAATGATGATGGGACAGTAAGCAGGACACATGATGAAACCTCTGGAGTCCACCCACGTGTGAAGAAGACACTACACCAGTTGGACAGAGTCATTGGCCTTTAAACAGGCTGAGGCCTGTGACCCTTACAGATTGTCAGACCCTAAACATGTGTGCAACGCAGTAATGAGCCACAGTTGACATGGGAAGGCAGATGAAATGCTATGCAATTTAGGTCATCCTGGACTTGTAATACAGTCATCATCCAGTCATGGACACATATGGGCATGCGTGGAATGCACATGAAGCATTAATGGGCACTCATGTCCCTGCGGGGCATCTGACCTCTGCACAGTCCAAGTGAGACACCCTGAATCAAGTACTAAGGATGTACCACAATGGATATGTCTGGCAGATTGGCCACTGGATGATAGCATGTACACAGGAGGCATGAACAGGGAAGTACCCAACGGCAATATTGTAGCAGACCAGTGCTAAGGTGGAATTGGGGTGCAGAGCAGGGGGTTGAGGGGCAAGGGAGCATGCCTACATTGGGTACCCCCTTGAAGGCAGTGTACACATGCACGTCAGTCATGCTATGCATAGTTCCTGGGCTGAGAGGAAGCTCACCCCACGCTACATGCACAAGTGCCAGTGAGCTGGAACATGGACCGGAGGGGCAAACTGGTAACCAGCATGTGAGTAGGATGCAAAAGTGGTGATGTGGACAGTCCCCGTATGCTCCACATGTCCACCATCCAGCAGAGTAGACATGCATCAGGGAAACATTGCATTACTCACACATCATAACCATGTACACGTGACATGTAGTGGCAGTCATGCACATCACATCACACAAGTAAAACACACACGTCCTCGACAAACACGCATCAACACTCACTGGACTGTGCATCAAAGTCCGGCATCTCTCCCACTCCTTCGACCGATTCTGATGGTATGAACTCCGCAACGAGTGACTCATGCGGAATGAGGTCTTCCTCCTCCGGTGCAGGCCCACCGCCAGTCACCAGAGTCAAGTTGTAATTTGAGGCACGCTTAGCCTTAGCGCTGCGTTTGAGGTCATTCCAATGCTTTTTGCACTCTTGCGCCGTGCGCACCTCATGGCCGAATGCACTCACATGTTCTGCAACTTGCTTCCAGTGGGTATCACGGGGGTCAGCCGTAGTCTGAGAATTAGCACCCACTAGCATGTCACGGCTGTGGTCCCGCACGTAGTCCACGAGGTAATCCAGTTCCTGGTTGCAGAAAGGCTTCTTCCTCGACGTGCAGGAGGTCGTGGCTGTGTGTGCGGTCCCAGCCTGTGCTGCAGGTGCAACCTTCCTCCTCTTGGATTGTGGCGCAGACCCTGGCTGGCTGATGCCGCCCTGATCAGTATGGCCAGTGGGACCGGTGGATTGAGCCAAGGGAGTGGCAGGTGGCGGGACGACCAAAGGGCTGACTTGTGTCAGTGGCAGCTGGGTGCCCTCTAATGGACCCTGCGCAGCAACATCCGCTGTGGCAGGGTCATTGACCGCGACTGTCCTGGTTGGCAGACTCACAACCGGGGTGTTGTTGGCTGCATCTGCCCCTGCACTTGCCAACACCTGGCTGTTCAGGGCAGCAGATGACATTACTGCCCCAGGGACACGTGTCTTGGTCAGGGCAGCCCTGCGTGCCCTTACAGTTTCCCTCCGGGCCTGTTGGAAATCTTCCAAGGGATCTTCAATTGCCAACGCAGCCTGCGCTGGCAGACCCTGAGCCTGGGTGGTGGTGTCCACAGCTGCACCTGCAGCTACCACTACCCTTGGGCCCATGGCAGTCGATGAAACGGACTGCCGGGTCACATGGGCGCCAGTGCCAGATGCAGAAGCTGCATCTCCCAGAACCACAGGGGGTGGTGGCATGACTGCACCGACACATGGCACAACATCGTGCTCAAGTGGCGCACCCCTGCCTCTTCCCCCTCTGTGGCCACCCTTGACACCCTGGAGTCCCCCTACTCCGTGGTCACCCCGGCCACGTCCCTGACCACACCCGCCACAAGGAGTACGCCCAGCTGAGGCACTCCTCACCTTTGGTGGCCTCCCAACCATGGCACAGATGGAGTAGTGCCGGCACAGATGGAGTAGTGCCAATGGGAGGTGTACACCACAATTGACCTGGGCAATTGGGCTGAAGGGGGTGGGATGCACAATGTTAACAGCCCCCCTGCACCTGCAAGGCTGTATGTGACCCCGGTGATGTAGTGATGGGTCACGCTACTCTCAGGCACCCCAAAACTGCAGCAAAACTGTGCACGCAACCCTGCAGCCTACGTGTGTGGAATCAACCTCCCGCAGTACGCGGTGGCACCCAGTAACACGAAAAAAATGCGTACACGTGGGACACGCAGGCTACTATGACCTCGAAAACAGGTGCGATACACAGGGGCACCCGCAGTGGGAAAAAAAGCGTGCGCGACTCACCGTCTGACTAGCGCGATGCAGAAAAACACGCGTAGCCAATACCCCCGCCAAAAGAAGAGATACGTCCTCCATCGCTGTGAAGATGTGATGGTGCGCAAAACAACACGAAGCAACTACACACGTCGATCTCCACGAAAGGCACGTACAGCGAACTGCTGGCCCCGCTCACCTTTAACCCGTGCTGAGGGAAACACCTGCACGCATCACGTCACTTAAGCGCGTAGGCCCTTTCCTCGGATTACACGCATTCACACGCGGACGTGCAGTTTTTTCACGCGCGCTGAACCACTATGCCCACGTCACGAGGGAAACACCCGCACGCGTACGCGCTTACGCGCTAAGGGCCTTTGGTCCAATGAAAATGCATACGTGTGCTGACGCGCTTACGTGCTAAAGGCCTTTCCTCCAATTACACGCTGACGTGCAATTTTTTCACGTGCCAAATCACTCCGTATCAAGCTGGCCACGTGAAAACACACGGAAGACCACGCTCCTGCCCAGAAGGCCGAATTACTGCCCCCCAGATCCCCGAGCATGCTCCCACCTGCAATCTGCTGCTGCCTGACTGCCTGATGCCCACGTGCCCTGCCATTTGCTGCCTGCACGTCAGCCAGGGGTGCAGTTGCTGTGACCACCCCTGCTGGAACTGAAGACTCCCGACTGGGATTCCATCGCTCCACAGCCCAGCCCCAGGACCCAGTTGCCCACCCACTCCTGCCTCTGGGGTTGCCATGTCCAGCAGAACACCATCTGGCAGCACTGGCAACACCCAGCCAGAGAGGCAGAGGGCCACCAGCTTCAGTGCCAGGGAAGTTGGTGTCCTGGTGGAGCAAGTCCTGGGGCAGTATGATGCCCTCTTTGGAAGTTCGTGCGCAGACAATGAAGGACGGACCAGGATCTGGATGGACATCGTGACTGCCATCAACGCGGAGGGGGAGGCAGTCCGCAACTTACATCATGTCACGAAGCGCTGGTAGGACTTCAGGTCCAGGACCCTCAACACGGCCCGGCGCCTCGCAAAGGCAGCGGATGCCGAAGGGCGCCGGGGCCAGATGTCAGACCACCAAATGAGGGTCCTGGAATGCATATGCCCAGCACTCTACGTCCAGATCCTTGAGAGGCAGATCCGTCTGGAGTCGAGCGGTAAGTGTACATGCAGAGTGATTGGACGCTGTGCGTGTTGTGGTGTGCCAGTAGTGTGCAGTTTGCACATGTGTTTTTGTAGGGCCATGTTTGTAGGGCCATGTGTATGAACATGAGCGTGAGGCTGCCACATGTGTGTCCTCTCATGTGTGAGACACATTGATGGTGTATGTGTTGGTAAGCATGCTGGACAAATGCAGGTGTGGGAGCACACATGTTTGAATTTCTGTGTATGTACATTGGCATGGTTGTGGCATGGATGGTGGTTCCTAATGCATGTATCTGCACTGTGTACATGTGCATGTGTGTGTACTTGACAAGTGTGCAACTGTGATGCAACATGGATGCATGTGACACTGATATGTAGAAGGCTGAATGGCAGATCTGACATGTATGTCGATCGCATCACTGCAACAGTTGGAGGAGATGTAGACATGCATGTAAGTGTGGTGGCGTGTGTGCATGTCTACTGCACTCCCTGTGTTTCATGTGATGTCTGGCTCACCTTTGGATGCTCATGCTGTTGTATGTGTATGGATGGTGCTGGCTGTTGTGATATGGCTGTGGAATTGCTCATGTGTGTGAGTTGAAATGACATGTGTGTTGGGGATTGTGATGCCATGTCTGAGGTTTGACACTGCCACTCATGTGCAACTGTCATGTGTGTATCAGTCCATTGTACAGTGCCCTGATGCCTGTGTCCTATCTCTCCCTGTCTGCAGTGTCAACTGATGAAGAGGGCGGAGAGGGTGCTGTGGAGCACAGCGGCAGGGTTCGCATCGCCAGCCGGAGACGCAAGGCCCGGCTCCCCTCCCAGGTTGTCATCTCGTCAGGGAGTGAGGAGTCCGGTGCCGCGTCCCAGGCTGCAGCTGCCGAGGGTAGGTCCAAGAGGCGGAGGTCGGAGTTGGACTCCTCGGCAGCAGAAGGGGCAGCTGAGACCCCACAGGGTCCGACGGAGGAAGATGGCATGGAGTCATCCAGGTTGGTGGGGGGTTTTGTGGAGGAGGAGGCCGTGCAAGGGACAGACACGGGGTCTGGAGGTGGGGATTCCACTGGTGCTAGTGGTGCAGTGCAGGGGTTGGGACAGGAAGCAGCACAGGCCACCGCGGAGGTGCCTGTGTGTAATCCTGTCCCCGATCCTGTGACTGCATCATCCTGCACCAGCAGGGATGCCTACGTCCAGACCTGTTTTCAGGGAGGGGATCCGCTTACAACAACTGGCCTTCCTCTCCCTGCGGACGTGGCTATCCGAGACTGGGTTGAGCCTGTCCTGAGTGGGATGGTGTTGCGTCAACGGGGCATGCGAGGTGACCTGCAGTGTTTTTGTGAGGACACTGCACGTCATCTCGAATGCCTCATTGACCGCATTGACCTACTGGGACGGGTCACCAGGGCCGGATTCCTCCGTTTGCTGGACCTTGTTCCGACCCCCTCCTCACCTGAACCCCCTATGCGCCAGTCGTCCTCCATGCCATCTTCCCACCCATGTATCACCTGGGTACCCTGTGGAGCTGCCTCTGACCCTGCGGCCAGGCTGGTGGAGGACACATCCCTGCCACAGTCGGGAGTCGGACATCCAGCAGGGGTGGCCACCTCAACAACTGCACCCCAGCCGGAGGAGGATGTGCAGGCAGCAAGAGTCAGGGCACAGGCAGAGGCACAGCAGCAGCAGCAACAAGGTGGGAGCCATGATGGCTCGGGGCCTTCAACATCGGAGGGGCAGGCATCGGCCAGAGGGCAGGAGGACCCAGGACTGGAAGTGTCTTCAGTGTGGCAGTGGTTAGGCCATGCTATAGATGCGGAGCGGCGGCGGGCGGACGAGGCGCGGCTCACCATGGTCAGGGCGGAGTTCTCCATGCGTCGGGCATTGAGGCGGGGAGAGTGCCTCGAGGCGACTCGCAGGGAGTTGGAACAGGCCATGAGTGCCTCCCTGCGAGACCTTGGGGCCAGGACAGAGGCCCGCCTCCGGGACATCAACATGGAGTTCGATGATGCCCTGGCCCAGGACACCACAGAGTGAGCCGCAGGACTTGCCCGCCGCCATTGTATATAGTTAGATAGTGTTAGGTTTCCTTTCCTTTTCTTTTTTATTTTGGTTGCGCTTGGACAATGCACCACGTTTTTGTATATAGTTTTTTATTAGGTAGTATTTTTGGTAGGTTTCATTTCATCAGTTGGGCTCATGGACCCTGGATTGTTCATTTGTACATAGTTCACCATTGGATTATTCTATTTTTTTTTATTTTCACCATGGAGCAATGGATTTCACTTTCTTTTTTCCCTTGGATTTGCTTTGTTGGACTGTGACTTTGGACACCATTTCTTTTGGATTTCTTTGGATTATGATTTCTTGTTTTTTATTCTTTTACGGACATGCAGCATTTCTTTAATTATTTCCATTGTTGTGTGTTTTCTTTTAATTACATTTATGTTGTGTTTAATACATTTTTTTCTTCATACTTCGATGTGTGGTATTATCTCATTGGTTTCATGCATGTCATGATATGGGTTTTCACATTCACTTGCACCCATTGTGTGTGTGTGACGGACATGTGTTCATTTACATACTTGCCTTTGGGGTTGTATCATGTAATTGCCTTTTCTATGTGGGTGGATGCAATACTTGGTTGGGTCTTTGGGCTGGGGAGGCTGGCCATAAGGGCCATGATTGAGGATCGTCATGACGTGGGGGCAGGGGGACATGAGTGGGACATGAGTGGGGGCCTGCTGGCAGGTGCCGCGCACTGCTGGGGGTGGGGGTGCAGGGGGACATGAGTGGGACATGAGTGGGGGTCTGCTGGCAGGTGCCCTGCACTACTGGGGGGTGGGGGTGCAGGGGGACATGAGTGGGACATGAGTGGGGGCCTGCTGGCAGGTGCCCCACACTGCTGGGGGGTGTGGGTGCAAGGGGACATGAGTGGGGGCCTGCTGGCAGGTGCCCTGCACTGCTGGGGGGTGGGGGTGCAGGGGGACATGAGTGGGACATGAGTGGGGGCCTGCTGGCAGGTGCCCCGCACTGCTGGGGGGTGGGGGTGCAGGGGGACATGAGTGGGGGCCTGCTGGCAGGTGCCCTGCACTGCTGGGAGGTGGGGGTGCAGGGGGACATGAGTGGGACATGAGTGTGGGCCTGCTGGCAGGTGCCCCGCACTGCTGGGGGGTGGAGGTGCAGGGGGACATGAGTGGGGGCCTGCTGGCAGGTGCCCTGCACTGCGGGGGTTGGGGGTGCAGGGGGACATGAGTGGGACATGAGTGGGGGCCTGCTGGCAGGTGCCCCGCACTGCTGGGGGGTGGGGGTGCTGGGGGACATGAGTGGGGGCCTGCTGGCAGGTGCCCTGCACCGCGGGGGTTGGGGGTGCAGGGGGACATGAGTGGGGGCCTGCTGGCAGGTGCCCCGCACTGCTGGGGGGTGGGGGTGGAGGGGGACATGAGTTGGTGATCAGTAGTGCAAGCTGACATGTGGCTTGGCTGGGGGGCATGCCCATGGTGGATGGGCTGCCTGTGGGACATGACCAGGGGTGCAGGGTAGTCCCCTGTGGTGTGGGCTGCCTGCAGGGGCCGTGGAGGGTGTAGAGGGAACACCTGGGAGGACCCACACTGCCAATTCACGTGTAGGACTCCCCACGCACCCCAGAAATACACGTACCCTGCTCATATCATGTGTGAGACTTCACGCGAACCCCAGTTATACACATACCCCACTCGCACTGTCAGTCTAGAAATACGGATACCTCTACTTTGAGACCGCAAACGCATTTTGGTGGCCGTGGACCAACCGTCTCATGAACGATACGACAGAATATAGGTTTTTGAGTTTGCCAATGAACGGCCATTTTGATGTAGCAAGAATCGCCATTTTGTTTTCTAACCATTGCTCATTGCTTTCTGTTCCTATTGCTTAGCAGTATATTTTCCGCTTACACTGCTCGACTGTGGAACATTGTTGTCTGTATGTGAAAAGGACAAGGCCGCAGGGCCGTGAGGATAACAAGAGTTTGCTGAAACACAAACGTAGGCAGCGCCAGAAAGAATGCCCGGCTCCCTCCCGAATGTAGCCTTGAAGCAGAGCTGCAGGGCATTTAATCATTTCACAGATGCCAGCCAGTCTCGTTATATGGTAGAATATGTTAGAATAATACCGCTAAAGGCTTGAATTATACTGTTCTAACGGCCCCCCTTTGCTGAGCCCGCTAGAGCATGTCGGCTCCCAGGACACGAATAGCACCTGATAGATAGCAAAGTCCGGAATGCAACTCCCCCCGTATGTAGTTTGCTTCCAAGAACAGAAGCGCTGTGTTCTATTCAATAACCGAAAGATGCCTTTGCACTCACAAATTGCAAATTGTTACTAGAATAGATGTTTGAAGGTGTCATAGTGGTCGGAGATGTCCATCATCACACCAAGTTCAAAGAAACCCAATAAAGGGGGGTGTTAAACATGTCATAGCTGATTGTTTGATATGCATTTTGTATATATGTAACTGATGCACGTAATTCACTCTCTTGCGTCCCTCGAGGTCTAGAGATACATGTCGCGGGGCGTGAGACCGAGTTGGCCAACTGAGACTTTTGCTTTGCAATAAAACCCTAGCTTTGGGAATACAACCTTGTGTCTGGCGTCTCTATCGTGTGTGGTGACCCGCCTTGTTTCCACAGACGTCAGGGTCCCCTAGGGGCCCCTTTCAAGATGGCGCCCGAATAGGGACCCTCCCCCACTTGTTCCTTCGCGTAACGTTGTAATTGAGAAAGGCAGAGAACGGCGAGTATTTTTCCAGATTTGGCTTGCCCCGGGTCCTATGGTCTGATAATGGACCGCATTTGTGGGTGCATTGGTATTACAGATATGTGCTGGTCTCCAGATTGATAAGAGATTCCATAGTTCAAGGCATCCGAGTTCTGCCGGTCTTGTGGAGAGACACAACGGGATTCTTAAATCAAAGATTAGCAAGATTTGTGCGGGAAGCAAGTTGAGTTGGGTGGATGCATTACCAATAGCACTATTATGCATGCGTACGTCTGTACAGGCTAAAACTGGGCTCTCCGCGTACGAAATTGTAATGGGGAGGCCGGCAAATGTTTGGTGCGCACCTCAGCCAAAACGACTTAGTGAGATAGAACATCCTGTGCTTAGTACTTATTGTGGTCTTTTAATGCAGAAATTGCGTTTGATTCATCAGCAGGAGCAGGAGGCATTACCAGTAAGGTACACCGGTCTGGGGCACGTGCTGGAGCCAGGAGACTGGGTGCTGCTAAAAAACTTGGAAAGAAAGTCATCATTAGCACCCAGGTGGCGCGTGCCCCATCAAGTACTTTTGGCGTTGCATACGGCAATACGGGTCGATGGAAGGAAGTCGTGGATCCATGCCACCCATGCCAAAAAGATTCCAACTGCACTGAAAGTGATGCCTGACACTGATGACCGGAAAGAGACAGCAGTGCCAGAAACAAAAGAAACTGTTGCCAGTGAGCAGCCACCTAATCTGCCAAAACGAGAAGTGAAACTCGAAACAAAGCCTGAGACGATTGCCAAAAAGGGGGAAGGGCAAAGAGTGCCCCAACGTTGCCCAGCAGAATCGACATCACTGCTGACCGACGTGAAATGTGCCTTGCAGATACCAGCAAAACCAAATGGTGTACCCCTTTGGCGCCCACCAGCACTTGCCAGCATGTCAAAAAATGGATCTGCATCATTGGCGCGGCACACACCAGCACCTGCAGTAGCGCCACAGGCTGACTTCAAGCCTGAATATGAAAGTGCACCGGCACTGTTCACGGATCATACGATACCAGGAGCAAGGCGATACAACCTGTGGCCTCAGAAGACAAAGTGATCCGCAGTCTTTTTTGGTGTTTATGTCAACCTTTGGTTCAGCTCATGGACGCAGAAGGTACCAGGGGTGTAGAGGAGAGAAGCGTGAGAATTGTGCAAATCGGACAATTCAAGACTCGCGGCTCCTCGGTGCGATCATAAAAAGTACATGTGTCCGGAACCAGAGCGGACAAGCTGGGCGCACATGGTACTATGGCAAGTGAGATAACTGATTAACAGTACATATGTCCGGAACCAGAGCGGACAAGCTGGGCGCACATGTTACTGAGGCGATAAGTGATCAAAGGTCCTCTGAGCAGTATAAGAAGGGACAAGTGATCTTGCCTAAAAACGAATAATCGAATCCAGGCTAAAAAGGACAGGCAAAACTGAACTGTGACAATTCCATTGAACTTATTAACATCAGAGCAAATGCGACGAAGAAAGATATCCACAACGAGCTGTGATAAAAAAAGAAGAAGGACGACGAGAAACATGCCGGGACCGGTTCCAGCCTCCTCCTGCACCACCACCGCTGAGAATGAGTCAGTTATAAAGACTATAAGTTTAAGAAAAACGCATGGTAAAACAAATTGTATGCTGGCACTAATGATAATAATGTGCTTTATGAGCGTGGTAGCACCAATATCGACAGTCCTAATATTATGGTGGGTAGAAACAATACACCGATTAGAAATGATTTTACCAATAATTAATATATCCAATACTGAAAGTCCGGTTCAGGTGATCACTTATACCCTACCCCCAATGGAAGAAAAACACAGGGAAGCTTTTGGAAATAACACCTTACTGCTGATAATGAACATGACACATGTAATCCTGAAGAAAACAAACTGCTGGGTATGTGCCCATTTACCACAGCATGCCGGAAAAGGAATAGGGTGGTATATGCAGCCATTACCATTAAGTTCTGCATGTAGTGCATTTTTAGGTGCAATGTTCTATGGGAAATGGAATGAGAGTAATACGGGTCAATTAGACAGAACCAACATGAATGAGTTTGAGGAGATAATAATGAAGCCTGTGGGTTGTTCCATTTTCCATAAAGCACATGTAATAGGCCCACAGCCCACGAGGAAAAGTACACAGAAGATAACACGACAAAATAGACGAGATAGATTGTCCCCGCCAGAAAAAACATCTGTAATGACGTTTCGTGTAAGAACAGAAGGGGACAAAGATGCAATTCCCCCATTTTACACGCTGAATTATAGCCCAAGAACTGTCCCTTTTTGTCTAAAAAAGAAAGGCTCTTTTTCAGTCGGAACATATACTGGTTCTATGAATACAGTGGTACTAAAATGGGAAATAGAACCAGTATACGTAGGTGATCCAGTTTATTTTATATGTGGAGAGAAAGCATACCCTTGGTTGCCCAGAAACTGGGGAGGTACATGTTACCTAGGGCTACTGTTCCCAGGGGTATTCCTCTTAGAAACAGCAGCCATGGCCAGATTATCCAGAACTAGAGTCAAAAGGACTGACAAAGGTGTTTTAATAGCAACTGATGTAGCGAAATCATTCATTCCATTCTTAGGACAGATAGTGAACTCCTATAATATAAGGAAATTGTCCAGAATCCTAAAGAATACAATAAACACAACAACAGATATATTATTTAACATGACGTTGGAAGAAAGAGGAATCAGGTTAATGACGCTGCAAAATAAAATGGCTCTCGATGTAATCTTGGTTGATCGTGGGGGAATTTGCAAAATAGTGGGATCAGCATGTTGCGTTTATGTCGATGACTATTCCCCAACGATCTTTGAAGCAATAAAGAAAATGCACGTTCTAAGTTCTGAACTCCCCATTGGAGAAGGGAGCTGGGGAATAGGATCTTGGTTTTGGGAAATACTACGATCTTGGGGATGGAAACTGATCACAATATTAGTAGTGGTGTTCGGAATATTCCTAACGTGCTGTTGTTGTATACATTGTTTACCCATAGTTTGTGCAGAGGTAACTGAGGGATGTACAGAAGGATGCATGCATATGATAACAAAGAAAAAACAACCTCATGATCGAACTAGCCCAGACCCAAATGAGATGAGAGCAGTAAAAGAGTTGATGCCAATAGATATTGATGAAGACAATGATGTCCACGATAGCATGCAAGACTCAGACATAAGTACTTCAGATTCATCATCACTAGAGGAGGTTTCAATAAATAGATGAGACGTTTGGCATACGGCCAAAGGAGGGTTTGTCAGTCTAGAAATACGGATACCTCTACTTTGAGACCGCAAACGCATTTTGGTGGCCGTGGACCAACCGTCTCATGCACGATACGACAGAATATAGGTTTTCGAGTTTGCCAATGAACGGCCATTTTGATGTAGCAAGAATCGCCATTTTGTTTTCTAACCATTGCTCATTGCTCTCTGTTCCTATTGCTTAGCAGTATATTTTCCGCTTACACTGCTCGACTGTGGAACATTGTTGTCTGTATGTGAAAAGGACAAGGTCGCAGGGCCGTGAGGATAACAAGAGTTTGCTGAAACACAAACGTAGGCAATGCGAGGAAGAATGCCCGGCTCCCTCCCCAATGTAGCCTTGAAGCAGAGCTGCAGGGCATTTAATCATTTCACAGCTGCCAGCTAGTCTCGTTATATGGTATAATATGTTAGAATAATACCGCTAAAGGCTTGAATTATGCTGTTCTAACGGCCCCCCCTTTGCTGAGCCCGCTAGAGCATGTCGGCTCCCAGGACGCGAATAGTACCTGATAGATAGCAAGGTCCGGAATGCAACTCCCCCCGTATGTAGTTTGTTTCCAAGAACAGAAGCGCCGTGTTCTATTCAATAACCGAAAGATGCCTTCGCACTCACAAATTGCAAATTGTTACTAGAATAGATGTTTGAAGGTGTCATAGTGGTCGGAGATGTCCATCATCACACCAAGTTCAAAGAAACCCAATAAAGGGGGGTGTTAAACATGTCATAGCTGATTGTTAGATATGCATTTTGTATATATGTAACTGATGTACGTAATTCACTCTCTTGCATCCCTCGAGGTCTAGAGATATACGTCGCGGGGCGTGAGACCGAGTTGGCCAACTGAGACTTTTGCTTTGCAATAAAACCCTAGCTTTGGGAATACAACCTCGTGTCTGGCATCTCTATCGTGTGTGGTGACCCGCCTTGTTTCCATAGACGTCAGGGTCCCCTAGAGGCCCCTTTCAGATCAGGGCCAATTGAGTGTGAAACTTCCTGTGAACCCCAGTAATACACGTACCCCACTCGCACAGGGCCAATCACGTGTGAAACTTCCCGCAAACTCCAGTAATACACGTACCCCACTCGCACAGGGCCAATCGCGTGTGAAACTTCCCGCGAACCCCAGTAATACACGTACCCCACTAACACAGGGCCAATCGCGTGTGAAACTTCCTGCGAACCCCAGTAATACACGTACCCCACTCGCACAGGGCCAATCGCGTGTGAAACTTCCTGCGAACCCCAGTAATACACGTACCCCACTCGCACAGGCCCTTTCGGGTGTGAAACTTCCCGCGAACCCCAGTAATACACGTACCCCACTCGCACAGGCCCTTTCGGGTGTGAAACTTCCCGCGAACCCCAGTAATACACGTACCCCACTCGCACAGGGCCAATTGCGTGTGAAACTTCCCGCGAACCCCAGTAATACACGTACCCCACTCGCACAGGGCCAATCGCGTGTGAAACTTCCCACGAACCCCAGTAATACACGTACCCCAATCGCACAGGCCCTTTCGCGTGTGAAACTTCCCGCGAACCCCAGTAATACACGTACCCCACTCGCACAGGGCCAATCGCGTGTAAAACTTCCCGCAAACCCCAGTAATACATGTACCCCACTCGCACAGGACCAATCGCGTGTGAAACTTCCCGCGAACCCCAGTAATACACGTACCCCACTCGCACAGGTCCAATCGCGTGTGAAACTTCCCGCGAACCCCAGTAATAGAGGTACCCCACTTGTACAGGCCCTTTCGCGTGTGAAACTTCCCGCGAACCCCAGTAATACACGTACCCCACTCGCACAGGCCCTTTCGGGTGTGAAACTTCCCGCGAACCCCAGTAATACACGTACCCCACTCGCACAGGCCCTTTCGGGTGTGAAACTTCCCGCGAACCCCAGTAATACACGTACCCCACTCGCACAGGGCCAATCGCGTGTGAAACTTCCCGCTAGCCCCAGTAATACACGTACCCCACTCGCACAGGGCCAATCGCGTGTGAAACTTCCCGCGAACCCCAGTAATACTCGTACCCCACTCGCACAGGCCCTTTCGCGTGTGAAACTTCCCGAGAACCCCAGTAATACACGTACCCCACTCGCACAGGGCCAATCGCGTGTGAAACTTCCCACGAACCCCAGTAATACATGTACCCCACTCGCACAGGGCCAATCGCGTGTGAAACTTCCCGCAAAGCCCAGTAATACACGTACCCCACTCGCACAGGTCCAATCGCGTGTGAAACTTCCCGCGAACCCCAGTAATACACGTACCCCACTCGCACAGGCCCTTTCGCGTGTGAAACTTCCCGCGAACCCCAGTAATACACGTACCCCCCTCGCACAGGGCCAATCGCGTGTGAAACTTCCAGCGAATGCCAGTAATATACGTACCCCACTCGCACAGAGCCAGTCGCGTGTGAAACTTCCCGCGAACCCCAGTAATACACGTTCCCTGCTTGCCGTGCTGGTACAGGGTTAGCGCAGCCCTTTGTGCTGGATTGGGGATTTTGATGGCTTTTCCCTGCGAGGGGCGTTCTTGGAGGCGTAACTGGCACTGCTGCAGGGTCACTGCGCCACAGTGCGCCACGGCTGGTTTTGGTAGCTAAAATCCATGAATACGCTGTGCAGGGAAATGGATTTTAGCGCACGCGGCTGGCGTATAGATTTGCACGCGCACACTGTGCGCCAGCCGCGTGCGCCTCTTGTGTGCTAAATTCTATGAATTACCCCCTTAGTCTGTAACCCGTTGGCCCCCCATATACCAGAAGCCCACAGAAAGGACAGTTTCCTCTATGAGAGATGTGGTTAAATAGTTGGAGCTGCCCAGTTTGCCCATGCACCAGCTGTAGATGATGCCAAAGCTCCCACTGTGAACACTCACATAGCATCAAATGAGAGTCTGCCTAATGCCCTGATGGGAATATTCAGAAAAATAGCCTGGAGGGCACATACGCGGTTACAGTTGATTTTAACGAATCACAAAACAACAAATTAATTTTTAACAAACCAAAAATACCTAAAAGAAAAGAACACATTTTTTTCTTTGTTTTTGGGGGGGTCCCCTCTCCAAGCACTCCCTTTTTTTAATTCATACTTTTCCCCACCACAAAACTATTATTCCCACTCCCAACTACATTCGTTCTCTTTCAGGTGTTTTTGGTTTGTTAAAAATTCTATTTGTTATTTTTCATTCGTTAAAACCATTGCATACCCACAAACACATCTCGAGGGTGGGCTAATGAACGTACTACTGCACTAGAGGTGCAATTAGTATCCTAGACCATTGCTGGCTTAGCCAGAAACCTTCAAGACAGTGCTTGGAGAATTTATAAGACTTTATCAAATAGTCTGTTTCCAGGAAATATGGGTGACTATTTCCATTAACCTGCTAGGTTACGCCTCCTTTGAGATTTTTGCTCATAAAGGACAGGGGGGACGCCCAAGCGGGGCTCTTTTGGTGTAGATGGATGCAGCTTGTAATGCCTCCATCACAGTAATTTAAAATGATTGCATTGGGGGGGGCGCTTACGCGCTTGCGACTATACTGGCCGCTTCTCTTTGAGGGCTGGGAGTATCAGGAGTGAGGAGAGGGCTGATCACCTATAATATTGGCAGTTAATGGCTCCTTTCAGCGAATCCTGATCGGGTGTCGCCCTGGCACACTTGACCTGAGTTTAAAGTGGATCGGTGCCTGGGAAGGTCTTCTTTGCGGCACGGGCTCTGCAGGCCCCTGGGAGACACGCTGCCTCGCTGCTAGTGCTAGCTGCGGTGGGAGAGTGAGCTGGGCAGCGGCGATGTACAGACGGTGAGCTGCAGCCGGGCTTCTACTGGTGCTGGCAGCAGGGGGGAGAGAGCTGGGTAGCGGTGGTGTAGAGGCGGTGCACTGCAGCCGAGCCTGTGCGGGCCCCGCCGACTGAACCGTCTGCCCCATAATCCGTTTTGCTTTACAGAGCTGCTGGGCGGGCGCTCCTGTTCGGTGTACCGGGGCTGGCACTGCGGCCTGGGTTTGCCACGTTGGTTGTGTATATTGGCTGCTGGACGTCCCGGAAGGGCTAGTAGGCTGGCAGCTGATATATGTAACATATAAGATAAGATGTAAAATAGCTCAGCGGGTTGAGCGCTCCCTGCTGCGATTTGAGCGTGATCTGCAGGTCGCAGGTTCGAATCCCGGAAAAGCTAACTCAGCCTTTCATCCTTCCGAGGTCGATAAATGAGTACCAAGTTCGGTTGGGTGATATTGTCATTGTCATCATTGTATAATTGGCATACTGCTGCCCCTGGAGCACTAGTGAGGCCTGCGCGTAAGGTGCTTGCTCTCTCAGTGGTGTGAGTTGTTGAGAGTGGACCTACTGGAAGGGGCATGGAGTGCTGGAGCCTGGCATAGCTAGGGAGGGACTGGGGGGGCTGCCCTCCCCTGTGAAACCCTGTGGTCCCCCCTACCTAAGACGAGCAGTGACCATGTACTTTTGTCTGTGCCCCCCTCCTTTTGTCTTTGGCCCCCTCTCTGCCCCTCCTAAATTTGATTCCTGGCGACGCCACTGGCTGGAGGGCCTGTGCTGTGATGCTGCTATGGTGACTCGGATCCTACGGCTGTTTTGTACTTTGACTCCTGGATTACTCGAGGACCCGGCCAACCAGTTACATTGCTATCATTAATGGAGACCTTGCTTCACAGGGATTGAGAACGTGGGCTGGCAGCAGCTGGTGGGTGCTGCTGAGTTGCCTGGGAGTTCCCCTGTGGTGACGGCTGTGCTTTTTACATTGGGAGGATTTATTTTGTTCTGTCCAGTGAAGGTGTGCTGGGTGGGCCTCAATTGGTGTTCTGAAAATGGCATCACATGTACTAGATACCACACAAATCATTTCTGAGGTAGAAGGGATGGACTTTGACCCACAAACCCAAATCCTGGTGGGACTTGATGTAGTCGCTTTATACACAAGCATTCCCCAGCGGGCTTCCCTGGAGATGCTTGAGGAAAAACTACTACGGGACCATACAGTGAAATACACCCCAATATCCTTCATACTATGGTGTGCCGAAATGGCCCTAATAGAAAGCTACTTCCACTTTCATGGAGAGTTTTTTGAACAGATACACGGTACGGCTATGGGGGCCACTTTGGCTCCAAGAGTAGCCAACCTGTATATGGAAGGGTTTGAGATATCTAAAACCATGAAGACCAACAATCCCTATGTAAGCTACATCAAACATGGCGACGCTACACAGATGATATTTTTATCATCTGGACAGGGTCAGAGCGAGAACTAGAGCAAGTTTGCAGTTGGATCAATACACAAGATAGTTTTCTGCAGTTCACAGACAAGCACAGTAGATGCTCAATAGACTTCCTAGATATAACAATCACAGCAGATATCGAGACAAAACAACTTTATGTCAGACCATACAATAAACTTACAGACAAAAACTAATTTTTACATTACTCAAATTTCCACCCTTGACACGTATGTGACAACTTGCCCCTTGGACAATTTTTAAGACTCAAAAGAAACAGCACAAGAAAAGCGAATTACCAATTGGAAGTCAAGAAAATGGAAGAACGCTTAATAAAAAGAGGTTATCCATCCAAAATCACCCAGGATGTGTGAAAACGAGCCATTAACAACCACCGAGGAGCCCTCCTGGAATATAAGAAACAGAGAGAATTGAAACAAAACACGAAACAGCTGGTGTTCGTCAATACATACAGTCATCTCTCGAACGGGATCAAGAAAATAATTGGAAAAAACTGGACCCTACTGGGAAACAGTGAACAACCCATTGCTAAACCTATCATTGCATTCAAGAGAAGCCATAACATAAAAGATGAGATCACACGGAATGATGTGAGCCGAAGACCAGTAACACAGAAAACTTTACCACAACAATGAGGCCTTCCAGACTTATTAGGACACGCCCCCTGCGGCCATTGTACCTGCTGTCCTGTGGGATGTTTTTACCCATGCATCCGAGCCCTACCTCAAAAACTGTGCAGTACTGGCATTGAAAACATCATGATGGCCAGAGCTTCCCAGAAAATGCCCAGGAAATGCATGAAGAATAGGCTGCCACCCATTTTTGCCGATGTTATGGGCACAGAAGGGCACTGCCTAAAACCCCATTGGACTACCCACACAGTAGCCTGAAACCATTGGGAATGGCAATGCTGATTGCCAAAAGCAACCTAGAATTGTAGGGAATTCATTTTCTTAAATCCCAAAAATGGGTGCATTACCAGTACTCACCACTATCAGAAAGCTGGCGTTTTAAAACAACACCAGACTTTTTGTATAAAACTGAATAAATGAACCCAAAACAGGCCAAAGAAAGACTTATTGAGAGGTGGATACAATGTAAAGTTATATTCTGAAGTGACTTGAATGTTCATAACAAGACTGGCTGAGCTCTGCAGGTCTGCAGCGGCTTAAACTGAAACTGGATTTAAAATTACCAAAAATCAAAATGAGTAAATAAACTGAGAGACAGACTTTTGAGTGTCACATAGGTTGCAATTGTTTGAATGTCATAGTTTTAAACTTAGAATCAGCATTCTAGCTGCATATGTAAAAATGGTTAGTTTTATTTGAATGCAGAAAACTGGGTAACTAAAAGTGACATTAGCTGGGGCCTGGCTTAAGGAACTGAATTCTGCCCACCAGCTACCCCCGACAGGAGTTGAGACTTGCACAACAGCTGTGTTCCCAGGCCTAGCTGCCTTTTGCTGTTCCCACCAAAAGGGATATGACACTTCTCTGATTGAATTACCTGGGCTCTGCAGGAAATTGAACAAAGCCCTGTCCTGACTCAGGCAAATGTTTTATTGGTGGGAGTCGTAAATGTGGCTTCCTCCTGGAAGGAAAGGGGAGGAGCACTACCTGTGAGAGCAAGCTGGCTTGGCAGAACTGGAAAAACCAGAAATTCGACCTTGTGCTGGGGGGAAACCACACCCCTTTGGGGCCAGAACATAACTCTAAAAAGATGGATCATTCATAGAGCGGACTTGTGAAAATTATTTAAATGATACCATAATTCTTGTGATTTTTCTGCCCACATTTTAAGAGGTTTTTACAACCGGTGGTATGATCTGGGGGCAAACTAGCAGTTAAGAGGGTATTACTTAAAATGTATGCATGTTAAAAATCTGACACTTCATCAATTAATGTCCATACTCCTTGCGAACATGTGTGTAAATTTGGGTTAATGTCTGATATTGCAAAACCAGTTAAAAAGTGCAAATGTTGCCATTTCTGAATGCAAGCTCTCAGGAAGAGCAGATTTGGACAGGGTATACCTCCTGTGATATGTGATGGGTGCATGTAATTTTAAACAAATGTGTACCTGTGCAAATATGTCTTTTGGGTCAAAATATAGATTGTGTGTAATTTGACAGGGGTGTGTTCTCTGTATCATAAACAGACCTCATCATGATGACGCTTCATTTCATTCCCCCAATCAAGGGGAAGAGGATGAAGTGGCCAATGACAAGTGGAGAGGGGTAGGGTCTAGAAAGCTAGCCTCTCCACCCACTTTCAAAACACATAAAAGCAGACAGTCAGGACAGATAGGGAGATTCAATTCCATTTGCTGCAATGCGCTCTGCCGGACCACACAACATCCAGAAGATACTAGATTCAACACTTAGACTATAAAACTCCAAAGAACTTGATTCAGAACTCAAAGCAAGGGCCTAAACCCACAAACTGAGAACTCTTCTCAGTGGGCCTCAGCATCCAGCAAATCTAACAGCGATAGCAGCATCCAGGAGCCGTGCAGATCAGCGCTGGGTCCAGAGAAAGCTGTGCAGAAAGATCCAGAAGCCGTGCTGTACCCAGAGAAAGAAGAGCAGTATCCAGAACCAGAGGCAGAGCAGAGCTGACCCAGACCGCTGTTCGCAGAACCAGAGAGCTGACCCAGACCGCTGTGCTCAGAGACCGTCCGTGTCGAGTGAAGAAAACCTGACCAGATCCGTGGCGAGGCCCATTCTATTTCTAAATATATTGTGAGTACCTAGCAGAACTGTGCAGAACCAATCTCTTAGTTAAAATAATATAATTCAATCTATTTTAATCTAACCAGAACTGTCTCCTAACTGTCACCTGTCATTTGCAAAGCTGTCACCTGTCATTTCTAGTTGCTAGCTGTAACTTGTCACTTTGAACTTTTAAAATTTCAAATCTGAAAAACGACCTTTACCATATCGCTCATATCTCCGTGACCGTTTGTCTTAGAGACTTGCAGTAACTTTCCTCTGAAAGCTGGGAATCTTGGCTTTTCAAGGAACCTAGAACCGCATTCCTATTCCCTATACTTTTGCCGCAATCGCGAAAAACGCACTCGCGAATTTTACCGCGATTTGCAAATTTCTCCACGTGTGAAAACAGCAGCTTCCTTGCTTTCATTTGCCAAAAATTCGTTTAACCTGCCAATCATTCCTAGAACATTGCTAAAGTAAGCCTGAACTTATTTAAACCAACTAATCCTCAACCTGAACCTCCAGAGGGAATTAAAATCATTTTAGCACATTTTCCAATATATTGCTATCACATTTTAAAGCATTTTGAGCCTGTGTAAAACTCATATCTATTCTCCTCTAAGCTTGCTGGGAAACTGGAACTCTGTATTACATTGTGATTGTATACCTGAACCGTGTGCTCTTCCTTCCATCTCCTTACATTGTATAGGGGGGGTGAATTGCCACAAAGGGAAAGTGATTACCTTGTCTTTTGTGAAACCATATCAGTTTATCTTCTATACTGCATTTCATTCATTCAACCTTGCATTTCCTTGAACCCTACAAAGCATTCTCTACCACATTATTCTTCTGTCCCTATTTACCAGTGTGCTACCTTATCCATTTCATGTCAACTCCTTAGTGATTATAAAGAAGTGGGCTAGCGCCAGATTCTCCGTTGTTAATCTTTATCATATCAGATTAAGTGTGATATTCAATTATTAATTTATTATAAAGTGTGATATATATATATATATTGTTTAAATTCTCAAATAAACCTTTTAACTTGCAAAACAGAACTACTTCTTGGCTCAGTGGGGTCAGGGCGATTCCAAGAGAGGGGTGTTATATAGGGGTAGTCATCCAGAACGCATGAACTGGACATAAAGATATATCAATAAGGGTTTCCATTCAGTATCCCAGACTAGGCATTGACTTAGCTGTAGTGTTGAATTGAATCCTCTTACAAATTGGGGGCTCGTAGCCGGGGATTCCGGATTAGATCTATCACTTGTGCAGATTAATACAGTGTGCCAGCTGACCAGATACACATATCCGGTCGGATCACCACGCTGTGTTACGCTGTAAAGCACTCCTCAAAGGAACGCTCTAAGGAAAAGGTCTGTTTTGTAAAAATAAAATACAAACTTCTGTAAGTCAGGAAGGAACTCAAATTCCAGAATGACGACCTTGGTAGATATGAAAATAGCCAGAGAGCACTTCTTACATAAGCTATTTGTGAGAGGTGAGTGGACTCATCAGGACCAGACGGTCTGGTTGCAAGCAATCGCACCCCAGATCACGGAAACAGGGTCAGATACATGGAGAGACCAGGGTCCCTTACATGTGGCCCTGAGTGAACTATATATGTCCTCTAAGACCAAGGATGAGCCCAACAAGATTGCCAGGGTAGCGGCATATTTATATTTACATATGGGAGCCATGCAGGACAAATGTGCTGAAGGCCAAGATCTGGCGAGTAGGCAACTGCTGGCATTACAGAAGGCCCAATCTGATCTGGACTCTTCTGAGCAGAGGCTGCAGAGGAGCCAGGAGTCAGAAAATGATAGTAGGCAGTATATCATTAAAATAAAAGAGGACATGGATATACTGCAACAGGAAAAGGCTGACCAGGATACTAGATTTCTGGCCCTGCAGAAGGAGCACCAAGACAGTTTGGACTCCTTACTGCAGAGCCAGAAAAAGCTGGAGCAACAATTAGACTTTAACAGGGCATGCACGGAGCAGGTAGCCACCCTGCAAAGTCATCTAGATAGACTGAAGGCAGAGAGCAACAAGCTGATTTTGAAAGACCTGGATACCCAGGTAGAGTTTGATGAAGAAAGCTGGTGCCTTTCAAAGGCAGAGGGACGACCTGGCGGCACAAATGCAGGCTCTTAGTCAGGAAAGAGACGCCTTAGGCCAGGAAGTCTGCCATTTAAAAAGAAAAACAGAAGAAAATCACTTGGCCCTCCAGGGGCTGGGTGACCTCCAAAAAGAACACCAGAACTTGTTAGAACACACCAGGAGGGTGGAGGATGCTCTGGCAAGAAAGGAGCAGGCCAATAGGGACACAGCTCAGGAGGTAACCCTCCTGCAGCAAAAACTGGCCCAGTGCTCCAGGACCAATCAGGAGGCACAGAGAGAGAATGAGGCTCTCTGCCAGCACAATGATAGACTCCAACAACAGGTAGCGATGCAGGAGAGACTGATAGAGTCTAGTAAGGCCTTAACTGAGGAACTGAAGGCGCAGGCTCTTGCATTGCAACAGGGTGCAGGGGATGATAGAGATGAGGTTTGCTGGGAAAGAGAAACTCCTGAGCATAACCCCAGGAGCCCTAGTACCAGAGGCCTTTATCTCTCTCAGTCCCTGGACTCTGCCACCCCCATGTCCCCTGGCGCACATGAGCACAGGGCCACAGGGATGGCAGATTACTATCCAGCCAGAAGCATGGGGCTCATAGGCCAGTACCACCCAGGAATGGAGGGGCGGGCATCCGGGTATGGACACCCAAGCACAGTGAAATTTAATGGGGAACCCCAGGAGAGTAGGCCCATTAAGGGCATCCTGAAAACCTCTGCCCAGTTAGGTCAGTGGGGGGGTACCCATCAAATCCTGGCAGCAAGGAGGGATCTGAAGACTCCTCTGAGCGGTACAGGACACAGGAGACCAGGTCCCCACATTCTGCCAGCCATTCCCAGGCTCGCAGAATCCGGGAAAACCTGGAAGAACAGACGGGAACCTCTGGGAGCAGTGCCTCTGAGTCAGAAGATGAATGGACCAGGGTTACCCGGACCAAAAGGGCCAATAAGACAAAAAGGGCCTTGCTTAAGAACCCCTTAAAGCAGATTAAGGCAATCAGGAGCGTCATCACGCCTTATCATAAGAACGCCAAGTATTCTGTTTGGGAGCACTTAGAGTTGTTTGAGCAAATGATGGAGACTTTCCATTTGAAGGACAGCCAAAGCTGTATTCAATATGTAAAGTGGACCTTCTCCACGGAATACTCCAGTTTCTTTGCGGGACTGGAGGACCAAAATCATTTAAGATGGTCCACCTATAAGGCGGCCATCTTGAAACATTTTTCTACTCATAGAAATCCTCAAGAGGCTCGCAAGGCAGCCTACAACTTACAATGTGGGGAGGATCAGGCCCCACAAGAATTTGTGCAGGAGTTAAAGCGTGCTTTTGCACAGACCACAAGAAGGGTGCGCACGGATAGCAGAGAATTTATTAATACGTTTTTCCATGCCTTGCCCAAATACATAATGACCCAGCTCGTGAGGGATTTTCACGAGAAAAGATCTTTAGACTGGGTCATTGAACAGGCGACCCGGATCTATGAGGTGCAGAAGCCAATAGAAAATAAAAATAATGCGCCCAAAAACCCCAAAGCCAACAACACCCCTGCTGCTGCCAAGGTGGCAGAGGTAAAGGTCACCCCCGTTTTAGATTTGGAGATGGGGGGGCCTAAAAACCTACCTGCACCTAATAATGCTAGGCCCAGAAGGTCCTCGGGCCAGTCACAGACAGGGAGCCAGGGAGGCAGCCCCACAAATGGGGTCCCTCGCTCTCCTGATTATGTAAGCCCCCGTTACAAGGGAAACAGACCCATCCTGGGTTATGTGTGGACTCCTCCAGCCCAAGGGGGGGGATCCAGCCAAGCACCTAACCCAGAGAACTTCCCTCCCAACTTCTCACAGGAGGGCAGAAACTCACCAAACCCTGGGCAGAACTTCTTCCCCAGGTATCCACCCAACTTCCAGCCTCAAAATCCTCCACCCTTCTTTCCCCAATTCCCTGAGCCCAGACAACCGAATCCGGGAGAGGGGAGGCCAAGGGTGGAGGGGTATCCAAATCTTTCCAACCAGGGGTACTACCAAAGAAGGGATAGCTACCCTTCCCGGGATCAGCCCAGGGGAGAAAACAGGGCCCCGTATCAGCCTGAGCGGGTTTCCCAGTTAGAGCGCCAGGTTCAAAACATGGCGCGGGATCTGGGTCACATACTGAGGGCTCAGCAGAACCCTCAGATCGGCATGCTGGCGCAGAACGCACCCAACTCTGGACCTGGTGCTCCAGAACAATGACGGGGGCAGCACCCCGATAACTCACCGGTTCCCAGGGAGGAGGCACAAAGGGAAGGGGGGTGTAAAGCCTTGGAGGAAGCTTCCTTCCTCACTTGTAAACAGCCCCTGGAAACCCAGGAACCGGAAACAAAATCTCTTGCCCCTGAAAGTCTGCCTCCTAAGGAGCAGAGGGGGGGTAGGAGAAACAAAAGACCCAAACAGACTCAGTTTGAGGAGGAGGTACAGATCTTCCAATTTGAGGGAGAGGGATCCTCAGAGGATCCTGGGAAAAGGATCTTCTCCTTCAGAGATGGGGGAACTCCTCCCAAGGAAAAATGGGTCCCAAGGGATGCCAATTCAGACTGGGGAGATATGGAGACTGAGCTACCGCCGCCCATCATCTCATCCCAGAACCCACAATACCAAAATCCCCTGGTTCAAACCCATCCTGATGACTGCCTCCAAAAAGGGGGGGGCGGCCCAGAACCGGAACCAGGGGAACCCACAATGGCTCTGATCTCCAGTTGCCAACTTTTTCTTTCAGATTCCCAAGGCTCTACACAGAATTCTGCCCAAATTTCTTCTCTTGCAATGTCCAAAACCAGAAAGTTAGCCCACCAGTTGTCCAAAAATGTGCATTATCTGTGCCCCCTTGAGGAGAAGGAGGGAAGATATTATGCCCCGGTACAAGTACAGGGGCAGGGTACGATTTCAGCGCTGGTGGACACAGGATCTCAAGCTACCCTTCTGTCCAGAAGGGCCTTTGATGAACTGAATGCAGGAAGGGGAGGGAATTACCAAATTCCTCTCACCTCACTTCCTGGACAACTCCAGAACTTTGACGGGAAGGAAATTCCCGTCGAGGTGACGGCCGATTTGGACATTAAAATTGGGCGACACAAGTTGAAACACCCGGTCATAGTTGTGACTCCAGAGGGCACCCCTTGTTTACTAGGGAATGACCTCCTGAGAAGGTTGTCACCCTTAATAGATTGCGTAAACAAGGTCCTCTGGACCCAGACTAGCCGACCAATAAAATTAAAACAGAGTGTCAACCATGTTAGTTTAAACGGTGTGGGTGCGATTTCTCGCCGTCACCATAACCAGTACAATGAGGGACCCTGCAATAACTCAGACAGAAAAGAGCCAAGTAAACATTACTTTATTAATGCACAAGCATTCGCGAATGGGCTGCAAGTTCAAACGTCTCGCTAAGCAAGTCGTCGAAGTGCCGCGCCTTCCTCTACACATCGTGCTCTTTTATACTTTCCTGTTTACATTGCCTTGCACATAGAACACGTCCACCCCAGGGCGGATCTCCAGTTGGAGCTTATCTGAAGTATCCAGTTGGAGTTTAACGAACAACCATTGCACATTTGCTATCGTGGTCTATCGTGGTTTCCTGTTATCCCGGTCTTCACATTCTTTCGTGCCCCTTTGTGCCCGTATCTCTGTGCTCGAGGCCATGCTTACTCATTCCTTCCCCCCACCCGTAATCTGCAGATAGTTTTAGCAGGCTCAGCATGCTTCGACATACAGTGACCAAACACAATTCTTCTGTTAAAAACAAGTTCTTGCCAGGTCAGCAGGTCTTAAACGCCGCCGTATAAAGAGAAGGCCTCTTCTTTTAGCAAAAGGTACATTCATTTAACGCATATGGTGATTAGTACAAACTCCAAGTGTGAGCACAACGTTACATATGCATGCGTACCTTCAATCCACCCTTTGCTCACACTTGAGCATCAATCTAAACAGTCCTAGCATAAGCAGATGGCAGGAAAGCAACATCATTACATAATGTATGTACCATAATCTTCTCCAGGCCTCCCATGTCAAAAAATTCCTGTTGTACATGGCTTTTATCCATTGGATTTAGGCGCGTTATGCTGGAAGAACACATAGAAACACAGCACGACACACATACCGGGAAGCATTGGATGCAGAGACAAATTCCTACAACTATTGCCGCTAGAACCAGTATGGGCGTAAGGAGCTGCCACCCGATTTCTTTTAAGAGCTTCATCCACCAGCTATCTCCTGACCCTTCCTCCTGGTGGATACTATCCGCTATTTTATGTAGTTTGTTTATTCCATCTAAGATTCCTGTACTTTCTTCTGGTATGTAAACACAACATTGGGACCCCACCATGAAACAGACCCCGCCCCTTTCTGCAGTGAGTATGTCTAAGACATACCTATTCTAGAGAGCCACTAGCCGAATTGCTTTCATTTCATAAGTGATGTTTTCCATTAGGTCTGCGGATTCTTCGATTACGAACTCAAGGGCCCTGCTTAGCTTTTGGATTTCTTGACTGTTCATAAAGATGCCCGCTGGAGGAACCAGGGCCCCCATCAGATCTATAAACGTTTCCCATCCTGTAGGTTGAAACGTAGGAATTTTTGGGTTTACTGCTCGTTTATTTCTGCTGTGTATTTCTTTATGCAGAGTAGACGGGGCATATACCATCACAGCCGGCATTATTCTGGCTATGTAACATACCCCAACAAAATCTTTTGCTAACCACAAATAAGCCCTCTTGTTACAGACGTAGGCATGTCCTTCTATCTGTAACAATCCCTTCGTGTAGTTATTTAGATTCACCATTTGACTGCACCCCGAGATCATTCTTTGATTACCTCTTGCGTTTCTCTTAAAACATATATTCTTTGGCCTAAACTCTTGTGTGATGGTGATAGGGGGAGGAGGTTCTCTTACTATCTGTACCATAGCAGGTGCAAGCCCGATTCCCTCAGTTTTGATTTTATAGCGTATCTTTTCCATTAGAAGGGTTTTGTTCTCTCCTCTAACATAACAAGCGGTATTCGGCATCATGTATTGCTGTGCTGACACTATTCTCATGTAAATTAATGTACACCCGTCATCCTCAGTAACTGGCGACGCGTACACTGGGATGCCTTCACTGCTATGTCGGGGCATGTGGGTGCAGATCCAGCAATCAGTTTTATTCACTACCCCATATGTTGTGTTTATTATCTTCACGTATTCATTTTTAGCATAGTCTTCCGGGTCGTGTTGGTCATAGGCATCTCGATTCCTGCTCTTGACCCGATCTATTCTCCCTGTTCCGTTTGACACGGGTAACAAGTTCTTTAATTCATATCTAGATGGATGTTCCAAATACCAGAATAATATGGCGAACGCTATTAATACTACTATCGAGCATACAAAAAAATAAGATTTTGTTCCTTGTGGTGCAAAGTGGTATTTTTCTCTTACCTTCTGTGTTTGGGGAGCATACATTTATCTGCTCAGGGATTAAACCAGCATATACGGGTGCAGACATAATTCAGTATGTGGCTCAATTATAGGTACGTATGCGTATCAGATGCAACCTAGCGATATAGCTGTATTCCCTATTTAAAGCACCAGTGTCCTTATTACTCTAATAGTGGTAGGTCTCACTGAAAACCTTCATCCGATCTGTCCCACGCCTCGTAGTGCCTGTCCCATGAGGGGAACGCCAGAGGCCCTTCAGGCTACAAGCCCGTTGTCTTCAGTAAGGCACAATCCTGCTAAAACCAACAAGAGAGTCCAAATGTTCATCTCCCTAATGATCAAAGTTCAAACCAGTGTCCTTACACGTTGCTTGGCACATACACGTCACGGGATCGGAGACGATGGGCACACCTACTAATGGCGTCTGGCAGTACTGTTGCAACCTGGGGTTGGTTGGTTCCCTTTTCTGGAGGAATCAGTAGTGGAAGCATCTTCTTGACGTGATTCACGTGGTACCAGTGCGATTTGCCATCAACTTTTACCGCAGTTTGTGTTGCGAGGAGCACCTGAAACGGGCCCTTCCATCTGGGTTGCAGTCCGCTGGTGCGATCGAAGGCTTTTATAACAACCCAGTCACCGGGCTGCACGTCGTGACCTTCTCCTATCAGAGGAGATGGAGCTACTGCGTTCACCTGTGCATTAATAGAAATCAGTCTATTAGTTAACCCAATACAGTACTGTTGTAATGCAGGCCATGCTTGCTCAGACAATTTCTTAGGTGATATGGGGGTCCCAATACTTGGTGGACGCCCCATAACAATTTCGAAAGGAGATAAACCATGTGTACGCTTAGGCATAGTACGCATACTCAATAATGCAATAGGCAATGCATCCGGCCATTTCAGTCCCGTTTCAGCACAAGCCTTTGCCAGTTTGTTCTTCAGTACCTTATTTGTGCCCTCTATAATCCCAGATGATTGAGGATGAAAAACTGCATGGAAGCGTTGATCAATACCAAGGGCCTTGCAAACTTTGCGTACTACTTCACCAGTAAAATGAGTCCCATTGTCAGACCATAGATATCTGGGGACCGTATTCAAGGGCCCCAGTGTTTCAATATGCATTGTGCTGTGGAGGTGGCACTATTGTCCCGCAGGGGATATGCTTCCACCCATCCTGAGAACCCACATCTCATCACCAAACAGTAGGAATGTTTATTTACAGGCTCCAGCTGTATAAAGTCCATATACACCACCTCAAAAGGGCAGGTGGGTAACTTACTGTGGCCCGCCGGGGCTGGTACACCTTTCCCCACATTGTATAGAACACATATTTCACATTGTTTTGCCCATTGACGACAATACATTCCCAATCTTTTGTTGTACCACACAGCACTCAAAACTTCTTCCATAGTCCTTGCGTTAACGTGAGTTGGACCATGAGCCACACTCACTATCACAGGTAAGTATGCATCAGGTAGTACCCAAGTGATCGTATTGGTATGTGCCCATAGCCCATCTACCGTCTCCTCGTATTGATCATCCTTGTGCCAAGATAGTCTTTCTTCAATGGTTGCATCTGCTTGGATTTCCTTTACGCGCTCCTTCGTCCCTTCCATAGTCACATCCCTCCCCACTTGGGGCCTCCCACCGTGTATCCCTTGTGGCAGCTAGTTTAGCCATCTGGTCGGCTAAGGAGTTTCCTTGCGTGACATAATCTAGAGTCCTTTTATGCGCTGGGCATTTCACTATGGCCACCATCTTGGGCAACATAAGGGCTTGTAATAATTCAGCAATCAATTGGGCATGTTTAATAGTATCACCTTGGGAGGTTAAAAACCCACGCTCTCCCCAGAGTTTACCAAAACTGGAAACCACCCCAGGAGCGTAGGCTGAATCAGTATAAATTGTCACTTTCATACCGCTGCTTAACACTAATGCTCTCGTTAGCGCAATCAATTCCGCTGCCTAGGCCGATTTTTCACACACTTTCCCACTCTCAATCAACCGCTCCCCTGTGGTTACAGCATACCCTGCTGTTGTCTCCCCATTTGGCAGTTTGAAACAGGAACCATCACAGAATAATATACCCTCATTATCAACCAGCGGGGTGTCTTGCAGGTCTGCTCTACCCTTAGTGTGTTCTTCCATTTGGATCACACAATCATGCCTAATGTCATTAGGTGAGACGGGCAAAGGAAGCAGTGTCGCTGGATTCAAAGTGTTACATCGTTCGATTTTTACATTACTGGCAAACAGAATCATCTCATACTGTGTGAGTCTAGCTGTGGTCAAATGCTGTGTATGCACTCTATTCAGGAGAACGTCCACCGCGTGTGGGACTTTTACTGTCACTTCGCTCCCTAGGATGATACCTGTACTTTGTTTTAGGGCTGCCGCTGCTGCGGCCACTGCTCTCATGCATGGGGGTAGGCCTCGAGCCACTGAGTCCAGAGCACTGGAGAAATATGCACATGGTCTCTGTTTACCCCCTTGTTCCTGCGTTAAGACTGACACAGCGCAACCTTCCTGTTCATCAACAAAAAGGCAAAATCTCTTGGTATAATCAGGTGTGCCTAAGGCCGGTGCGTGGCATAAAACATCTTTCATAGCTGTCAGGGCTTTTTCCATCTCAGGTGTCCATTCTAATGGTCCGTTTTCTTGTACTTCTTTTAAGGCTTTTAGCATGGGCTGGATCAATACAGAGAATTCAGGAATCCAGTGCCTACAATAGGATAAAACACCAATTATCCTTCGGAGACCTTTTGCCGTGTCGGGGCCTTTTATGGACTGTATCAAAGCAATGCGATCAGTAGACAGAGTTCGCCCCTCTTCGGACAACTCAAAGCCTAAATAATGGACCTTTTGTTTTACATACTGCATTTTTGCTAGGGCTACCTTGTGCTTATTCTCTGCTAAGTGCATTAGCACCAATCTGGTCACATAATGGCATTCCTCTTCGGTGACTGCACATAATAGCAAATCATCAACATATTGTATCAGAGCAGTGTTAGCGGGTAGGGCTAGGTTATCCATCTGTGTTTTTAGTGCTTGGCTGAATATGGCGGGACTTTCTGTATATCCCTGCGGGGCTCTAGTAAATTGGTACTGTCTATCTCGAAGAGTGAAACTAAACAGGTACCTGCTTTCTTCGGCAATAGGAATGCTGAAGAAGGCATTTTTCAAATCAATTACCGTAAACCATTTTGCCGTTTTGGGAATTAAAGTGAGTACACTTGCAATATTAGGGACAACTGGATATCTGGGTTCTACTATTTTGTTTATCTCCCTCAAATCAATAATGAAACGATAGGGTACCGCTTCATCACCTTTCTTGTGTACTGGAAGGATCGGAGAGTTACAAGGGCTATCATTTGTTGGCTCTACCACCCCTAACCGTATCATATCCTGTACTATTTGATATAGTGCCTGCTCTCCCTCGTGTGATATGCGATATTGTTTTATCCTGGGCAACCTGGCACCGGGCTTTAGTTTGATTACTACTGGGGAAACATCCAACACCCCTACATCATTCCCATGAGTGGCCCATAGTTCATTCGGGATGTCTTGGAGTTCCGGGGGCAGGGTTTGCGTTACTCCTATCATACCCATAGGTTTGCTTATAGTCATTCTCACCCCGAGGGGAGCAATATATTGTGGCCCCTAGTGTCTTTAATGCATCAATACCTAACAAGTTTTCTGGGCAGTGATTGGTCAATAGCCACCCATTCTCCCATTTTACCCCATGAAGTTCCGCTTCTACTATTTCACTTACAGGAGTCTTTATTGGATTTCCCCCAAATCCAACTGATAACTTGCTTTTATCCGATAACGGGACAGCGGGGACGGCTCTGATATTCACGGAACTGTTTCCAGCTCCCGTGTCTACCAGACATCTCAAGTTTCGGTGGGGGCCGATCCTAATGGAGGCATAAGGCCCCCTCTGATCTATAGGTACTTGTACCACTCCCGCTGTCTCATTTCGGCCTCCTCAGGACATATTACTTGTGTTATCCTGGAAGTCGTCATTATAGTATACCCCTTCCCCACATCCTTCGCCCTGGCATACACCTTGTACTTGTGTTGTTTGTTGTGGCTGATACAGTAGATTGGGGGGAGGCGGGGCCGGCCAGGGAACATCCCCTCTTGCTTGTCCGTCAAAGGCATTGGGATGAGGGGGTTTAAACATTCTATTGTCTTGATTGCCGTACCCACCAGTCCTATTTCCTGGGGCAAATGTTGTCTGTAAAGGAGGCCGTACGCCCCTTCCTCTCCCACCACTCTGGGGACACTGGGATTTCCAGTGTCCGGGTCTATTGCAGAAGGCACATACATCTTGGGGTAGCCCATCCCTCCTCCTATATAGCGCACCTCCTTGCACTGTACCTCTACCTGTCCCTTGGCCCCCTATCATGTTGCTACTATAGCCCTGTGACTGGCCATTATTATTGTAGTTATACCTGCCTTGGGGCCCTTGATGCAACTGTTGCATCAACACTTTGGTTTTTAGATCCTTCTCTTGTCGTGCCTTTTGTTGTCCCTTTACTCTTTCTCCTCTTTCATAATACCTGGCCATTTCGAGGAGATCCCGGGGGTTTCTAGTCATCCACGTACTTTCTGCCTTCCTAATGTTCTCCTGGATTGGCCCGTGGAGCCCTTCTATAAAGTTTGTGGCAAAGTACCGTTGGCCCGTCTCAGACCCTATCTCTAGCCCACTGTGTGCTTTAAATGCTGCTTCGTAACGCAGGAAGTACTGTGCTACTTCCTCACTTGCGCCCTGTATCACAGCAGACAGTTTCTCCACATTCACATCAAATGGGGGTAATACCTTTTCTAGAGCCCTCAGGACTGCCATGCCATGCCCCCTTAGGGGTTCGGGATATTCCTCATGCAGTTTCCTATTTTTACTCGCCTCCATTACATCTTTCCATTTTATTGTATCATTGTCTTTGGCACGAAAGGGGGTCCATATCTCCTCTGGGACAATAGCTAACAATATGTTATCTACATCCTCTACAGTAAATAACCCGGGTCTGAATAGCTTTCCTACTTCTTTGTAGAATCCTGCCGGGTCTATACGGGGGTCGGGGATGGACTTGGTGATATGCATCAATTCTATTCGAGATAAGGGGACATACACATAGGTGCGCATCATGTTACCAGTAACTGCATCTATGGTGGGTTGACACTCTCTCATTGGCATTGATAGTAACTTTTCGATGTTTGTTTGTTCACTTACAAGGGCCTGCACTGGTGATGAAGCAGAGGACTGGTGACTAAGGTTTTTCTCTTTTATTTTTTTATAATCTTTTAACAGTTTCTCCACCTTAGCCATTCTCCATTCTTCCGCCCCAGAATCATCCATTCTTATATTAGGTAGCAGTTTCTTATCCAATTCTGTCTTAATCCTATTCCACTGGGACACATATCTAGGCTCCTTTTCCTCTTCTATATCATCCACCCTAATAAGAAGATATTTAATTACGTTTACTTGTATAGGCCAGCCAAGGCCCTCCATCAGACTCACCAGGGTGGACATGGACTGCGAGTGTATGGATGCTATCATACGATTAGCTACGTTTTGGCCCGCCTGGTCTGCATCTTTGAGTTTAGCCTCTCTTTCCCTCGCCTCTCTTTCCCATGCCCTCTTTTCCTTCTCCCATTCAACACCGCCCCTTATGACTTCTGCTATTATGTCGGACATACATCCCCATAACTGAACACTGGACGCAGTCACTGGTAGTAACGCGACAGCGTCCTGATATGCTGAGGGCAGATCCGCAGTACTCTGTCCTCTCAATTTACAGTTACCCTCATAAAAGGTATATAGTTTAGTGGCCACTGTCCTAAATTCCAAAGGTGTCAAACGCCCCAATTGGTCCCGTAGGGTGTGCCATACAGCCCGGTCATAAGGATTTGCAAGTCTCCATCTCTATCCTTTTCTACAGTAGTCGTTCCCCTATGGTCTATCAACCTATCTGGGTCTCCATACTTCATTGGGAATTCCGCCCTCTCACCCTCACCTTCTCTCGGAGGAGCCGTAGCCCCTGGAAATAACAATTCAGTCGTTGTTTGTTCTGCTTCTAGTCCTATCACATCTTCATACCGAGGCGCCGGCAAGGCAGGATACATACCCCCGCTATTCTTAATCATCATACGTCTATCCAACTGGTCTAGTTTCTCATCCTTCTCTTTTATCTCTAGGTCACGTAATTTTTGATTTACTGTTCTCTTCTGCCCCTTTGCCTTTTGTTTGTTCTGATCATTGCGCCTGCGCATTGCTTCTACCCTCCATAGTCGTATAGCCTCAAACTGTGCGGGTCTGACCCGTCTTTTTACTAATTCTATTTCTACTTTGGATATGCGGTCCACATCAAAGGACCCGGTGTCTGGCCATTTATGGTCAATCGAATCTTTTGTATATTCAGACCACTCCCTTAAGAACAATGTTGAATTCAATCCATGTTTAATCAACATATCAAATGCAGGGGTTCCTTCAAGAGGGGCATAGTGTCTCTTGCCTATACCACTCTTGCTGGAAGCCGCTTGACCCATTTTGTTGGTATACCGCAATTGCCTAAAAACACTCACCTTTCCCAAATGTGCATTAATAGGCTAACATTAACAGTACATCCTCCTGACATATATCGCCATACCAATATCAATACATCACCGTTTCATCATTATTATTCCATAGACGGACATACCACCGTCCTCTTCATAAACCCTAAATCGTTATTTCCTTATTCCATCATGCATCCATCCATACCACTTACCTTAAGGGTCCCGCCAGAGTGTTCCGGACCCGAAGGGCGACAGCCTGCTGTTCCACCGCCGACGGAGCCGGAAAAACAAGGATGACGCGTTGGTTGCAATCAAAGGTGCGGATTCAGTTGTTGGGGCCCCGTGATCAATTCCTTCTCCGGTTCCGCCGCGGCGTTCCTCATCCAGTGACGGACTGTCGCTCCTTCGCATCCCACTTCTGACACCAAAATTGTGGGTGCGATTTCTCGCCGTCACCATAACCAGTACAATGAGGGACCCTGCAATAACTCAGACAGAAAAGAGCCAAGTAAACATTACTTTATTAATGCACAAGCATTCGCGAATGGGCTGCAAGTTCAAACGTCTCGCTAAGCAAGTCGTCGAAGTGCCGCGCCTTCCTCTACACATCGTGCTCTTTTATACTTTCCTGTTTACATTGCCTTGCACATAGAACACGTCCACCCTAGGGCGGATCTCCAGTTGGAGCTTATCTGAAGTATCCAGTTGGAGTTTAACGAACAACCATTGCACATTTGCTATCGTGGTCTATCGTGGTTTCCTGTTATCCCGGTCTTCACATTCTTTCGTGCCCCTTTGTGCCCGTATCTCTGTGCTCGAGGCCATGCTTACTCATTCCTTCCCCCCACCCGTAATCTGCAGATAGTTTTAGCAGGCTCAGCATGCTTCGACATACAGTGACCAAACACAATTCTTCTGTTAAAAACAAGTTCTTGCCAGGTCAGCAGGTCTTAAACGCCGCCGTATAAAGAGAAGGCCTCTTCTTTTAGCAAAAGGTACATTCATTTAACACATATGGTGATTAGTACAAACTCCAAGTGTGAGCACAACGTTACATATGCATGCGTACCTTCAATGGCACCTGCCACATGGTTGAACAAAAATCTGACCAAGTAGAATTTCAATTCCAGAACAACCAAATTCCAGACATGACAGTAATAGCAGTAGGACAACAGACTGGTGATGGGGGGTCCTCTCTATTTCTGAAAATCAACCTTCCTTCCAGTTTAAGGTGGTATTCCACACTGGAAGGAAACACCCTGAAATTCTTTACTAATCCACAATCAGAAACTCCCACTCCTATAGTCCAGAAAGATGTGAAATCAGCTCAGAGCCTGGCTGATATTCAGCAAATTGGAGAGCAG
The DNA here is from genome assembly GCF_040938575.1 of Ambystoma mexicanum. NCBI lineage: Eukaryota > Metazoa > Chordata > Amphibia > Caudata > Ambystomatidae > Ambystoma > Ambystoma mexicanum. The sequence continues at coordinate 1,080,511,696 of NC_090922.1, forward strand.
TTGTTCATCCCTGTTCAGTTAAATGATGGGAAGGACTCTGTTCTCGCTCGAGTGTGTGTGAACAACGGTAAGAGCTTCATCAGCGAAGCCATGTTTCGCCAACTCCCAAAAGATCCAGCCATTCCCACCTTCAAACTGATAGACAAATGGGAAATTGACCTGGAAGCACCTAATTCCAAACATCTCCTGCCAAGCAGGTGTATGCTCAAAATCTCCATTGGCAACAAGAGCATAGTCCACAATTGTTGGGTCGTGCGAGACGTCCCTGCCGCCTTTTACTTAGGCAGTGACATTCTCAATCGCTTTGCCATTAGTTTGGACCTAATAAACTTCAAAGCTTGGTCCCGATTAGCGGATAATCCCATGGGCTTTGATGATCCAGAAAAAGCATTTAGGTCAGCTCAATTGCTACCTTATGCAGTTGAAATTCAGATCAAAGAGGAGGTCACCATCCCAGAAAAGACGCGACAATTCTCCCTGGAAGTGAAAGCTAAAAGAGGACAATATTTGCAAAACCCTGATGCTTACATACATCTAAATGCTTCTCTCCAACAGCAAGGGTTAGGGGTAAACCCAACACCAGTAGTCAACATAGAACATGACACCATTCTAATAGAGGTGGATAACAGCGACTTAAAGAGTATTACTCTAGCCGCAGGCACCATTATTGGAATGGCGGTTGATGACCGACATTTTTCCATTGATTTAGGTAATGAACTGTTAGGGCCAATCCCCAAGGACTGCATTGACAGTGACAGTGAGGACAATACAACACCAGACAGGATTTTTACCCGGCATGGGGGGAACTTCCTGGTGTACACTTCCTGCCCCTATGGTAAGGAAGATGTGACTTGTGACTTCAGGAGGGATGAGGTGATTTTCCAGGTCCATGAGGGCTGCCTTTCCCACCTGAAGCCTCCGGTCCAAATCAGCACTCTGACCAGGGACTTCTCCACCCAGCTGGAGGAGGCCGCGGAGATAGCCAAACCAGAAGTCTTTCCAGGCTTCAGGCAGATGGTGGAAGAGAGAGTCAACCTAGCTGATACCTGTGTGACTATGGAACAAAAGCAAAAGTTGAAACAAGTTTTCTTGGATTTCCAAGATCTCTTTGCGGTAGACTCATATGACTGTGGTCGCACTGACATCCACACAACAACAATCCCCACGGACCCTGGCATGACTCCTGTGTTTGTGAAGCAATATCGCTTGCCTCTCGCATCAATGGAGTCCCTTACTGAAATAATTAAGAACCTTGAGTCCCGGGGAATAATCCGTCCAGTCCACAGCACCTTCAATAATCTGGTGCTGGGAATATTGAAGCCAAACGGCCAGTGGAGACTCTGCGCCGACCTCAGGGAGCTCAACAAACGGGTCCATACTTCCCGATGGCCTCTGCCCTACATTGACCAAGGGCTGGCCCAGATCCAGGGGTCACAGGTATTCACTGCAATAGACATGACCAATGGATACTGGACCGTGCCGGTCAGTAGGGAGGACCAATACAAGCTGGCTTTTACCTTTGGGGGCCAGCAGTATACATGGACCCGGACTCCCTTCGGATACCTTAACTCTGGTAATGAGTTCAATATTTTCCTACATAAGGCCATGCCCGACCTGGGTGCGAGGGGTAACCTGGCTTATGTAGATGATGTCCTCATCAAAAGTTCATCTGTGGAGGAACACATAGCGGAGATCCGTTATGTTCTGACGCAGTTGAGGGCCGCCAGAGCAAAACTTTCCTTTCAGAAAGCACAGTGGTGTAGAACCCGTGTTAATTTCTTGGGGCATGAGATTACTCCTCAGGGTCTCTGTCCCCAGGAAAGGAAAGTGGAAGCACTTCAGAAACTGAAAGACCCCACAACTCTGCGGGAACTAAGGAGCCTCCTTGGACTGACTAATTACAGCAGAAAGTTCATTGAGGGCTACGCAGAGATCACCAGACCCCTGATTCATCTCCTGAAGGGGGGGGTCAAGTGGGAATGGGGTCCAGAACAAGCCGAGGCAGTAAAACAACTCAAAAGAAGCCTCTCAAAAGCGCCTTGCCTAGCTTACCCTGTCAGAAACAAGGAGTTCTTCCTGGAGACGGGTTTCTCTAATACGTGCTTGACGGCAGTATTATACCAAAAGCATGACAAGGTCAATAAAGTAATCTCCTATGCGAGCAAAACTTTATCCACTGTGGAGGAAAAATTCAATGATTGTGAGAAGGCACTCCTGGCAACGGTGTGGGCATTGAAGAATTACCGCCCGTTTATCCAGGGGGAACACATCATAGTGGAGACTCCACACCAGCCTCTGCAATATCTCCAAAGTGACAGAATCCGGGACGGAAATGTGAGTAATTCCCTAATTACTTCCTGGATTCTGTCAATGCAAGGCTTTCCTGTGGAGGTCAGATATGGCCAAAACAAGAAGAGTACCCTCACGCAAGGTCTGGCTGACTTGCATGATTGTGCCAGAGAAAACTGTCTCGAGGACGAAAGTCTAAAAATAAAGGACAACATGGAGGCATACCTTAATTCCCCCCACAAAGTCTTTGAAGAAGACAAGTGTGAGGGAATGCCCACTGTATATGTGGATGGATGCTCTTACCATGTTGACAACGACGGGGAGAAAGAACTGGTGGCCGGCGTAGGGAATGCATGGGTGAATGAGTCCCCAGAACCCTCCGCTGGATACAAAATTGGTCCCCGAAGTAGTCAGGTGGCAGAATTGATGGCTGTGCATCAGGCCATCCTCACTGCTGTCCAGCATCAACTCCACGAACTGGTCATAATCACAGATTCGGATTATGTACGGAACGGGTTCGTGGAGCACCTGGTTAATTGGAAAACCAGAGGCATGTTATGTGCTAACAACAAACCCTTGAAACATGGGAAGTTGATCCAAAACATTGATGATCTGGTCACCTCGAATGAGATGACCATCTATTGGAAAAAGATCAAGGGTCATTCCAAAGTAGAGGGACCAGACAAAACTGGAAATGACTTAGCTGATCAGCTGGCCAAAACCGGGGCTATCCAAGGGGATCTAATTGAGATTGAGTCCCTGTTGGGGGAAATCCAGGTCACTGCTATCACTAGGTCCCAGACAAATGCTCACAACAACCTTTCAATTGCACAATGGAGTAAGGAGACCCCTGATGCTGATTTGATTACCGCTCAGAAGGGGGATCCAATTATTGGTAAGTTTTACCAACACCTTGAGGACCCTGAGAACTTTCCCCTGACGGATACCGATTATATTGGGAAAGAGGTCCAAAAATGTTCCGAATCCAAGACAGTTTGCTGGTAAGGAAATCCAAAGCTGGCCACGATCAGTGGGTGGTTCCTACCTCATTCCGAAGCCTGATGTTAAGTCACGCCCATGATGCGGCCACCGCCGGTCATAGGGGGTTTCACACAACACTGGAAATCTTAAGAGAGGTTGCATACTGGCCACACATGGGGCAGGACCTTGACCAATACTTGAAGGGGTGTCTTGTGTGTGCGCAATTTCAGCCGACGTCCCTCACACACCGCGCGCCTCTCCAAAAGCGGGGGATGACACTGCCATGGTCAGATTTGCAAATCGACTTTGTAGGCCCTATGATTCGCTCGTCTTGAGGAAACAAGTACATGTTGACCATTACATGCTTGTTTACCAAGTGGGTGGAATGTCTCCCAGCCCCAAATTGCAAGGCAGAAACTGCAGCTGCCCTGATGATTAACCACATCTTTTCCCGTTTCGGCCTACCTCAAAGGATTGAGTCAGACAGAGGTAGCCACTTCACCAGTGAAGTGATGACAAAGATGTGGGAGATACTGGGGGTCAAAAGGAAGTTGCATATTGCTTACCGGCCAGCTTCTTCTGGGGCAGTAGAGAGATATAACCGAACCATCGTGAGCATATTAAAGAAGTTTGTGGCAGATTCTGGGCCAAGTTGGGATATCCGATTACCTCTGGTCCTAATGGCCATCAGATCTACCCCTTCATCTGCAACCAAAATGTCACCATTTGAGTTGATGACTGGGCGCAAGATGGTGCTTCCTCAGCATTTGCTCTACAGGACCCAAGAGCAGACACTAATAAATGCCTCCACAACTCATGAGTATGTGGAGAATTTAAGGAAACACCTTCAACATGCTTTTGCTTATGCTCAGCGGAATCTAGAAAGATCAGCTGATAGCATGAAGACCCACTATGACCTGAAAACTTCCAGGAAGGAATATCAGGTGGGGGACCGGGTCTATCTATACAACTTCCAAAGAAACCAGGCAAAACAGCGAAAATTCTTGCCTACATGGAAGGGACCCTTTGAGATTATAGACAAGATCTCCCCTGTGGCCTACAAGATCCGCATCCCCAAAGGCGGTTTGGCAGAGGGGGAAGACAAGTGGGTCCACATTAACCAGTTGAAGTGTTGCCATCCCAGGCACACTCTGCAACAACTGGAGGAATCCTATGGAATCCTAGAGGGTGCTGTCTCAGATTACTTCAGTTCTAGCTTAAAATATCCTACATATCGCCTATCAAATTCTGAGTTTCTCAATGTGGGTGTTTTTGTTTTTGAATGCAAAAAGAAATGTGCATGTTCATATGTTTTGACTATAAATTTATATGCCACCCCACTATATCAATGGTGGGGGAGAAATGTCCATGAATAGGTATTGCCGCTCTTCCTTTGTCGTCCTAGGAGAAGGAAAACCTGCAGGCTGGCCAAGGAGGACGATCCGGAGACCGGGAGCAGAGACGCAAGGGGCCCAGTGTACCGCCCAATATTCCCATCAGGACCGGCGAGGAGAACCGATCGATCAGTACCGGATGGAGGAAAAGATGCTGAACTGTGCAATCTATTGGAAGAAGATGAGGAAACATCCCAGGTCTTGCGAGTCCCATCAGTGAAACAGAATGGCCATCGCAAGAGGGGGGCTTGTGGGATGTTTTTACCCATGCATCCGAGCCCTACCTCAAAAACTGTGCAGTACTGGCATTGAAAACATCATGATGGCCAGAGCTTCCCAGAAAATGCCCAGGGAAATGCATGAAGAATAGGCTGCCACCCATTTTTGCCGATGTTATGGGCACAGAAGGGCACTGCCTAAAACCCCATTGGACTACCCACACAGTAGCCTGAAACCATTGGGAATGGCAATGCTGATTGCCAAAAGCAACCTAGAATTGTGGGGAATTCATTTTCTTAAATCCCAAAAATGGGTGCATTACCAGTACTCACCACTATCAGAAAGCCGGCGTTTTAAAACAACACCAGACTTTTTGTATAAAACTGAATAAATGAACCCAAAGCAGGCCAAAGAAAGACTTATTGAGAAGTGGATACAATGTAAAGTTATATTCTGAAGTGACTTGAATGTTCATAACAAGACTGGCTGAGCTCTGCAGGTCTGCAGCGGTTTAAACTGAAACTGGATTTAAAATTACCAAAAATCGAAATGTGTAAATAAACTGAGGGACAGACTTTTGAGTGTCACATAGGTTGCAATTGTTTAAATGTCATAGTTTTAAACTTAGAATCAGCATTCTAGCTGCATATGTAAAAATGGTTAGTTTTATTTGAATGCAGAAAACTGGGTAACTAAAAGTGACATTAGCTGGGGCCTGGCTTAAGGAACTGAATTCTGCCCACCAGCTACCCCCGACAGGAGTTGAGACTTGCACAACAGCTGTGTTCCCAGGCCTAGCTGCCTTTTGCTGTTCCCACCAAAAGGGATATGACACTTCTCTGATTGAATTACCTGGGCTCTGCAGGAAATTGAACAAAGCCCTGTCCTGACTCAGGCAAATGTTTTATTGGTGGGAGTCGTAAATGTGGCTTTCTCCTGGAAGGAAAGGGGAGGAGCACTGCCTGTGAGAGCAAGCTGGCTCGGCAGAACTGGAAAAACCAGAAATTCGACCTTGTTGTAGATGGATCATTCATAGAGCGGACTTGTGAAAATTATTTAAATGATACCATAATTCTTGTGATTTTTCTGCCCACATTTTAAGAGGTTTTTACAACCGGTGGTATGATCTGGGGGCAAACTAGCAGTTAAGAGGGTATTACTTAAAATGTATGCATGTTAAAAATCTGACACTTCATCAATTAATGTCCATACTCCTTGCGCACATGTGTGTAAATTTGGGTTAATGTCCGATATTGCAAAACCAGTTAAAAAGTGCAAATGTTGCCATTTCTGAATGCAAGCTCTCAGGAAGAGCAGATTTGGACAGGGTATACCTCCTGTGATATGTGATGGGTGCATGTAATTTTAAACAAATGTGTACCTGTGCAAATATGTCTTTTGGGTCAAAATATAGATTGTGTGTAATTTGACAGGGGTGGGTTCTCTGTATCATAAACAGACCTCATCATGATGACACTTCATTTCATTCCCCCAATCAAGGGGAAGAGGATGAAGTGGCCAATGACAAGTGGAGAGGGGTAGGGTCTAGAAAGCTAGCCTCTCCACCCACTTTCAAAACACATAAAAGCAGACAGTCAGGACAGATAGGGAGATTCAATTCCATTTGCTGCAACGCGCTCTGCCGGACCACACAACATCCAGAAGATACTAGATTCAACACTTAGACTTTAAAACTCCAAAGAACTTGATTCAGAACTCAAAGCAAGGGCCTACACCCACAAACTGAGAACTCTTCTCAGTGGGCCTCAGCATCCAGCAAACCTAACGGCGATAGCAGCATCCAGGAGCCGTGCAGATCAGCGCTGGGTCCAGAGAAAGCTGTGCAGAAAGATCCAGAAGCCGTGCTGTACCCAGAGAAAGCAGAGCAGTATCCAGAACCAGAGGCAGAGCAGAGCTGACCCAGACCGCTGTTCGCAGAACCAGAGAACTGACCCAGACCGCTGTGCTCAGAGACCGTCCGTGGCGAGTGAAGAAAACCTGACCAGATCCGTGGCGAGGCCCATTCTATTTCTAAATATATTGTGAGTACCTAGCAGAACTGTGCAGAACCAATCTCTTAGTTAAAATAATATAATTCAATCTATTTTAATCTAACCAGAACTGTCTCCTGTCACCTGTCATTTGCAAAGCTGTCACCTGTCATTTCTATACTTTTGCCGCAATCGCGAAAAACACACTCGCGAATTTTACCTCGATTTGCAAATTTCTCCACGTGTGAAAACAGCAGCTTCCTTGCTTTCATTTGCCAAAAATTTGTTTAACCTGCCAATCATTCCTAGAACATTGCTAAAGTAAGCCTGAACTTATTTAAACCAGCTAATCCTCAACCTGAACCTCCAGAGGGAATTAAAATCATTTTAGCACATTTTCCAATATATTGCTATCACATTTTAAAGCATTTTGAGCCTGTGTAAAACTCATATCTATTCTCCTCTAAGCTTGCTGGGAAACTGGAACTCTGTATTACATTGTGATTGTATACCTGAACCGTGTGCTCTTCCTTCCATCTCCTTACATTGTATAGGGGGGTGAATTGCCACAAAGGGAAAGTGATTACCTTGTCTTTTGTGAAACCATATCAGTTTATCTTCTATACTGCATTTCATTCATTCAACCTTGCATTTCCTTGAACCCTATAAAGCATTCTCTACCACATTATTCTTCTGTCCCTATTTACCAGTGTGCTACCTTATCCATTTCATGTCAACTCCTTAGTGATTATAAAGAAGTGGGCTAGTGCCAGATTCTCCGTTGTTAATCTTTATCATATCAGATTAAGTGTGATATTCAATTATTAATTTATTATAAAGTGTGATATATATATATTGTTTAAATTCTCAAATAAACCTTTTAACTTGCAAAACAGAACTACTTCTTGGCTCAGTGGGGTCAGAGGGATTCCAAGAGAGGGGTGTTATATAGGGGTAGTCATCCAGAACGCATGAACTGGACATAAAGATATATCAATAAGGGTTTCCATTCAGTATCCCAGACTAGGCATTGACTTAGCTGTAGTGTTGAATTGAATCCTCTTACAGTCCGTACACATGCAAAAGCACATCGGTAGATATTGGACTCACAGCTCGGTGGCAACAGAAAACATTTACCAACTGTAATTCTAATATGTTGATATATGCCATCTGGTGCAAGAAAATCTATGTGGGCAAAACAGAAAGAAAAATAAAAGTTTGCATTGGCGAGCACAGAAGCTGCATCAGGAACCGCACGCAGAACGCACCACTGGTTGTCCACTGGATAGAGACAATGCACACTCTTGACGATCTAAGCTGGGCTGTCCTCTATAAACAAAGAGCAGGTATGGACAGCAATAGGGACAAAAGGACACTGCTAAAAAAGGGACAGCAGCTGATTTTTCTGACCAATAGTATGCATACAGGCCTTAATGAGAAAATAGATTGGTGGGCCTAATCGCTTCACTCAACCTTGTGCTCGAAGACAGAAATAAAACATCTTTAAAACCAAGTGGGCTTCTGTTAATTTAACAACACACCTATGCTATATGCACCCGCCCTGCTGCATGAGGTGCTTTTCCTTAAATAACACCTAGCAGCTACCAAACAGCACACTGATGTTTCCTGCACCCGTCCCTTAACGTGAGGCTTATCATCCAATATACAAGATTTGCCCAGTGCAAATTTATTGCGCATTATATATGGACCACAGAGTCAGTTTGTTTCATTTACCACGCAGTAATAAGTCTGTTTGCTCAAACTTAACACCGTAACACTATTACCATTGTGTATAGGTTATATGCACCATAGGGGTATTACGAAAGGAGCCCCCAAATGCTCACCGATACCTGATTAGGACGAGACCGAGCATATGGAGCGCAGGACAGCCAGCTGAAAGTAATCAAGACACAATGCAAGTTCTTACCAGTGATTAAGGAGGACCGGAATGATATAAACAAAGAGAAACACGCCCTGGATGTAGACGCAATAGGGAAGTGCCTGCAAAATTCACAAAGCCGGACGCAGCTCGGGAGTCAGGATCCACGAGACCAACGGTAAAGAAAAAAACGAAATGCTCAGAACACTCTAGAGATGCGAGATGAATGCACAACTCTAACAAGGGAAAATCAGTTAATTACAACATCTGCATCTCAACCAAGGGCAATTTAAACTTCCGCAGTTAATGCACATCTCCTCGCTTGTTTACAGCCTATATTTTGAGACAACATAAACGATCGCGGTGCGTTATATGTATATGTATATTTTTGTGTGAATCGTCTTCATATGCCTAACTGAATTTACAGCAGATGTAGAAGTTTCTTGCCATTGGGGAGAACAACTAAAAAACCACAAGCCTTGTGTTTGATGTTTAAGGATTGTATCCCTTGTATCCAGAGGGTACGCTTAGTGGTTCTCTTTTCCCTCTACCTCTCTCTTGTTAAAATTTGGGCACTGTTGTACTGGCAGTAGCTTAGTCAGCTGGCTTTGGGTCCGCTGCTGGCTTTTATGTGCATTACATGACCCACCCTGACTGTGTGAAATGCCGCTCTGTGTGATCTTGAGCTGCAATGTGCGGGGGGGGGGGCTGAAAAGTCCTCAGGTCCTCAGAAATTGGGTGGGGTCATGAATTACTGTGAGAGGCACTGGGCTAAAATTGTACTCCTACAGGAAACCCACCTAAAGGGTTTAGTAACAATATGGTGGCCGGAGGGACTACAGGTATTATACTTCCTTCTCCTCATATTCCTGTGGAGTTATTACACTGTTCCATAAATCTTTGAGATTTAAGCTGCTGGCCCAGAATGCAGACCTGGAGGGCAGATTTGTTTTCGTCTCTGAGATTTTGATGGGTAGGCAGGTGGGCCTAATGTCAATGACCCAGCTTTCTTTGAGGCCATGTTACTTAGGTGCTCCCCATATATCCATCCATACTGACGTCATATGGGCTGGCGATATTAACCCTATGCTGGATACCTTGAAGGATAGATCCAGTACAAGGTTTAAGTCTGTTGCCAATGCAGCCCAGATGCTTAAGCATTGTATGTTGGTATTGGGTTTGGTGGATGGATGGCATGCTCTCCCCCTGTTCGTAGAGAATATTCTTACTACTCGTCAATGCATGATATGCAATCTAGGATTGATTATGTGCTGATAGGTGCAGCGTTAATGCGTATAACCAAGGAGTGTGTCATCCATCCTTGCACGCTTTCTGACCACTCGCCTGTTCAGTGGACAGTTGAGTTTAATTCGGGTGTGGTGGTGCATCCTTTTTGGTGATTTAAGTCCTCGGCCAACCGGATGTAGTGTTGTGTGCATAGCTGCGAGAATGGTTCTCTACTTTCTTTGAACATAATGTTGGCTCTATTTCAGTGTGGCTGTGCTCTGGGAATCCTTTAAGGTCTGTCTGCAGGGGCAGTTTATGGGTATTGAGTATGGTGTGCTTAAGAGCATTAGACGTCAGTTGACTGAGTTGTAGGCGAAGTTGCAACAGTTAGAGCTTTGCTTGGATGGTCCAGGGTGGGTGGAGACGCTCGCTTTGCTTAAGGTACCATTGGATGAATTCCAGGTCACGGCTGACAGGGAGGCTAAGTATTTGGTGTTATCTTCGCTCGCTCGTAGATATGGTGAGGAGGGTAGGCTGGGGTGCCATTTGGCTACCATGCTGAGGACAGAGGGTTTTAATTCCGATATTGCAGCTTTGACCAATTCGACTAGGCAGATTGTTTCGGACCCTGAGAAAATTCTCGACACTTTTTTGGGTATATTATGAGAACTTATATGCCACTCGTGAGAACGCTGAGCCTCATGTTTTGACTGCTTATTTCGATGAATCCTTGATCCCTGTATTGGAGGATGCGGCATGCAAATCCCTTGCGGAACCGATTACTGTCGAGATATTGGTGGCGGTTAAAGGGCTCTCCTCATCTAAGGCTCCGGGCTCTGATGGCATTGCGTCCAAATTTAGTACTGTGGCCCTATGGAGACCCAGCATATGTTACAGATGGGGGAGGAATCGCTTAAGAATGAGACCTTGCTGACCTCTTTGCATGAGGTTATGGTGTTGCTCATTTTGAAGCCAAATACGGACCTGCTTGATTGTGTATCGTGTCGGCCTATCTCACTCTTGATCCTTGACACCAACATTTTTGCAAAGATGCTTGTGGACAGGCTGTTGCTCACCTCTCTTCAATTATCCATCAGAACCAGTCTGGCTTTATGCCCGGTAGATCCACCCCAATGAACCTACAGCGTTTATTTACGATTCTTGTGCAAATTGATCCCAGTGTGCCGGCGATGGGGGCATTGTTGGACACTGAAAAGGCACTCGACTCGGTGGCCAGGAGCTATCTGTTTGCGGTCTTGGGATGGGTGGGCCTTCCGGCATATTTCTTTTACTTGATTAAGTTGCTTTATGCAGGGGCCGGCGGTCATTTCGGATTGTTTGGGAGGAGATCAGAGACTTTTCTCCTTGGGCATGGGACGTAGCAAGGGTGTCCACTCTTGCCGCTATTGTTTGCAATTGCAATTGAGCCTCTTGCTAGGCGCCTGCGTAAGTTCCATGTTCACAGGGGATTGGCATTGGGAGGGGCTCGAGAGATTGTTTCTTTATATGCAGATAACATTATTTTGTATTTTAAGGTTCCCTCAAGAAACTTGTTCCCATTGACGAAGGAGGATGAGGATTTTGGGGTAGTCTCGGGTCTGAGAGTACATTGGGGCAAGTCGATTCTATTTGCCCTTGATGAACTGACGGTGCCACCTGCTGATATTGGCCAATATAGATGGGAGCAGTCATCAGTGCAGTATATTGGGATTCGGGTCAGTAGGAACTAGGCTTCTCACCAGGCTTCTCTTCTGCGAGATAATCACCTTGCTCATCTTCAGGTTTGAGGGGAAAGGTTTCAAGATGGTGCACCCTTCCTCTGTCAGCCCTGGAGCGCATTGCCATAGCCAAAATGGTGATTCTGCCTAAATAATTGTACTACTTATTTATTTATTCATTTAGATTTGTAGAGCGCATTGCAGCCCTTGGGCAATGAGGCGCTACAAGAGGAGCTTAAGAAGGCTAGCTAAAGGGTTATACAACAAAACTGCGACAAGGGTTACATAGTTACTAACGCTGCGGTAGTCAAAGCAAGTTTAGTTCAGACATGTCAGACAAAGAGCATAGTTTTAATAGCCTTATGGAAGGCTGCATGAGAGTCAATCAATCTGATGTGCGGGGGTAGGGCGTTCCAGTTGTAAGCAGCCTGAGTGAGGAAGCTGCTTCCGCCTGCACAAATTTTGCAAGTTTTAGGAACGGTGATCATGTTGGTGTAGGGCGTTCTGGCTGGCCTGGAGGAGAGGGGTTTGGAGATCCTCTGGGCCAGATAAGGGGGGGCAGGTCGTGGAGACACTTGTGGGTAAGTGCAAAGGTCTTGAAGATAATTCTTTCCTTGACTGGGAGCCAGTGTACCTGCCTCCTGAGTCCTGAGATGTGGTCTCTGCGTTAGAGACCTGTGGCGGCCCTGAAGGCGTTGTTTTGAGCAACTTGTAATTTAGCTATGTTTTTTACTGAGGTTCAAACAAGAAGGGCGTTGCGGTAGTCCCATCTTAAGCCAATTATTGCCCTCGCAATGGTGAGACAATTTTGCTGGGAGAGGAACGGCCTAACTGAGTTGATAAGTTTAGAGTGATAAGCCGAAGAGGATGCAATAGCGCTGACCTGCCTTTCTATGGTTAGGGTGGGTTCAAGGAAAACGCCTAGGGTCTTGATTGCCTGAGACACTGTGATGGGAATATTGTCGACAGAGAAGAAATTGTGTTGCTTGTCCAAGGTGGACGGGTATCCAATCAGCAGAAGTTCAGTTTTCTCGCTATTGAGGCATAACCAGTTATCTGCCATCCAGGATTGGATTGTAGAGTAGATTGAATTTAAGGTGTTCGAATCTGACGCGTAATCGCCTGATAGGGGTATGAGTACCTGAGTGTCATCCGCATTGTTTGTGTACGAGATGCCCAGGGCATCCAGGATTTTGAACAAGGGTCTGGTGAAAAGGTTGTACAGGGTAGGAGCAATGCATGAACCCTGGGGAACACCACATTTAATGACACTGCGTGTGGCACAAGAGGATTCAGAGAATACCTTAATTACTCTCTCCTGAAGGAAGGAGGTTATCCAGTTGCAGGAACTAGGCGAAAAGTTGGCAGCGGTGGTGAGATGGTGGCACAGGGTCTGGTGATCTACCAAGTCAAAGGTAGCTGATAGGTCGAGTAGAAGGAGCGCTGGTTTGCTTCTCTAATGTTCCAGTGTGGCCGGGAATGAGGTTTTTCAAAGATGTCAGGGCGCTACTAATACAATTGACATGGTCCACAAAGACACCCCAGGTGAACTGGAGACCATTATGCAGCCCTATGAAAAAGGAGGGTTGGGGGCTCCTGAGGTGGAACTATACTATTTGGCTTCTCAGGTGCAATTTGCAGTTTTTTGGATGTCGGGAGCTATGTACTCTCCACATGTATGAGTTGAAAGGTTGTCGGTTTACCCCTATTCTATGTAGGGCTGCTTGGTTTCACTTCAGGTTCAGGACAAGTGTCGATTTGAACCAGTGGCATGCACAGTGCATGCTCTGGTAGGTTGCGTACTGATTGCCCATGTGTGGTGGGTCTCTCGGCCTGGCGGATAGCGACCCTGCAGCCTTAGTGTAAAGAGACTATTGTTTCACAGTGGCAGGGGCTGGGAGTTTGTTTTAAGCATGATTTCTATCCGGAGGGGCTTTTGTTTCACAGGGTCAGTTTGTGGCTTGATTGAGCACAAGGTTTAAAATGATCGAATTCAGGACACTGCATCGGGCATATCTTTCCCCATCTCAACACCAGGTATTTCACAGTACGAGAGGTGGGAAGTGTCCACGGTGCTCCCTCTGAGCATGGCATCATTTATTCATATGCTCTGGTCATTTTCAGTGATCTCCCCTTTCTGGGAGGAGGTGGTCCAAAGGTTTACGCCCATTTTGCGGTGTGGAGTGCTATGTGACCTGCTGTGCTGCATTTGGATAGCTACCAGGACTGCCTAAACGGGATAGGAAACTCCTCATGCTGGGAATGATACTGGCGTGGCCCGGTATCCTGATGAGGTGAACTAGCCCTGCTCCGCCTTCCTGTGAGTCTTAGTTGAATGCCATGACTTGTTGTCGTGATGTTGAGCGTGATTATTGTGCTATGGTTACCCTTTCTGCTGGACCTCGTGATGTAAGGAGCCAATTCCGGTTTTACTTTCTTGCTCAGGCAAAAGAGACGCCGTCAGACAATGGAGCTGACCCAGCATAGGTATGCTGGATACCTTGTGGTAGTATTGCAATGGGTTGCTTTGATGGGAAAGGAAGCAACGCTTACCGCTAGTTTTGTTCTTTTGTTTCTGGGTTTGCTTTCCCTTCTGTTCTGCGATGTTATTGTATCTATGACTCTTTCTGCATTGTGAGTGAATAACAGAATTCTGTTATTGATTTTGAGAAAGTATGTTGCTGCAGCTAATGTACTCTTGGACCCAAGGCCTGTCTTGGTTGATCTGTTTTGTTTGATGAACTTATTTGGATGTGAACCATATAAATACATGTATTTTAAAACAAAACTAAATTATTGCATTTTTTTAAATTATCTTTATTTATTAATTTCAGAATAAACATACGTAAAGCCATTACAAAATACCTTTTAACAATATAAATGATGTATTATACATTCTAACATATATAATTACCACACATATCACAAGCCCCAAAAATTATACAAAGAGTAACTAAATACATTTGCTTCGGACAACAATCAACATGTCTAAGTATAACTAAATTAAGTGCTAAAACAAATATCCAGTTTCCCACATAGAAACAGAAACATAAAACATAAAACGAACACTACACACACACACTAACAACAACAAAAACAACACATCCTGTTTCAATTACGTGACTGCTTGGACTAAACTTAAGCATCATCACTGTATAATGCATTAAATGGCATCCAAAGGGCCTGATAAACATCTTCCTTACCCTTTCTTTGAAACATGATCTTTTAGAGATCCATCTTAAGCTGGTCAATGGTCTCTTATTAATGTTGATTAATGTATCTTAATACATGTATCTTAATACAAAACAACCAGGGGATGGGTTGACATTGTTTAATTTTTATAAAGGCCTGTGTTGAAGCATGGAGGAGAGACATTTAGCAGACCTTAAAATAATCATTGCAGGGGATTTTAATTTGCAATTTGAGCCACTGATGGTTATGACTCGGATGTGGCGGGCAGGAGGATGCCATATGGGCTATTACCAATGTCTCGGTCGACCCACCCATAAGGCATTATGGGAATCCCACTGAAGAAGCCAGTATATTTGCTTCCAAAATGTAAGGGTCTGTAATTGCAGGGTTAAAAATAAACGCCCAGCAAGGCGCACTTTAATCAGTGGGTCTCGTTCTAGTCCCATAGACTATATTTTAACTAGTGTGAAAGCCAGTGTACACGGGTCAAAGTACAGGTTTTCATTAACACAGTAGGACCTCTATATATCCTAAGGCACCAGCTCCCTCTAGCGGTGACACCAGGCTAAGCTATGTGAATTGGCATCATCTCTATTATCCTAAGGCAACAGGTCCCTCTCCCTCTAGCAGTGACAACAGGCGGAGCGTCTCTAATCCGCGTGACTGCATCGGACATCGGACAAACATACATCTGGCCTTTTATTATATAAGATGAGTATGGAGATTTGCATTTCTATTAACACCTTAGGTAAAAACAAGGTTAGAGAGCAACCACTGCCCCTTATCTTTGTCAATAGATAAAACACTTCTGTGGCTAGAATTGAAAGGAGACACAGAAGATCAAATCCCAAAAGTTGTCACAGACCAAGTTAGGTGCACGATTAAATGGGATGCTGTTAGTAAAGACACTGCCCTGCCCGAATGTACAGCTTACTGAGATATTCCATTATTTCAGGAATAAAAACTACGAAAAGGGCACTTACGAAAAATCCATGGATTGATGCTGAATACAACCGAGCCAAGAAACATTGAATAACGTGTGCTAAGAATGTAACATCCCTTGGCATCTTGGCCATGTGCCAGGCCAGAGTTGGCTATAAGGAACTTTTGAAAAATCTGTCACTTTCCCCTGCCTGGGATACTCTCCTTGCAACTATAAAAGAAAAAGACAGCACCACATTTTGGAAAATGGTGGGTATAGGCCTCTCGGAGAGCACTATAATAATACAAGGTAATATGCCAGAAGAAAAATGTTATGAAGACTTCAATAACCTTTATACAGAGCGGAGAGTTCATCAATGATCAGACAGTTCTATCTAGTCATTTGAATAATTTCAGTTCTAACCCGCTTGTATTTACAGTGGAACAAATCAGCAATCGATTATTGCACAAAAGAGTGAAACAATGTTGGGCCCGACAAAATACAGGTAGACTTGTTCAATTCCGAACTATGTATCTCCATATATGACAAGGCTGCTCATTGCTATACTAGAGACTAATATTGTTCTGCCATCTTGTACAAGAGTGGAAACCATACCGCTTTACAAGAAGGGTGATAGATCGTACCTCTGAAATGATTGGCCTATTTCTTTGCTCAGTGTGGGTGGTAAAATATTTGCAAGAGCAGTTCTCAAATACCTGGAAAATTGGGTGGGCGATAAAGGTCTTTTGAACCATCTACAAGCAGGCTTGCAGAACTATTGATCAATGCTTATGACTAGATTTTCTCTTGGAAAAAATATGTTATGCACTAACCATTATTGAAAATTAGTTTGTTAAAAACATACTGGGTTTACCGTGTGACGCTGCTCACATTCCACTGCTAATTGAGACCTATTTGCAAGAAATTGGACCCCTGATCAAATTAAAACCTCTAGGTTATTGGGCATGAGTATGAACCTCACTGAAGTTATCAAAGTATAGAGAAGCAATTAAGGATTTGCTGCTCCAAGAGGGGGGATCCAGGTCAGCTTGGTGTTCTTATATTAAGGAGATGTGATCTAGTATTGGGCATACCAAGTACTGGAGAGTGAATAATCGGTCTAAGAATATCATAAAAGGGATTTTGATGGAAAGGAACTTGAAGCAGTTATGACCACAATTAGTGGTTCTGGGTCCCTGAGTATTTATTGGGACAGGAAATGAACAACTTTCTTTGAGTGGTACCTTGACCATTTGAAACTGAAGTTCTTGCGCTTCTCCACACAAAATTTAGAATGGGTATTTTACTATTGCCCTCTATAATGAACAAATGGAATAATAATAATACTGATAAGTGTTGTAACTGCATGGGACAAGTAGAACATGTCTTTCATTTTATGTTAATAATGCCCTCTTTTCATGGACCTCAGAATACAATATTTTAAACCAAGATTCCTGGAACATGGAATAAGAGGGACATTACATGCCATCCGACTCTGTCACAGAACCAGCAATGCATTGATTGTATATTCAGTGGCCACATACTCATATAGAGCTTGAATGAGGAGGCAATCTATGTTGACGCTTGCAAGCTGATCCAATGATGACACATGGGACTGTATTGAAGAAAGTATTTGGTCATGCCAGTGAAGCCATTAATCTGCTTAAATTCTGCTGCAATCAAGGGTTATTTTTCTTTATTAGAGATTGATTTTATGTATTTATGCTGAGATTTAATGAGGCTTCTGCTTTTTCTTTTTTACTCTTCGGTTTGATGTGCATATGATTTTTTGAGTTGTTGACTTGATGACATGCTGTCGATTTAAGGTCAATACAATTGATTTGAAATTAATTGATAGTTCTAATTCAAACACAAAAAAACAGTAGCAGCACCTCACTGAGTGATGTAGCATATTGGCTAACCTGTCTACCAAAGGTTGCAGTAGAGAACAAACATTGTGCACCATTTCCACTGTGTAGGTGCTAAGTAGGCGCCTTCCAATTGCTGACTCCAGCTACTGCAGTATTAAGTCACTGTGTTGCACTGTGGTCCCATTCTCTCCAGCATATTGAAAGGAAGGCGTGATATTAACAGTAAGACAGACACAAGTGACCACAGTTCATGGGTGTTTATTGAACTTCACACCTTTCACACCATTCCTCCCACCATAAAAGACAACATTCTTACTCTAGAAGAGAGAAGATATGAGATCGCCAAGTCAGTTGCTCTATTTGCTGCTCGTTCTCAAACCAACTTGAGTCATCCTCTTGCAAATGCCAGGAACATCGAAAACTCAGTACAAAATCAGTCTAAGGCAATCTCCAGTGAAACCAAATTTTTAGCAGTTGAATCTATGAGGCAGACTCCGACTTCTTCAATTGCAAACGGAGCTGATGCTCCTAAATTGAAAAATTGTAGGTGTAATTCTAGCACTCACCATCATCTAACTCTCAAATGTAGAGGTGGCCTCTATTCTGTCTATGACCTTAGCAGAACTAATGTCTTAAACATTCTTGGGGATATCCCGTTACTTGAGGATATTTCCTCTGATGACATAGCCCAAATCGAATTCATAAATGATCACTACTCATCCATTGTCAGACTGTGGATGCAGTCAGGAATTGTTCTTTACATGATATGGCAAGTTCGTGAAGCCCTTTATAATTTGGGATTCTTACTAACCCAGCAACCCTTATCTGACTATTGCACTCCTGCCGCACTCACAAATAAGAACTCTGAATAGACAAATACTTTTTCTCAACCATTACCTCTAAAGATAACTTGTTCTCAGGGAGCTTTTCAAACATTGTGTCAAGTAGAAGCAGCATTTATACAATCCGTAACTCACTATCAAAGTTAACAACACAAGGATAAGGCACCCTCCAAGTGCAATTTTGCCTGTTGGAATACAAGCAGCCATAGAGATCTTTCAACAACTGTCTTTAATCCTCTAAATTTGAACAATATTGGTGCCCTGCAGGAGGTATGGATCATAACACCTCCGGTCCGGGACAATTACATCATTTCCCTGTTACCATCGAAGGTTCTAGCCAGAGGTCGACCCATGGCAGGTCTCCTAGTGGCTGTAAGGATTTCATCAGGCCTACAACTTTCACCTTGGGCTACCCCCAATATGTTTTTGCAACTAGTCAAAATCAAGTCATCTAGCCATACCTTAGCCCTAATGAACATCTATTGGAACCACATTGGTATACAAGATGATGTTTTTTTGCATGACCTAGGACATTAGATCTAATCTCAAATGATCATTCAATTGATTACACGTTTTTGGCCGGAGATCTTAATATGAATTCCAACTAAAACTGGCACTCTGCTCTCCAGTCTCGTAAGCCTTTGGTCATCTCTTATGGATGAAAGACAACTTATCATGGTAAATGGATCTACTCCAGACCACATCCCACCTCGTAATACCTGGAGCAGAGACAGGCAAGCAGCTTTTATTGATTATGGTTACATTGATCGCAATCATTTTGCCAAGATTGATAACTTTCAAGTCAAACCCCAAAAATACAGCAATCATGTGCTCTTGTCTCTATCCTGGTCATGGTCTCTTCCGATCACCCTCCCCCAACATCAATCTTACACTCCAGCCTTGGCAATAACCAATGGTGGGAACCGCTTTAGATGGGCCCCTAACCTGCAACTCGAGTATCGTTCAGAGCAAGTGTACTCGGATGGCTTCTATGTCGCTGCGTTACAGTCCTTCAGTCTACCGCTGCACTCCCTCTCTAAACCCCAAATTAAACATCTACATGCATATGATCATGAGCTGCATAATGCAAGAACTGCATATGACTAAGCTTTCACTATTAATTAAGTCTGTTAAGATGAAGCAACTTAAAACTAGATATGAAAATTGGATCAAATCAAGGAAAGCTCTGATTATACAACAAGATGCCCAGCAAATGTTACAGGCCCTCGCCTAAAATAATTCAGCTGTGATATGGGGTTAATTGAACAGGGCTAATAATGTCACTCAAATGCCCTTGTAGATAAATGCAGTCCCCGAAGAAATCTGGGATATTTACTATTGCATCCTATATGCCTCTGCCCTGTTATGTGGCCATGAACTAGGATTTGTTACCCATGATAGTAGAGACATTAGCCTTAGTGCTGAGGATATCATTTTTTAAATCTCTAAACTTAGTTCATCTAAAGGGCCACGACCGGATGGCCTTAGCAATGCCAAGCTCAAGTCCCATCCGGAAGCATGGGCCAAGATCTTGCTTAGTATCTTTAGTAGAGTTCTAAAAACTCACCAAATTCCTCCATCATGGCGCAAGTCTATTATTGCCCCTATATATGAGAAAGGGGATCGCCACCTACCAGAAAGGTATAGACCGATTGCATTACTTGATGTTCCGGGCAAACTATTTGCTCGTATAGTACTCAAAGATTTTAGCTGTAGATGCTATTTATGAAGGTTGATGATCCCTTTCAGATGGGTTTCGTACCCGGCGTGGGTACGACAGTCATCCTACAAACTCTCCATGCAATTAAATCACATGAGTTTCAGATGAAGCATTCGGTATATATGGCTTTTATAGACTTCCAAACAGCTTTTGACTCTTGCCCAGCCTATATCCAATTTCACTCCGATACTACTATTCAAATACGCCTAACTCTGGATGGAAAGCTGTCAGCCCCTATTCCCACCTTTAGGGGCTTGGGGCTTGAAACAAGGCTGCATTTTAGCCTCTGTGCTATTTAACTTTTTTATGTCAGACATGAGACATCATTTCGTTAAGATCATTTCTGATTCGCCCACGTTGGGTCAACATGCAATCCCGTGGTTGTTCTATGCAGACAACCTCGTCCTACTTGCTAAAACTCCCAGGGGATTGCAACATCTTCTAACTCAATTGGCCAGATATGCTGATCTGAATCTGCTCACAGTGAATCTTAACAAATCTAAGATATTGATACGTGCAACCAGACACTGCATCAACAAGTCCTCCTTCCTGCAAAAGAAACCTCTGCAGATAGTTGATGAATATTGATATTTAGGCCTAAACACTGACAATCACATATCTGATAGCCCATATCTGCTTGAACTAAATAGGAACATTAGAAGAGCAGCAGCACAAGCCTGTATCTTGCATGCAAAGTATGGCAGATTTTCCATACTTCCTCTTCTAACATTTTATAACCAAAAGGTTATTCCAACCATTATATATGGCGCTGAATCCAGAGCTTGCCATCCAGAAAGCTTTTGGCTACGAATCGAGGGGTACTTTTGGAAACACATTTTATCTCTGCCCCAACACGAACTAGCCTCATGTCTCTAAATAGATCATATATATGGAAAATATGTTCCTTGTACAGGAAGTGCCTGTTGCTCTCGAACCCAGACTATTTCATGAATGTCTTATCTACATGTGTTAAAACCAATGTGCATAAAACGATGTCCATCTGGAAACAGAAGGTCTTTGCCTCTATGACACTCGCAGGCATATCCAATGACCTCTTGAAGACCAATCTGGTCAGATCCAAAGAGGAACTGTGGCATTATGATTGGATCTGTACGAGAGATCAGTGTATGACATATTGTCACTTTAAAGAAGAAGAATTTTATGCCAAGCGCTTCCATACCATAGAATCAAATTTGATTACATTTCCAGAAATCTGTTTCTGAGATTTTGACTTAATTTGTGGCAAAGAAATGACATTTTAGCAAAACGTGGAATTATTCCCAAAGATAGAAACATATGCAGATTTTGCCAAAATTCAAAACAATCTGAAACTCTCAAACATTTATTGACTTCTTGCCCTGTTTTACTTATGAAATGAAAGATGTACTTTCAGCACTTTTTTTGTTACTATCTTATTTTCACATACAAATCCTTGTGGAACAGACCATTTAATTGTTATGTTATGTTACTTTGCATTTATATAGCGCCTTATGTACCATTGGTATAGTCTGAAGGCGCTGGTAGGTTGAACGCCCTCGGGAACCGAAGTTCAAGTCAGTAGAGAGAGCAGAGAGAGTCAAAAGGTGCGTGTGAGCACGGATATGTGTGCAGCTGGTGTGGCATTTGTATGATAGCTGCTTTTTAGCAGTAGGTGTGGTGGTTGGGAGATCAGGAGCAGGGGAGTTGCTAGGTCTGGAAAAGATCCGGGGCTAAGCTGATGTCGGAACTGTTGGGACTGGGGGCTAGCTAGTCTTTTGGCTGTAACTCCTGAGATTCTATCCGGGGCTACAACCAAAAGATCAGGGGCTATAGCCCCCTTAGCCCCCCCCTAGCAACGCCCCTGATCAGGAGTATGTGTTTGTTCTGGCCGGTTGTAATCCAGACTGATTCTGGGTGCGTTAGGCCTGAGGAGAACGCCTAGGCTGGAGGGTGTGTAACCAGCAGTGTTTAGGGTGCTGGGCAGCATGAGGCAGATGATGGTATGAGAACAGTTATACCGAATGGTGTCATAGGATCGCTGTGTTCTATTTGAGTGGTGGTGTAAAGAAGAGAGTAAGCTTGGAGATGTGAATATGGTGGTTTACTGTAGGTGCTTGAGATCGAGCCCACTCCAATAGTTCCATGTACTCCATCCGTTCCATGTACTCTGACTTTTCCGTGCATTACGACTGTTTCAAGCACTCAGACCATTCCTTTCAGTGCTCTTTTAGACGTTCCATGCCCTCCAAACCATTCCATGTATGTCACGCCATTCTGTGCATTCCAATCCATTCCATGCACTCCAATCCGTTCCATGCATTGCAACTTTTTTATGCACTGATCCATTTGTTCGTTCTATCCACGTTATCCTTTCTCCATGCATCATCCTTCCACATACGTCATCTTCACACGTTCCATATACTTAAACTGGTTCCACCCATTTCACACGTTGCATCCACTTCACCCGTTCCAAACACATCATCCGTTCATTCACCTACTTCATCCGTTCTACCATTTCACCTGTTCCACCCACTTCACCCATTTTACATCAGTTCATCCGTTCCATCCACACACTACACCCGTTCCATCCCCATACTACACCCGTTCCATCCCCATACTACGCCCGTTCCATCCACATATTTCGCCCGTTCCATCCACTTACTTCATGCGTTCCATCCACTTACTTCATGCGTTCCATCCACTTACTTCACCTTTTCCATCTTCTAAATTCAATTTTGCACAGAGAGGATATTAGGCACACTTCAAAATTCAACCAAGGCACGCTAATAGGCACACTTCTAAATTCAACCAGGGCAGGCTATTAGGCACACTTCTAAATTCAATCAGGGCAGGCCACCAGGCACACTTCTAAATTCAACTTTGCACAGCGATGATATTAGGGACACTTCTGAATTCAACTAAGACACGCTAATAGGCACACTTCTAAATTCAACCAGGGCAGATTATTAGGCACACTTCTAAATTTAACCAGGGCACGCTATTAGGCACACTTCTAAATTCAACCAGGGCACGCTATTAGGCACACTTCTAAATTCAACCAAGGCAGGCTATTAGGCACACTTCTAAATTCAAATTTGCACAGCGATGATATTAGGAACGCTTCTGAATTCAACCAGGGCACGCTAATAGGCCCACTTCTAAATTAATCCAGGGCACGCTATAAGGCACACTTCTACATTCAACCAGGGCAGGCTACTAGGCACACTTCTAAATTCAACTTTGCACAGCGATGATATTAGGGACGCTTCTGAATTCATCCAGGGCACGCTAATAGGCACACTTCTAAATTCAACCAAGGCACGCTATTAGGCACACCTCGAAATTCAACTATGCTACAGGGAACACTTTCTAAATGCACTTTCTAAATGCAACTATGCCACATATCTGCTATCTGGTAGACATTTGGTCTTCTGCTATGTTAATGTTAAAGGATATTTGTACCGTGCACTATCACCACCGGAGTGGTCCCCTGGCGCTCTGGCGGCTATGAAAGAGGGAGGGTGGGGTGAGTTAGTGGGAGTAATTTGGAAAAGTGAAAGATAGCAGTGATGTGATGTTGGCAGCCTCAGCCCGGTGGGTCCGTTGGCTGGGCGTGGGGTGTTTTATGGTCGGTAGTCGCTGTGTGCTGTTGTGCAAGTCTATGTGCGGTTTATTTTGTTGTTGCAGTGTAGTGAAGTTTGTGCGGATTGCTGTGTTTTAGGCTTGTGGTTAGAGTTTGAGAGGTATGCAGAGGGATGCAATTGTTAGTGGATTGGTTAGTTGGCATTGTTGTCCTTGCAATTATGTCTAGGTGTGACGCTTGCTATCATTCACTATACCATCGGAGTGTGGCGCTTGCTCATTCCAATATTCTGTCTAGATGTGAGGCAGGTTAGTGATTGCGATTCCATTCCAGTGTTGCACTTGTCATTATTCACAGTTTCATCTAAGTGTGGTACATGCTAACATTCACATTTCTGTCTAGATGCAACGCAAGCTAAGGTTGAGAATTCCATCTAAGGGTAGCACAATGCTAACATTCACATTTCTGTCTAGATGCGACGCAAGCTAAGGTTGAGAATTCCATCTAAGGGTGGCACAATGTTAGCAATCACATTTCTGTCTAGATGCGACGCAAGCTAAGGTTGAGAATTCCATCTAAGGGTGGCACAATGCTAACAATCACATTTCTGTCTAGATGCGACGCAAGCTAAGGTTGAGAATTCCATCTAAGGGTAGCACAATGATAACAATGACATTTCTGTATAGATGCGACGCAAGCTAAGGATGAGAATTCCATCTAAGGGTGGCACAATGCTAACAATCACATTTCTGTCTAGATGCGACGCAAGCTAAGGTTGAGAATTCCATCTAAGGGTGGCACAATGCTAACATTCACATTTCTGTCTAGATGCGACGCAAGCTAAGTTTGCGAATTCCAACTACGTGTGGTATGTGCTAACAGTGGCTAGCGTGTTAGTGGGTCATTCAATGCAACATTTACATTCCAGTCTGGATTGGCTTTAGGCTGGTGACGAAAAATCTCTCCGGGTATGCATGTTGTAATTCTATGACAATTACGTTATGGAGAGGTAAGGTAGAGTGGTAAGGGCTTTCTGGAGTAGAGTGATTGCTCCATACCACACTTATAGTTTTGTTGGTGTCTGTTGGCTTCCTTTGCTTCCCGAGCTGACACTTGCAGACACACCTTGGAGCCGCCTCTGTTGGAGTCGCCCTTTGCCTTGGGGCCCTTAGCCGAAGGGGCTGCCGGGCAGGGGGCTGCCCTGGGAAGGTGGATTAAGAGCACTGGAAGGGCCAATCACGGTGAGGGGGTGGACAGGGAGGCGGGCGGAGGGATGGAATCTGAACAGGTGGCTGCACTCGGGTCACTAGACCCAGGCAACTGCAGACTTTTGGCCAGTTGGAGGCCGTGGGAGGGACAGGAGCCGGGAGGGAGACAGGGAGGGAGCAATGGGGATTGAGGGATGGGGGAGGAGGGGAAGATGCGACGCAAGCTAAGGTTGAGAATTCCATCTAAGGGTGGCACAATGTTAACAATCACATTTCTGTCTAGATGCGACGCAAGCTAAGGTTGAGAATTCCATCTAAGGGTGGCACAATGCTAACAATCACATTTCTGTCTAGATGCGACGCAAGCTAAGGTTGAGAATTCCATCTAAGGGTAGCACAATGCTAACAATGACATTTCTGTCTAGATGCGACGCAAGCTAAGGATGAGAATTCCATCTAAGGGTGGCACAATGCTAACAATCACATTTCTGTCTAGATGCGACGCAAGCTAAGGTTGAGAATTCCATCTAAGGGTGGCACAATGCTAACATTCACATTTCTGTCTAGATGCGACGCAAGCTAAGTTTGCGAATTCCAACTACGTGTGGTATGTGCTAACAGTGGCTAGTGTGTTAGTGGGTCATTCAATGCAACATTTACATTCCAGTCTGGATTGGCTTTAGGCTGATGACGAAAAATCTCTCCGGGTATGCATGTTGTAATTCTATGACAATTACGTTATGGAGAGGTAAGGTAGAGTGGTAAGGGCTTTCTGGAGTAGAGTGATTGCTCCACATCCCACCCATACCACACTTATAGTTTTGTTGGTGTCTGTTGGCTTCCTTTGCTTCCCGAGCTGACACCTGCAGACACACCTTGGAGCCGCCTCTGTTGGAGCCGCCCTTTGCCTTGGGGCCCTTAGCCGGAGGGGCTGCCGGGCAGGGGGCTGCCTTGGGAAGGTGGATTAAGAGCACTGGAAGGGCCAATCACGGTGAGGGGGTGGGCAGGGAGGCGGGCAGAGGGATGGAATCTGAACAGGTGGCTGCACTCGGGTCACTAGACCCAGGCAACTGCAGACTTTTGGCCACTTGGAGGCAGTGGGAGGGACAGGAGCCGGGAGGGAGACAGGTAGGGAACAATGGGGATTGAGGGATGGGGGAGGAGGGGAAGGCGCAAAGGCCAACAAAACACTATTTTAAAATTGCAAACTCCAAAATGGAGCAGCAACGAGGCCAGCACTCACCTGCTTCCCAGATGGAATGGGAGCAGGTGGCTGCACTCGGGTCACTAGACCCTGGCAACTGCGGACTTTGGCCACTTGGAGGCCGTGGGCGGGACGGGAGGTGGGAGGTAGAGGGAGACAGGTAGGGAACAATGGGGATCGAGGGATGGGAATTGCTGTTGTAAATTTCTGTTATCTCTTAACTTAGATTAACCTATTTTTATCCTTATTGTCTATCCTTGAAATTCATGTTTTCTTTTTGTTTTCACAAGATGTTAAATGGAAAAGTAATTCATTGTATACCTGTTTCTTGATGATAATGTATCAATGATAATATACGGAAATTGTATTATTTATGTTTCTTATTGAAAGGTTGATTTCTTTTTTAACTAAATCAACAAAACAAAAAAAACAAAAAATTGTGTTTTGCCAGTGGTTCAAGGCTCCTCCAGTGTCATGATCGACTATATTTTCATGTCAAACGGATGGAGATGACAGGCGGCAGATGAATAAAGATCTGCTGGTCATCTCAAATGTCTCAACGTTTTGGCACTATTGATGTGGGAAATTGTGGATTGGAATGTGACGTCACAGAGGTGGTCAAGGGTGGTGTGGCAAGGTTTGCATGACAAAATCATTTCAGGATAATGTATGTCCCACTATAGGGGAACGAAGTAGCTTTACCAATCAGCTCCACATGGAGGACTATTTCAATGTTGCAATGTGTGTTGATGCTAATTAGTTTGAATGGTTATACAAACATTTGTCTTAGGGGTGTAGTTCAACAGCTTCTTTCATGCAGCACTGTTCTGCCGTCTGTGTGAATTTTGCTTTTACAGGCTGCGTCTGGGCCCAGAATAAATTGTGTTACTTCTTGCATGGTGTACACTCCTTTTTTGGATTACTTTTGTAATTTTATTGGTGAGTTCTGAGGAAACCCGCAGTACATCATCACCTCTTTGTTTTTGAGCTATCATACACCACCAGTGTTCAGATCTGGTTATTGCCATTGATAGGTAGTAATGCAAACACATATGTGAAATGCTGCATTCTCACCAATATATACATATATATGATATGATATGATATTTATAACGTGCCTGTATGTTTTTCTAGGTGCCAGAAGACAAGGGAGGGGAGAAAGAGGGGAGACAAGACCAATGATCCTACTAGACCTTGTGACATTGGGATTGTGCTAGTGCGACAACGAGAAGTGCAGTGCAAGGGAGAAGGGGAAGTGCAGGGAAAATGTAGGGGGTAGTGCGATCAGGGCAGCATGGCTCTGAGTAAGTGCAGCCAGGGCAGCGCTGCTCTGGGTAAGTGCAAGGAGGCAGGGGGCTGTAAGGGTTACAGTTACAACCCCTACATGCACGGTAGGGTGTGCGGTAGTGCAAGGAAGACTGGTCATGGAGGAGCCTGGTACCCAGTGAGAGTCCGAGGGTACCAAGCAACCAGTTGGTGCCGCAGACAGGTAAGTCAGCAAGGAAACGAGAAAGAGATGGCAGAGGAGAAAAGGAAGGTATTGAGCCACATCCGGGACTTCAAGTGGTCCGGCACAGGTTTGCGAGGGGCAGGGAGGCCATTCCAGAGGGAAGCGCCTGTAGATGAGAGAGATCTATCCCCACTCTCTGCTTGGAGAAGCGTCTGATCCTGAGAGAGTTAGAGATAGCTGAGTGAAGGGCCCAGGAAGGAAGGTATTTAGGCAGAGAGAGTTGGATATAGTGAGAGCCCTGGCCCCAGAAAACCTTGTGGAACATGCAGAGGGCCTTGAACTTGATCCTTGCTGACACCTGGAGCCAATTGAGAGATTTCAGGGCAGGAAAGATGCGGTCCCTGGGCTTCAGGCCAAGGATAGGTCTCGCAGTCCTGTTCTGGATTAGTTGCTGGGGGCAAAGAGGAGAGTTAGGAAGATTCAGATAGAGGCTGTTGCAGTAGTCCAGCCTGGAGAGAACCAGGGCTCTGCAGACAGTGAGCTTCTGCGGGAAGGTGAGAAAAAGTAGAATACCTCTGAGGAGGTGCAGCTGGAAGTGGGCCTTCTTGGCAAGGTCTGTAATGTGAGGAGAGAAGGAGCAAGTGGAGTCAAAGATGACACACAGGTTTTTTGCCTCACAGGAAGGCGAGGGAAGAGGGCCCAATGAGGGCGGCCAGAATGAGAGAGGGAAAGCAGGGGTCCTAATGAGAAGGATTTCAGTCTTACTGGCATTGAGGCAGAGATCATTGGAGGTGCACCAATCCTGAATCACGGATAGACAATAAGGAATGAGCGAGGAAGCTGAGGGAAGCCTGAAAGAGAGCTGAGTGTCATCCGCATAACACCGAAAGTTAAAAGAGAAGCTGGAGATCAGGTGGGCCAAAGGGGCCAGATGGACATTGAAGAGTCAGGGGGAGAGGATAGAGCCTGGGGATACCACATGTGGAGAGAGAGGTGGTGGAGAGAACGGACCGAAGTTGGACCTGGGAGGGTTGGTCCAGGAGGAAGCAGGTCAGCCATGCCAGGGCATGATCCGTGATGCCCAGGTTCTCACTGAGTCAATTAATCAGGATGGCGTGATTGACTGTATCAAAAGCAGAGGAAAGGTCAAGGAGGATGAGGACAGAGGAAGAACTGGAATCAAGATAAGAGAGCTGCTCTGAAGCCAGACTGATAGTCATGGAGATTACCAACAGATTCAGTGTGAGATTGGAGATGCCCAGCTTTTCCAGGAGTTTGCCCAGGAACGAGTGAAAGAAATCGGGCTATAGTTTGCCAAACATGTAGGATCAGCAGAAAGCTTTTTTCTGAGGGGTTGCACAAGAGAGTGCTTAATGAGAGAGGGGAAAGATCCAGTGGCGATAGAATGATTACAGAAATCGGCCAAGGCTGGTGCAAAGTTGGAAATGTGGTCCTTAATAGTTCTGGAGGAGCAGGGGAGCAACTGTTTGGACGGCACTTTCATAGATCGGACTTGTCTGGAAACTTCATTAGGTGTTGTCTGAGAGAAGTAGGAGAAAGGAAGAGGAGCGGCAGAGGTGACCAAAGGGGGCATGGGAGAGGTAGAGGGAGAGAGAGAGGAGGAAAGTGAGGACAGGATGTCCTGAGTTCTAGTGGTGCATTGAGATGCTAATGCTGTGCATAGGGCCTGCGAAGGAACAGGATAGATGGAGACTGCAGTGGGATTGGCCAGTTATTTTCTGATTTTAAAGATTTCAGGGGTGTTATTAGAGGCCACAGAGATGTGGGCTTGAATATGTACCCTCTTCTTGGAGAGGAGAGAGAGTCTGTGTTGCCTTTGGAGGAGGCAGCAGGCCAGTTTATCAGAGGATGTGCCTGAATCCCTCCACTTCCTCTCAGCCACCCTGCACTTGCGTTTCAGGGCGGCGAGGTCGGAGTCATACCAAGAGTTTGTTATGCTCACCTGGTCTCTGCGGGGGCGTTGGGGCACGGTTGGAGCCCTCCCTCGACTTGGCTCTCCTGTATCGGCTGTCTTCCCCAGCTGCTGCGGAGTATGTTGTTCTGGATGCTGGTATTGCCACTGGGAGAAGAGGAGAGACAATGAGGATGGCGCGGAGGTGTTACCAATTCCCTCGCCCCTTTTATGCCAAAACGGAGTGCGCAAGAGTCTTCCCATGCAAGCTCACTTGTTATTTGTGATGCTGGGCTCTCCATCCTGCATCCTTCAGCAGGGGCGCGTAGAATGGGCCTACTTGCTTCACTGGATCGCAAAGTGGCGATCCAGACCAGCTGCGACCAATCCACTTGGAGGGTAAGTCTTTGGTTATGGTTATTGTTCATTTTTTAATAATGTCTTTAGCAATGAGTCTTGACTTGATGGTAAGTAATAATGATTTCTTGCAATGTCTCTTCTCTTCCCTATAGGTGTGAAGATGGTAGGTCGGAAATATGGAGCGGATCCGGGGATTCCCCTGAGGATGATGGACTCTCAAGGTCAACAGGTAAACTGGCCGTTATAATGGAAGTCAAGACTCAGGTATGATTCGGCTAAGAGTTCGTTATTATGAGGTTTCTAACCTGTTGTGTTCTTTTCCCCTTGTAGGAGCATTCCGACGGCATGGAGCAGAGTCCGAATACTTGAAGACAGTTCAGCAGCTCCGGAGGAAGATACCGCGTTGAAGCGGAGATGAAGCGAAGGCTCCCGCATCGCTGGAAGTTCGAATCGGGTGAGAAAAGGCCCCGACTCTGATGGAATGCAGGTAGGGTGCGTGCACAGCGATGTAGTGGCTGGAATCAGGTAAGCACGCCTTCAACGATGGAGCAGCTGGAATCAGCTAGGTGCGCCTTCAGCGATGGAGCGGCTGGAATCAGATAAAGTGCGCCTTCAGCGATGGAGCGGCTGGGATCAGGTAGGTGCGCCGTTCAGCAATGAAGCGGCTGGGATCAGGTAGGTGTGCCTTCAGCGATGGAGGAGCTGGGATCAGGTAGGTGCACCTTCAAAGATGGAGCGGCTAGGATCAGGTAGGTAAGATGGTCTTCAGAGATGGAGTAACGGGAATCAAGGTGAAGAACAGCGGTAAGCGTCACGCTGCAAAGCAGGTTAACGCGAAGCCAGGGCATGTGGTTGGGCTGGCCTTATATAGGCCGGCTCCGGCCCCTCCCTTTAGCCACACCTTGTGGCTCCACCTTGCCCCGCCTAAGGACTCCAGCACGTGCCTTCCAATGCGTTCTATGGCCATGCCCGGCCCTGATGCACGTGCCTTAGGCACAGAGTGTGCAAAGCACACATTTCCATGAGCCTGGCGCCAGAGGTGCTAGGACTAGGTCCATGTGGACCCTGGGGGTGATGAAGGCCTGGGCCCTTGCCCAATGGCCATGACAGAGTTGCACTTGGAGGTAGGCTTCAGATGGGTTCTCATTACAGGGGCAAGGATGACCAAGGTGTTGGAGATGAAAAGATGCAGGTTAGAGAGTGCTGTGTCAGGATAGGACTCAGCCGCAGGGGTAGGAGGAGCAGAGAAAGTTGAGGCAAATGCAGTCACTGACACTTGCTTCATGGGCCGAATGACCGGTAAGGAGGGGGACAAGAAGTTTCAGGTAGGAGGAGAGCAGAAAGTGGTCTGTCCACGAGAGAGGAGTAGTAAGAGGGTTAGAGAGGGGGATGTCTGAGGAGATGAGAACATCCAGGGTGTGTCCGGACAAGTGTGTTGGACCAGAGGGTAGAATAGAGAGAGAGAGAGAGAGAGCTACAGAGGTTGTGCAAGAGCCCGGAGGAAGGATTAGAAGTATCCAGGTGGATGTTGAGGTCTCTGAGGAGGAGAAGTTGGGAGGTAGAGGCAAGGAGAGAAGAGGAGATGTCAGCCCATTCTGAGAGAAAGAGGGTCTGGCCAGGTGGCCTGTAGATGTTTGCCACAGTCAGGGAGAGGCCAGAAGAGATAGAGAGCCTACAGATCATGCATTCAAAGGAGGAATAGGCCTGCAGAGGAATGACAGAAGCAAGGACCCACTCAGGAAAATCAGGGCCACTCCACCTCCAGGCCGGTTTGTTCTTGGCTCAGAGAGGTTCTTGTATCCCTAAGGGAGCAGAGTGTCAAAACTCATGACAGAGCTGGCCGTGAACAAAGTCTCAGTTAGTGCAAGGACATAAAGTTCAAGGTCTTCGAGGAGGTGGCAGATGTCAGAGGAGTATTTGACAACAGAGCAAGAGTTCAGAATAGCGGCATTGAGCAGGTTGCCACTTTTGAAAGACTTCCGTGTTGGGGTACAGGAGTGAGGTACACTCAACGGAAGCAGCAGAGGGGCCCGAGAGTGGGCAGAGGCAGTAGACAGAGGTGGCATAGGGGAGAAAGAGGGGGGTTCCAGAGCGGAGGCACAGGAGGAGGATGGAGGTGGCAGAGGAGCCAGGGAGGTGGTAGAAGGAGTAGCAGGAGAAGGGAGGAAGTTGATAAGACACGGGAGACTCCTATCAAGAAGGAGGAGATTGGGCGGAGGGCCCTGACCATGATGGTACCACTTAGATACACATTGATGATTGACTTAGAGGAATAAAAGAAGGCCAAGAAGGCCTCCCACCGGTGCCACCATTAA
Source organism: Ambystoma mexicanum (assembly GCF_040938575.1). Lineage (NCBI taxonomy): Eukaryota > Metazoa > Chordata > Amphibia > Caudata > Ambystomatidae > Ambystoma > Ambystoma mexicanum. Next base: position 1,080,543,952 of record NC_090922.1, read on the forward strand.
TGGGAGAGGAGGAGAAAGGAGAGAGAACAAAGACCATATGAGGGATCAATAGGTCTGGAGAGGGAACAGCCTACCTTGTTGGTCACAGCAGGTTGACAGCTGCAGATTTCTTTCTTCCCCGGCTGACACCAGCCGACACCATCTGGAGTTTCTTCTGTTGGAGCTGTGCTTTACCTCAGGGTCCTTAGCCACAGGGAGCTGCAATGGGCAGTTGGGCTGCCCTGGATGGTCAACTTAAGTCAGTCAGTATGCCCAATCAGGTTTCGGAGGAGCGGTGGGGGAGAGGAGGGAAGAAGAACAGGTAGGGATTGCACACAAATAGTCAACATGTGCAGCAATTACAAAAGGTTGTATGTCTCTTGGGTCATCAAGGGCTTGCATTCCGAGCCACAGATAAATCACAGAATTGCCACAATAAGGGAAACTTCATTGAAATATTGAATATGATATCAGATAATAATGAACTTCTTAAAGTCAAATGGCTAGAAGATATAGGCACTACACATCTCCTGAGTATCAAAATGACAAGATCTCAGTTGTGGCAAATCTTGTACGTCAGAATATTGTTAGAAAAGTGACAAAATACTTTGCATCGTTAGATGATTAAACCAATGACATTTAATTTAAAGAACAACTGAGCTTTGTGATCCGGTTTACAGATCAAGATGGGAACATTCAGGAAAAAGCCTGGGGATGTTACCACATGGAGAAGTTGGATGCCTCAAGTTTAGCTGCATCCATTGACGATTCCGTATGCAAAGTTGGCCTTCCCTGGAAGAACTGCGTGGCACAATGCTATGATGATGCATCCATTATGAGTGGCTGTTTCAATGCAGTGCAAGCCAAACTCAAACAAATTGCTCCAGAGACTATTTATATTCACTGTCATGCACATTGTCTAAACCTTGCGTTAGTGCAAACTATCACTAACATACAAATAGTACAAGATTTGTTCTCAACTTTGCAGGCTGTTGTTGTATTCCTTTCGCAAAGTTCTCTTTGACACAAACTCTTTGTAAAAGCACAAAACGAAAGTGGTCTGCAAGTATACAAATTAGAACAAGTAAACAAGAGAAAGGGGGGGTCACGCTGGGCAAATCGCTAAAGAAATCTAGCAAGGTAAGTAACCATCAATCTGAGAGCCCAATGAGGGGATAGGCCAGGTCAAGGATAGTATAAAATCAAATAATATTTATTTTTCACATATTAAATCACATAACACATAGTGCTGAATCCATAATAAAACAGTATAAACACAGACAATAAATATAGAATATATACAGGTAAAGTGCATGACAACCAAATGAACACCCTTCGGTACGGGGTGAACACAAAGTGCAGACGCCCCCAAAAAGAAAAAAAACAATTTTTCGGGGGGTCAGAGCAAATTGAAAAGAGAGAGAGACAGGGGAATAGGAGGCATAGAAATGAAGAAAAGGATACCTTATTAGGGTCCTGATGCTAACCCCAGTCTCAAGCTACATGCACAGTCCAAAGGTCAATTCTAAGTCTGGCCATTGTTCTGCTCAATCTGATAAGAAACTTAATTTTAAGTCTTATGATCAGAATAGTGCCGGAAGAGCAACTGTTGGCCATTACCAAAGAATCTACACAATAGTGCTAATTGTTGGAATGTGTAACTCTATGGAGAGGTACTGGGTGTAGACGATAATGAAATGTAGGAACAGCAATTTAGGCATATAAAGGGGGTCAGTGAGTGTCAGGGTGATGCAAAATGCAGCAAGGACGTACAGTATGGGAACATGAGTCATGAGGCTTTTGGTACTGAAGGTGGCATCACTCAGTAATGCACAGTGCATCTGTAACACTTTTTGAACTATTCTGTTTGCAGCTAAAGTCACACAAGAATGAGTCTTATACCAGCAGCCTCACGAGAGTACAAGGAAGCAGATGGAGTCTTGATCTCGGTTTTCAGGATGTGATTATAATACCTTCCCATCGTTCAAATGTGTGCTGGGCACGGCAGGCTTGCAGGCAAAGTACTGCAAGTACTCTCCTCTTCAGCTTTTGTGTAAGGATGCAGAACTAGTATGGCAATGCAGAAGCCCTCCACAAGTGGAATAACAGGTTTTCAATGTTGGTAATTAATTAGTTTTTGTAACACACTAAACTTCTACAGAGCTTGTATGATATGTAGGATGGGTACATGAAACAAACAAATTACACATGTTTGAAACTGTGAGAGCGCGATACTAGTAATGTATTAAAGTAAGAACTTGAAATGTTTTGTTCCTCTTGGGTTATGCAAGCACTTTGAAGAGATACAGGAAGATGATCAAGAAGCAGCATTTGCCAAGGCACTAATCAACCCATTTTAAATGTAGCTGTGGGTTCTGAAGGAGATGAATATCGGAGACGTCTGGCTTTTTTTGTTGTTGCAGGATTAGTGAATTCCATGAAACAACCACAAACAGTATAACACAACACATCCTCCTGAGAGGTAACCCTGAAGGTAATGTGCTGAATCAGAAGAAAATGGCAAATGTAAGTGCCAAAAACATTGATGACTGTGGATGACATCAACTATAAGAACACACCTTCTCTGTTGAAATATTCTCCCTCTCCCCTTCTATCCTGGTTTTCCTCTCTCCCGATACTCGCCCATCCAGCTCTGTTACCCCAGAACGTGATTTCGCTGTGTAGTCATGTTGAAATAACAGGGCGGATTCACACAAAGAGGGAATTTGGGTTCATACACTTCCCGTGGTAACATGGGCCTTTTGCTTCATCTATTAAATGTACATGGGTTCTCAGTGTTTTGGCCTTCTCATTTGCCTACTAAATGCACATCTGGTTTTCAGTGCTTTTACCTTTAAATTTGACTAGAAAATGTCCTTGGGGTTCACAGTAATTTGCAAAAGCAAGACTTGTTGTATGCCAGCAGGTAACCTCTATAAGCACTCCTACGGGATATAAAAGAATCGCTAAGCAATTCCTCAAAACTTACAATAATTCAATTAATGATTAACACCTTTATCAAAGTATATAACTTTATAGTCAACATGTACATTCGTAATAAGAATTGGGCAGAGCCGAGTCACAACTCATCAATAATTCACTGGGACAAATAAATACATTAACCTCGATGCAGTTTTTCTCAAACATATAATTCAAAAGCAAATATCATAAAGCAAAAGGGAGGAATTCTCCAAATTCAAATCAACAAGATTTCAAATGACATAATTCCAGAAAGTAAAGATACTGGTAATTCACATGGGGGCTCTCGTTTTTTTAGCCTTTTCCTTCACCTACTAAATATACATGGGTTATCATTGCTTTGGTTTCTCTTCTGCCTGCCAAATGCGCATAGGGCCCTCATTGGTTTTCTCTTCTCATACGCCTAGTAAATGTACTTGGGGTTCCAAGTGCTTTGGTCATCTCCTCTGCTTACTAAATGCACCTAGGTTTCTCAGTGCTTTTGACTTCTACTACTCCTACTAAATGCAGATGGGGTTCAAAATGCGTTGGTCTTCTGTGCCTACTCAAACCATGTGGGGTTTTCAGTGCCTTGGCCTTCTGCTATTAAATGCACCTTGGATTATCAGAGCTTTGGTCTTCCACTACAGATGTTAAAATGTGCATGGGTTCTCAGTGTGTTGTCCTTCTCCTAGCCTACAAAATGCATATGGGGTCATCAGCAATTTGTACTTCTACTTGGCCTACTAAATGCATGTGGGCTTCTCAGTTCTTTGGCCATTTCCTACACCTTCGAAATGCATGCAAGGCTCTCAGCGATTTGACCTTCTCCTCTACTTACAAAGTGCACATGAGTTTATCAGTGCTTTAATGTTCTCCCCAGTCTACAAAATGCACCTACCGTTCCAGGTTCTTTGGCCTTTTCCACTCCACCTACTAAATGTACACGGGGTTATCAGCACCTTGGCATTTCCCTTTGCATACTAAATGCCCATCAGGTTCACTGTGCTTTTCCCTTCTAATATGCCTAGCAAATGCCCTTAGGTTTCTCTGTGCTTTGGCCTTCTATGCCTACTAAATGCACATGGAGTCCTCAGTGCTTTGGCATTCGTCTCTACCTACTAAATGCACATGGGTTCTTAGTGCGTAGGCCTTCTCATCTCCCTACTAAATGCATCTGGGTTTCTCAGTAGTTTTGTAGTCTTCTACACATATAAATGAATGTGAGGTTCTCAGTACTTTGGCCTTCTCCTATATCTACTAAAATCACTTGGTGTTCTTAGTACATTGGTCTTCTCCTTTGCCTTTTAACTGCATGTTGTTGTCTTAGTAATGTGCTTTGGCCTTCCCCTCTGCCTACTAAAATGCACGTGGGATCTCAGTGCTTTGGTCTTTCTACTCTGCTTACTAAATGCACCTGGTTTTCTCAGTTTGTTGTGCTTCTCCTCTGCCTACTAAATGTATGTGGGATTCTCATTGCTTTGGTTTTCCTCCACTGCCTGCTACATGCACCTGTGGATCTCAGTGCTTTCCTACTCAATGCTTTGACTTCTCCTGTGGCTAATAACTGCATATTGGGTGCTCAGTTCTTTAACCTTCTCCAATGCCTTCTAAATGCACATGGGATACTTAGTGGTTTGGATTTCTCCTACACCTAGTAAATGCACATGGGGATCACAGTTCTTTGGGTTGTTAGTGCTTTGGCCTTCTTTGCCTACTAAATGCACCTTGGATTCTCAGTGATTTAGCCTTCTACACCTACTAAAATACACATGGGTTCTCAGCACTTTGGTTTTCTCCTCATCCATGTGGGCCCCTCATTGCTCTAGCCTTCTCCTGTGCCTTCTGAATACATGTGAACTTCCACTCTGCCTACTAAATGCACGCAAGGTTCACAGTGCTATGGCCTTCTCATCTGCTTACACAATTCACATTGGGTTCTCAGTTTAGCCTTTTCCTTCACCTACAAAATGCACCTGGGGTTCTCTGTGTTTTGATCTTCTCCTTTGTATTCTAAAAGCACTTGGTGTTCTCAGTGTTTTGCTCTTCTCTCCTTCCTACTACATGTGTGTGATGTCACCAGTGCTTTGGGTTTCTTATATGCCTATGAAATGCATGTTGAATGTGCTGCCCCCACACACATAATTCACATCCATCCCCACGAACAAATCATGTGCCCTATAACACCCCAAACATGTCTAACCTATTTTCCTAAATCTACCTACGTCCTATTATTTAATGAAGCCCTACGCTATGTTAGCTACAATTTCCTTCCCTAACAGCCGGTTCTGCTCCTGTCTCCTCAATTGCCATTCATCAGCTATCTCAAGTTTTTACTTGCCTGCCTTTGTAGAGAAACAAGGTCAAACCCAGTGTAACCACAAATCTAGAACCTTGGGTAAACCAGTAAAGTTCAACCTGGCAATTATAGAGGTACAGGGTTTGCATGAACTATCCTTCCCACGTTTGCTTCATATGTTATGTTATTTTGCATTTATATAGCGCCTTATATACCATTGGTATGGTCTGAAGGCGCTGGTAGGTTGAACGCCCTTGGTAACCGAAGTTCAGGTCAGTAGAGAGAGTAGAGAGAGTCAAGGTGCATGTGAGCAGCGGGTATGTGTGCAGCTGGTGCGGTATTCATGTAATAGCTGCTTTTTAGCGGTAGGTGTGGTGGTTGAGAGATCAGTAGTATGTGATCATTCTGGCAGGGTTTATCCAGACAGAATGTGGCTGCATTAGGCCTGAGGAGAACGCCTGGCTGGGGGTGTGTAACCAGCAGTGTTTACTTAGAATGATGTGGAGTGAGCGGCGGATGTTGGTATGAGAACAGTTATACTGAATGGTGTCATAGTATCTCTGTGTTCTAGTTGAGTGGTGGTGTAAAGAAGAGAGTAAGCGTGGTGGTGAGATATGATGGGTTATATGCTCTTTCAAACGTTCCCTACATTCCAAACCATACTATGTACGTCACGCACCATGCAGTCATCTGTTTTGCTCACTCACCCGCTCTACACACTCGTCCGTTTTATGTCCTCACACGCACTGTGCATTCACCCCCTCTACGCACTCATCCCTTCCACGCATTCATCCCCTCCACGCACTCATCTCCTCCACACCGAGAGGCTATTGGGCATACTTCTAAATGCACTTTTCACAGAGATGCTATTGGGTACACTTCTAAATGCCCTTTTCACAGAGAGGCTATTGGGCACACTTGCACTTTCCACAGAGAGGCTATTGGGCACACTTCTAAATTCAACTTCTAAATGCACTTCTAAATTCAACTTTCACAGAGAGGCTATTGGGCACACTTCTAAATGCACTTTCCACAGAGAGGCTATTGGGCACACTTCTAAATTCAACTTCTAAATGCACTTCTAAATTCAACTTTCAGAGAGAGGCTATTGGGCACACTTCTAAGTGCACTTTTCACAGAGAGGCTATTGGGCACACTTCTGTATGCATTTTTCACAGAGAGGCTATTGGGTACACTTCTGAATGCACTTTTCACAGAGAGATTATTGGGTACACTTCTAAATTCAACTTTTCACAGAGAGGCTATTGGGCACACTTTTAAATTCAGCTTCTAAATGCACTTCAAATGTAACTTTCACAGAGAGGCAATGGGCACACTTCTGAATGCATTTTTCACAGAGGGGCTATTGGGTACACTTCTCAATGCACTTTCACAGAGAGATTATTGGGTACACTTCTAAATGCACTGTTCACAGAGAGGCTATTGGGCACAGTTCTAAATGCACTTTCCACAGAGAGGCTATTGGGCACACTTCTAAATTCAACTTCTACTTTCAACTTTCACAGAGAGGCAATTGGGCATACTTCTAAATTCGACTTCTAAATGCACTTCAAAATTCAGCTTCCACCTAGAAGCTATTGGGCACTTCTAGATTCAACTTTTCACAGAGGGGATATTGGGCACACTTCTAAATACAACTTTCCATGAGAGGCTACTGGGTACACTTCTAAATACAATTTTCACAGGAGGCTATTAGAGATTCCATCTAATTGGGGCATATGCTAACAATCACATTCCTGCCTAGATTCGGCGCAGACTAAACTTGAGAAATTCCATCTAAGTGTGGCATATGCTAACAATCACATTTCTGAGATTCCTTCTAAGTGTGGCATATGCTAACAATCACATTTCTGAGATTCCTTCTAAGTGTGGCATATGCTAACAATCACATTCCTGCCTAGATTTGGCGCAGACTAAACTTGAGAAATTCCATCTAAGTGTGGCATATGCTAACAATCACATTTCTGAGATTCCTTCTAAGTGTGGCATATGTTAATGTTAATGTTAAAAGACATTTGTACCGTGCACTATCACCACCAAAGTGGTCCCCTGGCGCTCTGGCGGCTCTGAAAAGGGGAGGAGAGGGGGTGGGTTAGTGGGAATAAGCTGGAAAAGTGCAAGAGAGCAGAGATGTGCTGTTGGCTGCCTCAGCCCGGTGGGTCCGTTGGCTGGGCTTGGGGTGTTTTACGGTCCGTAGTCGTCGTGTGCTGTTGTGCAAGTCCATGTGTGTTTTTTTTTTGGTTGCATTGTTGTGAACTTTGTGCGGATTTCTGCTTTTAGGCTTGTGGTTCTGTTCAGTTAGAGTTTGAGAGGTGTGTGCAGAGGGATGGAATTGTTAGTTGGTTGGTTAGTTGGCATTGCTGTCCATTGCAATTATGGGATTCCATCTAGGTGTGGCACATGCTGACAGTCACATTTCCATCTAGGTGTGATGCAAGCTAGGGTTCAGAATTCTAAGTGTGGTGCATGTTAAGATTCACATTTCTATCCAGATGCGGCACAAGCTAAAGTTAACAATCCTGAGTGTGGCACATGCTAACAATCACATTTCTATCTCGGTGCGACGCAAGCTAGGGTTCAGAATTCTGAGTGAGGTACATGTTAAAAGTCACACTTCCATCTAGATGCGGCGCAAGCTAAAGTTAAGAATTCCATCTAAGTGTGGTACATGCTAATATTCATAATCCTGTCTAGATGCGATGCAGGCTAAGGTTAAGAATTCCATCTAAGTGGCGCAAGCTAACATTCACATTTCTATCTAGATGCGACGTATGATGGATTTAACATGCAGTAAGAGTGTCCATTAGGATCCCAAGGGTTTTGGCTTTGCCACTGGCTGTTGGCAGGTTTCCATTTCTTGGACAAAAGGTATTGGGAAGGGATTTGAGGCGGTGGTGCCACAGATCATCAGTTCCGTTTTTGTTGGTTTGAGTTAAAATCTGTTTGCTGTCATCAATAAATTGACATGTGGAAGTCATTTGCTAAGGTACGGATTGTTTGATGCAGAGTTGGTTGGGAGCTTGTAGGAGATTTATGCTTTTTTTGCAAAGTGGAAATACGTGAGGACGGTGTTATTGATATATTCCACGTGGAGCTTCATGTAAACATTAAAGAGAAAGAGAGAAAGGCTGAGTCCATGCATTACTTCACAGGTGAGTGTGACTTGGATTTTTTCCATGAATGGGTATTTGGTGATGGGTTGATAGTGTACTGGGTCGTTGGGGTCAGCTGTGGGATTTCTTTTAAAAGAGGCTTGTCAAAGGTTGTTGTGAAAGGCTGAGGGACAACACCTTGCTCAATAGATTAGTTTAGGAAGGATTGGAAAGAGGGTGTGAGCCCAGCTTTCAGAATGTAGTTCCTGATGTGCACTTCAATGGAGATGCTACGTTTCCTAAGGGTAGTGACGTGCCCTACAGTCTTTATTTTTTAAATCAACTTTTTGATCTTTACTTTTGCAGGCTCTGTGCTTGCCCTAAAATTTGAATTCAGGTTAGAGAACTGCAGTAACGCGTAGTTATCTGAATAGCTACAATGTAAAGGTGTTAGTGATTATACCATGAATGATTATGCAGAATTTTACGTCCTGCTATAAATCATTGTTTGATTTTGTAAAATCCATTGAGAGGATTGTTAAAGAAGGAGGCTTGAAAATAGGTCTGTAGTAAAGTGAGAGCAGCCAGTCTAGTGATCTACATGGTGGCATGAATCTGATAATTACAGCTTTCCAATCATGCAAATCATCTTAGTTTGTGATGTAAATAGCTCATAAGATATAATTATCCAAAGCTGCTTAGGGATTTGCAAAACCAACTGCAAATGAATTAACGCTGCACTAAAAGGGTCAATGTGTGATCCTGTGTGAGTGTTTGTGACTGTGTTTGGTGTCCCAAAAGTCTAATCTGTGCCAGAAAAAGTGTGGAAACTGATTGAAACACCTGGGAATCCACTCGGGTCAACTAGAAGTATCTGCTAAGGTTCACTTTGCATTTTAATTTATTTATAAGGCATTAAGAAAAATAATACGGTGGTGCAAGCTATTTAAATAGGCACCTACAACAGTTCAACTGTTAAGTGGTACATGACCCCTTAGTAATTCAATATGTAAAGTACTATAAGATTTGACTGTGTGAATAAGAAATCTTTAATTAACGATTTAACAGATACCATTCAGGACAAGTTAATTGCTATTCATAAATATACTTTAATATGATATCCCGTTTAAGCTTCATCATTGTACAATGTACTGAAAACAGCCACGTTACTTCTTGCAGCAAATGTACACAATAGTATTGTGTTTAAGCACCCAACACTAATATATTCAAGAGGACATGTCAGCACAATATTTGTATGAAACACATATGACCCACTGAGATTACCATTGTAAATAAGATCACTGGTGCATTGGGGTTTGCCCAAGTGGAGGATGAAGTAAAACGTTTTTTTTTTCATCTTACCATGCCGGCCTGGGTTCCTTCGAAACACCACGCGGCAACGACATCAGGGTTCAATAGAGGTGGGACGTGAAATAACCAAAGACAAAACAGAAAGGACCGAACAGGCACACATGAGGGACCATAAATCGCAGTGCTGGATCCAAGACGGTGTGTTAGCATGTACCCGACTACAGAAGAATGACCTGGGCCCGTAGACATGGGTCATAGACCGGCTGGAACTGCTGGGGGTCCCGGTCACCAACCTACAACATGTTATCCCCTCCAGGCAGTCATCCCAGCACGTTACTCGGGCAGGAGCCATCGGAGAACATGAAGCAGAGCTCTGATTGAGGAGTTCTTGACTGCCATTGGGCGAGGTGATTAGGGAAAAGGCATACAGGAGAAGTGAAGGCCCATGGCAGCAATCCCCCAGGAGGGCTGCTGGCCGGGAGGGTGGGCAAGGAGTCACGCAGGCACGGGCGCAAGCACGGGCGGGTGCCACACGGAAGATGGCGGCCGAGATGCAGGCCTGCTAGTTGGAACAACAGGGAGACAGGGCCTCTGGCTGGCTGTGGAGAAGCGACCAGCTCTCCCTAATGCAGTTCACCACCTCCAATTGCGCAATCAATGCTCTCAAGCACTAGACGTTGTGGGAGAGATACATGGGAACCATTAGAGCTGCCTGCTAAAGACGTAGCATGACTGATCCTGTGCCTACCATGGGGGAATGATACCTCCCCCTTCTTGCCCGAGCACAGGACTTACTCCTTTTGTGAAATTGTTTATCAAATTGGATAGAGTGACTGCTTGCTCTGCATGGCCCTTCTACTGGCTGTATTCAAAGGGGACTGTACCAGCGCTTCCCTCCCACACCTGTATGGTGTTCTGTAAGTGCCAGCCCATGTTATTCTTTTAAATAAAGTGCAAGTATATTTAACTTCCTTGTTTAGGGCAGGATGAAGAGAGTGACACATGAGCTGCAGAGTGTGGATTCATAGAAGCTGTAACCATACCAAGAGGTGCATTATATTGCTTCAACTTAAAAAAAAAAAAGAGCCTCTGCAGGTTTGCATGCACGGGGCCCTCTCACAGTATCACTTGGACGAACACAGTAGACGGGCAGGTGGATTCCATGATGGAGCGGCTGAAGAGACGCCCAAACACCTCACTGCCCCACATACCCCACATACACAGGTGTCACGTGTAGCTCACGTCAGTGGAGCTACATTGCAAACGTGGCCGCGATTGGCTGATATTAATTATCGATACAGCGAAAGAAACAGCATTGAAAATTGAGGTCGAATTGGTGAAGATTGAAGAAAATATTAAGAAACAACTACCACTGGAAAAGGTTAGAAGAAATTGAAAAAGAAATGAAAGATTTCAAAGTGAACAATACCAATGAAAGAATACAACACCTTAAAAAAGAGCTGGCCCGCTTCACACATGAGAAAGCATTCCCTTATGACAAAGCTGAATATGTAAACAAGAACTTGCAACAAAAAGGGTTCTAATAAGAACAACAGACGAGTAAGATTTAGAAATACATCTTACAGTACCAGAAATGATAGCACTGATACAGATGACAGTGGGGAAGGAACATCGACCGGGAAGAAACAACAGATAAATAGAGGTCGAGGTAAACTAATGAGACGATCAGGCAATGGGAACAGAAGAGGCAATCAGGGCCGTTTTTTATATCAGGCTACGAATCACAACAACTGGGACGAGGGAGCAAAACAAACCCAGAGCGGGAATCGCTTCTGATTAACCTCTCTAATTACCAACCTTCGGAGGTAGAATTAAAAGTGCTGAACAAAGGATTAGGATACGTAACTACCAAAGAACATGACCCGTTTGAGTTCCAGATGGAATTCAATAAGTTACTTGGGAAGATCCACTTACGGGAAATTTTTGCACACGATACCATCAGCGATTAGATGATGAACCATACAGGACTCCGCAACACATCTACTTTCTGTCCACCCTCCTGCAGTTTCTCTCCTGAATCCCTCATTTTTGAAAAAGTCAATACTGAAGTTGCTATTTTAGAAGCTAATCATCGTAGTCCTTTTCAAAATCTCACCAAAGCTGAACAGGGATCTCTAAATTCAATAGCCAACAAAGCCGCCATTATCATTAAAAAGGCTTATAAGGGCGGTGGTATTGTGATGCTCTACCGGACTGACTACATCACTGAGTGCGAAAACCAACTGGATAACAACCACTACTATAAACAGCTGAAAGAAGATCCCACTAAAGAACTTCTTAGCTTGATCACAGAGAAAGTCACCAAAGCTAAAGATCGAGAGTGGATTTCCAGACAAGGGGCTGCGTTCCTTATTAATACTAAACCCACCACTCCTATTTTCTACACCATCCCTAAGGTGCACAAGACTCTGATTAAACCACTGGGTAGACCAATTGTGGCAGGGATTAATTCTATTCTAGAACCCCTCTCTACTTTTGCGGATCATTACCTTAAGGGATATGCACAGAAGATGACCTTGTGCTTGAAAGACTCCAGAGATGTGATTAACATCTATGAAAATCTCAATTTCAATCCCGAAACTATGCTTTTAGTGAGGTTTGACATCGTATCTCTCTACACGAATATCCCTCAACAAGCGACCTTAGAGACAGTGGAAGAAATTCTACTAAATATATTAGATCATGATCCTGTTGCCTCCTCTTTCATACTTTGGTGCGTGGAAGTCACCTTAAAAATAAATTATTTCGAGTTTAACGGGACGTATTATCAACAGGTGGAAGAAACGGCGATGTCACCAATTTATATGTGGAAACTTTCGAAAAGATCAATATATATAGTAATCTGAACCTGTTTAAAGTGAACATCAAAAAATGGAACCGCTATATAGATGACATCCTGTTGATATGGGAAGGAACCAGTGAGCAAGCAACTAACCTCCTTACATGATTAATAATTTGAATCCTCATCTTCAATTCACGATGACTGTGAGTAGAGAAACCACTAATTATTTGGACTTAACCATCTTCCACGCAAATGGGTCTTTGCAAGTAAAACCTTTTCATAAACCCACAGATAAGAATTCACTTCTACAATATACCAGTCACCACATTAAACATCTACGTGATAATTTACCTTTTGGGCAATTTTTGTGACTTAAAAGGAACAGCTCTAACAACAGTATCTACGAAACTGAAGCAAGAGTGTTGAGCAAAAAGCTTAAACAAAGGGGTTACCCGAGAAAACTGATCAAACGTGCAGCCAAACGAGCATTTAATAATAACAGAGATGCACTGTTAGAAGAAAAACCCAAGAAACCTGAGGATGAAAGAATTGTATGTGTCAACACTTTCAGGGATCTCAGGCTAAAGATTAAAAATGTGATCACCAAAGAGTGGAAAATCTTTAGGACCTCTAAAACCCCGTTACCAACACCAATGTTTGCCTACAAAAGAAGTACCACCATTGGCAACAGAATAAGTGGAAGTAGACTTAAATCACAAACACCCAAATTGGTGAATCTAACCACTCTTTGGGGGTTGCCACATATAAGCGGCCATTTTCCGTGTGGAGCCTGCAGAGGGTGTAAACTTACCTGCAAAAGCAAAGAGAATGACGTAGGATTGTCCAAATCATGGATACAGAAAACTCTAACTAATTGTAACACCAACTATGTTAATAAAATGCAGATGTGGTCTGATGTACATAGGAAAAACTATACATAAGATCAAAGTGCGGATTATGGAACACCGATGTTGTTTAAAAAACAAAACTGATAATGCATCTATTGTTAAGCACTTCATTCAGGCGAAACATGAATATGAAGACTTCACCTGGACTGTGCTCCTGACTCTTACAGGTGGAAATCCACAAACACTAGAAAATAGACTCTTCAGGAAAGAACTAGAAATGATTTTTAGATTACAAAGTGATACTAGGGGTCTGAATGATTCAGTCGAATGGCATAACATTCACTAATATCCCTGTCTCTAGGATCACAAAAAATAGAGAAAACCAGAGTTTAAGTTTACATGAAATTTCTAATGTATAGAACCGGGTTTTATTAATCGGTCACCAAGTAAACATATGTCATGTAACTTTGAAATGTAAGAGACTAGTGATCAAGAGTCAATACTATGTTATTCTGAAGATGTTGTATAATTTATGATTTATTCCATCTAATGCATCATAATACTATGGGCACTAGACTAAGCAGTTGACTGACACTCCATAATAGAACATTTATGGATGGATTTGTTAACTTGGATGAGAAGTGCTTGCACGGTTATATGATAGCTATGAGATCCACTACAACTCTTAATATAACTGTAGATCATGGATACATCTGTCGTGCATGTTTCAAATGTGAATGGTATGCCCAATAGTGATACTGTGCACTTTTTGCAATCCTTGTGAATTCTGAGCAAATAGGTCGGAATACATGTGATTTGGCCACACTCCACTAAGTTTTGATTACACCTAACAATTACTGCTAGTTACTTTATTTACAGCTGCACGTAACTTGTTAGGTTTTAATGTTTACCTACGCCCACCACTTCTTAACATGGCCGTTCGGTTTTCCCTATTACGTTCATTCACGTTCTAAAGATCATCGCGCATGTTTGCAGGGTCACAATAGTAATGATTATAAACAGAGTTCACCGCGATGCACGCGAGCTAGAGACGCTGCACTTCACCGCGGACACTGCACCAGAGCTTTGCCCATGTTCTACGTACCGATACAACTCTGATAAGGTATGCTAATAACTGTTTTTGCTGAGTATAGCATTCTTAGTATATCTGAGTGCCTGTAGCGATGTGGAAAGTAACGGGTTTGTTCCTCGTTTGTTTCCTCGTTGTTTTCTCTTTTTGAATTCGTGTAGACGTAGACAAAAAGCACAGCCTAAAATCGATGTCTTGCACAGTTGCAAGAACTAACCATCTGGGAGACCTACAAGCCGATTCTGCTTACCCATATTCGGTAAGCGTTTTTTACCTGCACCATTTTGGTTATCAAACAAGGGTATTTTTACCACGGACTCTGTCCAAATTTTGTGGTGTTTGGGTGCCGGGATTTCTCCACACTAATGCAGGTTTCGGCCCAAGTAGCTCAGAACGATCCTTTAGCCGCACTTACGGATCACAGTCTATTTGGGGTGTTTCCCACTGGCACACACCCCCTGGCCATCGTATAGACATGTATACAGATATGTTTGCCACCTTCTAGCAGCCTCTATGTTATCGCTGATGACTTTAGCCATGCATTCTGAGTACCCAGATGTTTTTAACTAATCTGCCTGGGCTTTTTATAAATTTACGAGGTTGCTTTATTCACTAGCTATAGATGGTTTCACATTCTAGACCACACCTTTGTATGTGTTTCTTTATAGAGACCCACAGCCCGAGGTCCCACATCAACTAACTTACTAAGAGTGGCCACAGTTGTTCTTGTTGAGTGAAGGCATTTAAGGGACCACGAAAGGTAATAATAACCCTCGTTTTGGTTCTCCTGTTTCCCCCTTTTTTGGGTAATTGGCAGATGCACCTTAGCTATTATTAGCTTCTCACCTGTCCCTCCTTTCCTTTTCTTTGTATCTACAGGTTGCACGTGCACACCATACTGTTCTACTCACATAACAGTGGATGATTTTAAGTTGGATTTTTGTAATTTTGATAAATTCTCCTGATGAAAGTTCTCTGAGTAAACCGTCCAAGAACAGAAACATGTCGAGACAATGTCCTGGATATGTACAGGATTAGAATAACCTATGTTATCAAATAATAACCAGAAACCAAAGTACATTGTCATTTGTTTTCTGAATGTACTGTATATTTATGTGTCACCTTACCATTTGATGGGAACTGACGAAATCTGTGCTTTTTTAATTGTTGTTCTTAACAGATATTATTTGTAGGAATCTATGTTAGTATTTGAGTACTTTTATGTGTATTAAATTAAAGATTTAAAAGTTTGTTTGACCTCCTGATGGTGGTGTACAACTTGTTCTTGAGCTCTGTCTCTTAAATATTTTCACATTTTCCCCTCCCGGGTATAGACAGAGAAGTTTATTTGGGTTCCACGCTTGCAGTGGACCACTAACTACCGGGATTCCTTTTGAATTGATAGTGTCACGTGAGGGATGCCATGTGTAAAATGCACTATGAGTATCGAATGACCCAGAATCAAGAAAGAGAGGCAGAGACGCCCCGCACCCCTCGGTGAGAGAATGCGGAAATGTAATACCTCAGTTCCAAACAGCAACACCAACGAACCAATCCACTAACAATTTCACCCTTCTGCATACACTTCACAAACTCTAACCAAACACAACCACAAGCCTAAAACACAGCAATCCGCACAAACTTTACTACACTGCAACAACAAAACAAACCATACATAGACTCGCACAACAGCACACAAGGACTACCGACCGTAAAAGACCCCAAGCACAGCCAATGGACCCACCGGGCTGATGCCGCCAACAGCACATCCTTGCTCTCTTGCACTTCTCTTAGCTTATTCCCACTAACTCACCCCCACTTCCTTTTTCTTTCAGAACCACCTGAACGCCAGGGGACCACTCCGGTGGTACAAATATCCTTTAACATTAACATTAACATATTGTACCATAAGAGAAGAGCATTGAGGGATCACAGGGGACCCAGTACATCAATAGGAGGCACCATGGCAACAAAGCAAAAACCAACAAAGGCGAGCAATGTGCTAACGATGATGGGGGCACAGGAGAAATCTAAGAAAGGAGACGTTTCAGCGGTCGCCCCGGTGCACCACGAACCAGGAGAAAGAGGATTTGGACACACCAGTGACCAGAAAAGACCATTGACAACTCCTGAGTGACATTACAAAAGAGATTCAGCATAGTATGTTAGAACTGATTACGAAAATATCTACGCCGAATACGAGAGTAGCCCCGCACGATGAACACAGGCTACAAAATAGGGAGTTTCCACTGAAATATCTAGCCTCTAGCAGGAGGAAAACAGGGGGAATAGCGATATTACTCCATGAGGAGTCCACATTTCAGTTAGCAGCAGTGCGTAGAGATAAAGTGGGAGATTTATTATGGCGAAAGGGAAGTGGGTTGGGAATATGATGACAGTGTACGTGCTGAATGAGAATAAACATCACTTCCTGACAGACCTATTACCTACTGTTGCAGCCTTTATAGAGGGAGATACGATATTGGTGGGGGCAAGCGGGTTAATATGCCTCCAGACCCCATGGTGGATAAATCAATATGCACTTCCCAAACGAACTTTAGAAGTGCATTAGCCTTGGCAAAGGTTTTCAGGGACCTAGGTCTGATCAAAATCTGGAAGTTTCCGTACCGCGGAGAAAGATATTACACCCAATTTTCCCATGTGCATCGTAGTTTCATGTAGATAGATATTCTGTTGATTTTGGCTAGCCTGGTATCCTACATAGACCTGGTGGCAGCCACGCGAGACAGATTCCAGCAGGTTTATTGGCTTAGACGCACATAAGGGGCCCCATTACAAGAGTGGCGGAATGGGTTAACGGGTGCTGCAAAAGGATGCAGACCCGTTAACACCATTCCGCCACATTAAGAGGTCCCCTCACGGGACCCGCTATGCACTTCTGGTTTCACCAGACGTGCAAAGCGGGTCCCGCAAGGGGAAGAGGGAGCTAACAATGGGCCGGTCATAATTGGCTTGTTGTTAGCTCCCTCCCCCATTCCCATTCAGCCCTATGGGGGCTGAAATTGGAATGGGGAAAGTCCGGGCCCGGGTTCCTGGAGGGAGGAATTACCGGGCCCTCCGAACTCGGAATGGCCCGGTAATTCCCCCTTCTAGGAACCCAGACCCGATTTTGGCAATAATGAGGCCCAAGATCGTTGATAGGCTAGACTGGAGTTTCATACGAAAATAAAATACTTATTAGCTTCGGTTTTGGCCCAAGATTTCTCACGCATATCATGGCCAATTTAACAAGCCAGTCATGAAACTAAGGGTGAATGGTGATCTGACCAAGCGCATACAGATTTCGAGGGGGACGAGGCAGGGGTGCCCTCTATCACCACTAATCTTTGTGCTTTCTATGGTGCCGTTATCCAGACGGGTGAGATTGAATGCCGAGATAAAAGGGACCCCATGCAGGGCTAAGGAACACAATGTAGCACTATATGCAGATGACGTCCTACTTATTATGACCGACATTACCAGGACGCTGCCCAAGGCGACAGAAGAATTGAGAACATTTGAGGGGTTAGCAGGGTTCTCTTAAAACATTAGTAAATCGAATGGTCTGAGCATGACCCGACCAGAGACGCTCAAAGATAAACTGGAAGAGGCAGTGCCGCTAAAGTAGACTACTACAGTTCTGAACTATCTAGGCATTAAGATTAACCCGCGTTATGAAGACCTGGTGGCAGCAAACAGAAGAACCCTCTTTCAGGAGCTTACCCAAGATCCATAAAAATCAGAGCAACAGAGATATTTCAGCTGCAACAAAACATCACCAAATTCACTTGGGCAAATAAACGCCAGAGAATCAGAGCATGGGTGATAATTAGGCATAAATATTTGGGGAGGTGGGACTTCCGGACATCAAAAGATATAGCTGGGCAACCCAATTTGCCCGAATCCTGAGGTGGAAGGAGCAGACTCGCAGACCGGATTGGATTGACCTGGAACAAGAAACACTCCACGTCCACATGCGCACGCCTACTCCTAAGCCGACAGGCTAGACGGGAAGAAGGCAAGATGCCCAACACTGCAAGAACAACACTTTAATACTTGGCCAGAGCGGGGACTTCATGGGGCCACAAGGGTGGCTTTGGTCCATTGTCAACAATTTTGGAAAATCCTGATTTCTCACCAGGGATGAGCAAGGGCACATTTAGGGAGTGGGAGGAAGGGGGGCTTACTAATCTCTCACTGATGTATACGGACTGGACACTCAAATCCTTTATGGGATGTCAGGCAGACTTTCAACTGGGGGAAGGGAAAAGATTTCAATACCCACAATTACGGCGCTAGATCACTCGCTCTCCGATAATGACTTAACTTGATTACTCATGCCATCTTCTCTGTCGCATACAACAAAGCTTCAATTAGAAAACAGATAAAAAAGTACTTGATAAAGTGAAAACAAAGCACAGTATAAACACAAGAACATTTTACATATGGTACATGCAGTTCTTTATTAAATTTCCTGCACACTTTAAAATGCTTGCAGTTTTGGAACCACACACTTGGACAAATACATATGGCAAATCCCACTCTGGTTCCTTTTTACCCAAAAATCTAAAATCGTTCTGAGGGCAGGGCCACTTACACACTTACATGTATATTGTTCACTCCCGCCAGAACCATAAACCCATGCATCAGGGATATGCAGCTCCCCTCAGTTTAAAGGCCAGGTCTAGCGAATGGAAACAGTTTAGAAATTGTGTTAGGGGCAAAGGGTACCCCTTTTGTTTTAAAGGCAAGGTTTGGGAATGGTGACAATTACAAATTTCGTTTTTGTGGCCAGGACATCCCATTTACTTTATGCGACAATGACATTATTCCCTCTACCAAGAGAGGGTAGAAGTTTCAAACTCTTCCAAGCTCCCCCCAGCATCTATATATTTGGGAGTAATTTAAATTAATATACAGTCAAATATGGTAAGGGTCTCTACAATTTTACTCCCCACCTACTATTAAGAGAAGAATATTAAGGTAAGCAGATCCCCCCACACTTAATTTCGTTCTTGGTGAGTTACTTAAATGGGATTTCTCTGGGTTTGGTGTACAGGAAAGTCAGCCAGGTTCCAAGACACTCTTGTGGGAACACCAGGATCTGGTGCTGATACTTCATTTAAAGGCAGGCACTAGCTTCACCAGTCTTCTTGGCTCCCCTCAGCTTAAGGATTCCCCCATGGCTGTCCTCCCGGGCAAGGTCAAATCTTCATTCAGCTCTCAATAGTGGCACCCAGATAGTTTTTAGGCTGCCGTCCTGGCAAGGCCAACGTCCTCCAGCTTTCCCCCAGGTGATTTTAAGCAAGTGTCCCTGGAGGATTTTAACTCATGACTTCTGATATTTTTTTAGGCCACTCCCCCTGAAGGTTAAATTCTCCTGTCCTGATCCTTCATCATAAACCCCCTTCTTCATAGAGCAAGTGCTTTGCAATGTCTCAGCCACTCCTCCAATTATTGCAATCAGCAGGTGCCAGTTTATTGGTGCTAACTTTGTAATTGGCGGATCATTCTCTCTTCCTCCTCCCAAGAGCCCACCCCTCCCTGAGGTTAGGCTAGAGGAGTTCTGTGATTGAAGTGAAGTGGAAAGGTACACCTCTTTGCCATTTACACATTCTATGGCTGTCAGCTTTTTACCCAAAAAGTCCCTACATAGCATATGTTAGAAAACTTACTAATAAATGCCATAGTATATACATATTAATATTCCTCTCCTCATGACAGATTGGTTGAGGTTATTTTTATTTTGGCATGCTATAGCAAAGGCGTGCTAGGTTGTAAAAAGTATAAAAGCTATGAAGATCAAATTTAAAATCAAGATACCTAATTTAACAAGCCGTCAGTTTGCAAATTCTTAGATTCAGGACACATTTTAGGTGGCAACTGAAATTCCTGAAATTGCACATATGTGACAATGATATCAATACCACTGCCTTGGAACTGGCTTAAAAATACATCTGTCCCAAGTCTGTAAGTATAACCACTCACCAATTACTGAATAAAAGTCTCTGGCCACCTATTTAACATATATAATATTTAGCTTCACATCACAGTTCCCATTTCTTGGTTTCATTTCCTTGAAACTACGTGGTTCAGAGTCTGCCGACTGCAATGTTGGCATAGTCTGCAATTAATCCATTAGCTCTCCAGTGTCCATGGCTAATGGTGATTGTATTGCTCCTGCCAGAGACCAGGCTGTGTAAGGTCCTTTAATCATAGTCTAAACATTTTGCCCAGCAACTGGCTCACATCCAGAATGGAAACTTACAGTTAAGTTTGGTCACTCACAATGTGTATTTCAATTTAACACAATGGGGGTCATTATGAGGTTGAAGGTAATGGAAAAACGATGCCGGTAAAGGATTACCGGCATCGCATACTGCTCCGGGCTATTCCAATTTAAGAACCCGGTAGTAGAGGCATCGCTAATAACGGTGATGCTAATAGCGGCAAGGGCACGGAGATTTTTGACTCATAAGTTGGCTTCCATGCACTGGCAGGCATTCCAAATTGTATAGGTGCCCTCGACTGCACCCACGTGGAGTTGGCGGTCCCGCATGCCATGGAGGTGGTGTACCGCAACAGCAAGCAATACCACTCCATCAATGTGCAGATGGTATGTGACGCCAGCAAGATCATCACACATTGTTGTGCCTGATATTCCGGATCAACACATGAGTCAATGGTCCTGCGGAACTCCAGGCTACCATGCTACATGGAGCGACATTCAGGACGACGTGCCTGGCTGCTTGGTAAGTTGCATGACAGGCACATGCCAATGAAATGGGGGATAGATGCACACACCACCATGGTGTCATTGTTGAAATGACAGCACGATGTGCACATCCCAAAACACTGTGCCCCAAAGCATCCCAAACTGAACACGACAACCAAATCCCATAGCAATGAAGTAATCTGGACACCTATCACAACATGCCAAACTTAAAACCACCCCACGTCCCACAACATATGCACCACCCATTATCGTACCTCCCCCTCCATAACACAATCCAACAACATGCTGTGACTATTCACTATGTAAATGTCTGCAGCAACTCACTACACAAGACAAGCATCCATGGGAGTGCACTGAACAAAATCGCCACGGTAATCCACTGCTTGTCACAGGGCCGCCACCACCACAGAAGTGCCGCATGTGACCATCGTAATAATCAGCACTGAATGCCTAATATTGCAGAAGCTACTGCCAATACTGCCAGTTAGAAAATCATACAGAACACTACACATCACACATTTGAGACAAACACAGCAGTATATGTTCACAATGCATGAGCAACATCAAGGCAGTGTACACCGTGTATCATCTTGGAGATGCAACCCACACCATAAATCCATGGCACAGAACACATTGAGGGCATGAAAATTGTGTGCATACAACCAGGGACATGTGCATGTGACCAACGATAATCTGCAGGCATGTGTGACTAGTACAGCTGTCCATCATGAATCAACTAACATATCTTTTATTGCCTCTCATGCAGGTGATAGTGGCTATCCCTTGAAGCCGTGGCTCCTCACCCCTGTCCGAAACCCACAGAACAGGCACGAGGAGGACTACAATCGTTCCCATACCCGTACCCGTGTGGTCATCGAGCAGACCTTTGGCCTGTTGAAGGCACCGTTTTGCTGCCTTAGCTGGTCGGGTGGGGCACTCCTCCACAGGCATGAGAAGGTGGCCAAGATCATCATGGCATGTGTCATGCTGCACAACATGTGTATCCGACGGAAAGTGCCCCTGCCCCCTGACATTGAACTGCAACCACCTGGTGATGATGAAGGGGATGAAGAAGATGTGGGTGCACATCATCGCGGTGCCGATGCACAGGAGGGACGTGCTGTGCGTCAGTCAGTGATTGCACAATATTTCTAACACACATGGGTGCAGAGGCTGACATGAAAGTTGGACAGAGGGCACTGGGTGTGGGAGTACATGTACATTATGTACTGTATATCAATAAATTACACATATGCAATAAGGAATGTCCACTCAAGATTTTTTTTTCACACACAGGTGTATTTAACTGTCCTAAAAAGATTTAAGTGCTCAAACCCTCCATCTCACACACCCTCTCCCCCCCACAAATCCCCAACACACCCTCTCCATCTCCCCCTCCCCCCACAACTCCCCCACACACCCTTCCCCCTTCCACTCCCTCCCACAACTCCCCCACACATGGTGTCCAAGCAAATGCTTCAGGTGTCAGTGTCTATTGCCTTAATCAGGCTGTCCCGTCTACATCCTTCCACTTCCTGCACCTAGTGGTGGCATGTCCGAGTGGCACAGGGGGCGCACTGACCTGCGTAGGGGGCTAGTTTGGGTGGAGCTCGATGAAGAAGGGGTCGCCGCTTGCTCCAGTCTGGGGGCTGGATGCTCAGCCTCCATGGAATCCTCAATGCGGGTGAGGACCTGCCTCAGGGCAGACACCTCCTCGCATAATCTTGTGGTGCTTTCCACAATGACCTGCCTCAGGGACGCAGTGTTGTCGCGCCCCTCCTGCCTTGCTTGGGCACTGTCTGCGACAAACTGCCTCACTAGGGCAGTGAGATCCTCCTGGCACTGCGCTGCGTGCCCTGCCTGCTGCACCCCTGCCTGTACACCAGTGGAGGTGGAGGGTGCATGTGTTACATGCTCCCTTGTACGGCCTCCCCTCCAGACTGCTCCGGTGTGGTGTCATGGTATGAGTCGACTGGTGTGACCTGGGGGCATGGGGTGGGACTTGTTGTTGCAGGTAGGTCCGAGGAGCTGTCCTCGACAGGCACACACACCTGGCCCTGCACATCATCATCTGTATGTGGTGCCGTAGCTGCCGCCTCCCCAACAGAGCTGTTCTTTGCAGATTGTACCCCATCGCCCACTATCTCCTGTGCAGGTGTCACAGGTGTTGTGGGGACTGTGGTGATGGGCCTTAGTGGCACCAGTGCTGTGGCATCCTGGGCTGTTTTTGTCTTCAGTCCCTGTCGTGGCTTGTCTGGGCCTTTCGAAGTGGAAGGCCTGTTGCCTTCATCCCTGGCCCTCTTCCGGTGTGTAGTCACCTGGGGGATGAGTACCGGGCCTCGCTGTCAGGATCTGAGCCTGTGGAGGACCAAGAGAGGGATGGCATGAGTGATGGTTTGACAAGCATCATGCATACATTTGTATTATTGCTATTCTACACATTAGAGGGGATTAGGCAGTGGAGTTTTGATCATCACGTTGCTTGCTATATGGGTGGAGCATGCAGGCATCCATCGGGGTCACTCATGTTGGGGCGGGCGTATGCTGTGACATGCATATCTGTTGTGGCCTGCGTGCAGTGTGACTTATGCCATTTTCATATTTGTGTGGTGTGTGTCAGGTATGGCATTGCCATGCTGCATGCATGTGCATGTGTCTGTGCTATGGACGACATGTAGGCAGGGAATGTGTATGTATTGGGCCATGCATTGCCTCTTTGGACAGACAAATTGGTAGACTATCATCATACTTAGCATTAAAGTGTTTTCTTAGGACACTCACTTCTTTCCAACAATGAGGTGGCGCCACGCTCCATCTCGCCCACACCTTCTATGGCCTTCTTCATGCCAATCATGCTGGCGCAGATCTCCTTCCACCGGCTTAGCTTTATGGGTGAGCTAGGTCCTCCACCAGTAGCCATGGCCTGGCTCCGGTTTGCGGACAGGATGTTCCTGACTCGCAGGCGCAGGTCATCCCATCTCTTCTGAACATCCTTTACTGTGCGGGGGTGTTGCCTACCGGGCTGACTCTTTGGGCAACAAGTTGCCAGATTTCTTTTTTCTTTATCACTGCCTCTCTCTTGAGGCTGTTTGTGAAAACAACCGCGGCATTGTCAGCCAGGGTCTCAGCCAGCATTGTTAGTTCATCCTCATTAGAGTGCTCTTTGCGCTGGCGGGAGGCACCTTTTTCTAACTGCCTTGGGCATGATTTTCTTGTGGAAGGTTGATGTCTGTAGTCAGCAATATGCTCCAGGTCCTGTGTGCTGAGGATGGCAATGGATTGTGTTTTTCAAGATGGCCGCCATGCTTTTTCCCGTTCCTGTGTAATGACGCTACTTCCGGTTCCGCTTATTTACGGGCACCGCTATTAGCGGTCACCGCTATTAGCGGTGCCCGCTAATGCCATTTCCATTGATGCCGGTAGTGCTGTCTTCGTGTTCCATGATGCCGCTAAGGGCCATTATTTGGACTTTAGCAGCATGCCGTTAATGTTGTTACCGACGTGGTGCAAAGCTTGTGCACGCAAACTCGTAATAGCCCTCTATTAGCAGGCTCTTTACTACACGGACACGGTATTTGCTCCATGCCAGTAAGGACTGTTACTTACCTCCAACCTCGTAATGACCTCCAATGTCAGCGTCTGTGTTGGAAGGCGGGCCTGAGTCATTTTAAATGAAAAATATTACTTGGCTTTAACTTTCACATGCCAGGGCTAGTCTCCCTTGATTCTGCCCTTTAATAAATAGATCAAAGGTTGAGTGATCTCTGCGTAGTCTTCAATTAACTTTTGACTATAATTAGTTAGTCGAGGAAGGCTTCTTTCTTCTCATAGAGTAGTAGGGTCTTTTCATTTCGATAATGCTCCCACCTTCTTTGCCTGGGGATTAAGACCCTCAGGGTGATCTCGGGCACTAAGAAGTTCACTTGGGTCTTACACCACTGTGCCTTCTTGAAGGACAAATTTGCTCTGGTTTTCTGCAACTGGGTCATAACAAAGCGTATTTCTGCTATATGTTGCTCTACAGTGGAGCTCTTCATCAAACATCATCTACATAGGCCAGGTTTCCCCTTTTGCCCAAATCAGGCATGGCCTTATGCGGAAAGATGTTGAACTCATTGCTGCTGTTTATTTATCCCAAGGGGGTTCAGGTCCATGTGTACTGCTTCTCCCAAAGGTAAAGGGCAGCTTGTATTCGTCTTCCCTACTCACGGGTACTGTCCAGTAGCCATTGGAAAATCAATGGCAGTGTACACCTTTGACCCTTGGGTCTGTACCAGCCCTTGTTCAAAGTAGGAAAGTGGCCATCTTGACATGTGGCCCCATTTGTTCAACTCCCTCAGGTCTGCACATAGTCCCATTGGCTGTTTGATTTGAGTATCCCCAGTACTGGGCTGTTAAAGGTACTGTGGATCAGATTAATTATCCTGTGGGATTCTAAGTTTTTAACAATCACTCTGAGTGACTCCATGGATGTGAGAGGTAACCGGTATTGCTTAACAAATACTGGAGCCATCTCAGGGTCCGTGGGTATGGTGGTTGAATGAATGATTGTGTGTCCACAATCCTATGAGTCCACTGAAAATATATCCTGGACTTCCAGGAAGACAGAGGAGCTTTGTCTTTGCTCCTCAGTCTCAGAGGCATCAGCAAGATTGCTGCGTTCTTCGACCATCTGCATGAAACCTAGAAAGACTTAGGGCTTGGCAATTTCAGCGGTATCCTCCAGCTGGGTGGAGAGATCTCTTTTTACGGTTTTAACCTAGACAGGGGGTTCCAGAGATTTGGGGTATTGGTCCTTGGCTCTGAGTACTACATCATCCCTCCTGATGTCAAAGGTCACCTCCTCCACCCCATAAGGGAAGGAAGAGTACACCCAGAAATTCCCCAGATGCCTGGAAAAAAATATTTTCTGGAGAAATACCAACACTGTTGTCGAAACAGACATTTGGGATTGGTGCAATGATTTCATGACCTAAATCAACAGAATAATGTTGGTCATCAACCGCCATTACAATAAAGATTCCTGCACCAAAAGTGATACTTTGAGGGTTACTGTTATTCACCAATTTTCTAATTGTGTTGTGTTCTAGATCAGCGAGAGGTGTCAGATTTAAAAACAAACCTTGATGTTGGAGATATAAATTTCAAATTTATATAGATGTCTTGAAGTTTGAGGTTCTGTCCTTGCTTAATTAGGAGGGGAATAGGGAATTGTTGAACATGTCCTGGGATGACAACCTCTTCTCGCACCTGAACCTCAACCACATAAGACAGCAATGGAGTTGACCGGAATGCTTTTTCCGTGTTGTTGAAGCCCAAGCAGTTATCCTTCAGGCGTGACCAGGCTTTATTATTAATTGGGTCAAAATTGATTGTGAATTGGTTAAGAATGTCACAGTATAAATAAAAGGCCGAAGGGCCATTTCTCGTGACCCAAAAATGATGTTCTAAGCTTTTGTTGCCAATGGACATTTTTAGCATACGCCTGCTAGGAAGGAAATGTTTGGAATTTGGGGTGTCCAGATCTAATTCCCATTTGTCAATAAATTTAAATGTGGGAATGGTCTGATCTTTTAGGAATTTCTTGAATAATCCTTAGCTGATGAAGCTTCTTCCATTATTCAGGCATACTCTGGCGAGCACAGATTCCTCCCCCTCATTTATCTGAATCAGGAAAAACCACTGTTTGCCCTTTTTCTAAATGTCTGTCAGACTTTGAGCTGGTTCTTCATTGTCTTGTTTAACGGGACTCAATGTTTATTCTGATTTTGGACTGGTGTAAAATTTTCGAGTGTTCCATTCCAGGGTAGAATGCCACCTACAACTGGGACGAAGATTGATTTTCAAGAATGGAGAAGGGTTCCCATCAGCAGTTTTTCTCCTACATAGATGACAGTGATATCTGGGACCTGGTTATTCTTGAAATGGAATTGTACGTTCTCAGACTGCTGGTCAATTAAATGGCAGATACCATTCATGCTGACATAAATTGTACTTATTTTTAGTTTGATAGGCTCGTTAGTCTGGTTCCAGATGACCTGTGATAATCTCCTCAGGATATTGTTCCCCAATAAACAAGGTGTGCCCTCTGGAGTCAGGATTATGACTGGATGTTTTAAATGATGTTGCCCAATCTTTATTTCCAGATCCTCAGTCCCTTCGACAGAAATGTAATTCCTGTCAAAGTTTTGGAGTTTTCCAGGAAGAAGTGTGAGGGGAATCTGGTGACCCTCCCCCCGTCCTGAGCTTAGTTGTTCAAAGGCCTTTTTGGACATGAGGGTGGCTTGGGATCCAGTGTCCACCAGAGCTGATAATTCACACTGACCCTGCATTTTAACCAGCGCATATCATCAGTCTTCCTTCTCCTCCAGGGTGCAAAGAAAGTATGAGTTATTTGCCAGCCCAGTTGTCATTTTCTTGATATTGAACTATGACACTGTGTGACCTTGGGCAATTTTCCATGTTGGAGATCAGGAATCTGTAAGGAAATTTTGACAACTAACAATGGGCGGATTTGGGGTATCCTCTTTCTCCACTGATTCTTTGCTGTCCCCCTTTACCTGGAGACAGTTCTCAGAACCTGTTTGGGGAAGGACACCTCCTTCGTTTCAATTCTGTCTGGCTCACAATTTTGTCGTTGAATAGTTTCTTGCTCTTGATCAGTCTCCATACTTATCCTGTCCAACTCAGGGTCTTTTGGGACACATTTTCCTTTGGGAGGGATTCCCCCATTCCTGAAAGAGAAGGTTAGCTTACTGAATCCTCAAGGGACTCTTCTCTTTCAAAGGGGATGATTCTAAGTTCCTCCACAAAGCGGGTTCTTCTTTGGGCTCTCCTACTTACCCTTTTCTCTTTGGGTTCTAACTCCCCAGGGGTAGAAGAGTCACTTTCAGGCTGACAGGTTTCTAGGGGTTCTGTCTGAGTGAGAAAGGAAGCTTCCTCTAGGACTTGGCATCTCACCTCCACCCATGCCCCCTCCTCAGGAACCTGTGGCTTGTTGGACTTTTCCTCCTGTCATTTTCCCCAGGGGCCTCAGACCTGAGGGTTGGGAAATTCTGAGAAGCAGGGTTAGGTTGAGGATTGTCCTGAGCCCTCAGCATGCACCCCAGGTCTTCGGTCAGTTGCTGGACATGCTGCTCCAGCTGCAAGACTTTTTCTGTGTTATAGAGAGGTCTCAAGTCATAGCTCTGCTGCTCCCGAAAAGAGTAACTGTCCCTTCTTCTGGAGTAGCTTGGGTACTGGAAACTTCCCCCAGAATGTCTCCAGATAAAGGGGGACAGCAAAGAGGATCTATTGTCCTGAACTGGGGAGGCAGAGGATTGTTGTGGAGATTCTGGCTCAAGGGTTATCTGGAGAAGATGTTCATGTTGGGAGGTGGAGCGGTACCTCTCTCTGGAGAGACGTTTCCCGGAGCAGCACTTACCTGGTTGGGTCACCCCCTGTGCCAGGAGTGTGTATACAAACCCCAGGATAGGCTTTGTACCCTTGTACCTAGGGCTTACATAGGTGGCAGGCTCAACGGGATCAGTGTTCTGGACCCCTGCCTGACTACCATTCATTTGGACCTGGGTGGGGTGTCCCTTCTGCCTTTCATGTTGGTTGTTGGCAGGAGGAGTATTTATAAGCCCCCTACCCCATCTCCAGGTCCAAAGGAGCAATCATTTTATACCTCTGCCACCTTCGCAGCAGCAGGGTTGTTAGATGGTTTGAGGGCTTGGGTGGTTTTTTTTTTGCTCTTAGTGAGCTTCTGGGCCTCATAGATCCTGGTGTCTTGTTCAATTACCCAATCCAGGGTCCTGTGCTCATGAAAGTCCTGCACCAACTGAGTTATAATGTATTTGGGGAGCACATGAAAATAAGTAGTCACAAACTTCCTAATACAGGTGTTTAAATGCCGGGAGGTCAGCGCTAAGGCACGTTTAAACTCCTGCACAAACTCCCTAGGCACCTGATCCTTCATGCAGCCTTATGGGCCTCTGGTGGGTTTGTGTGTGTCAGGAATCCGACCACCGCCCTTTTCGTGGAAAACCTGGAATTTTACCTTGCTGCAAAGCCCTTGCGACGATGACGTAATGGCAGACAAAGGAGCATCTTTGAGGCGCCAACTGGATTTTAATCTGGATGATCTGATTCGTGATGCAAAAGTGATGCACAAAGAAATTGGAGAAGCAAGGGAGGACACTAAGTCTGGTTTCAAAATGTTCAGCTTGTAGGTGGACAATTTATAATGATCTTCGTCCTCCAGTCCTGCAAAAAAACTGGAGTACTCAGGTGAAAATGTCCATTTAGCAAATGCTATACAATACACATCATTTCTGACCTGGAATGCTGCCATCATCTGCTCATAACGTTCCAAGTGCTCCCACACCAAATATTTGGCATTCTTACAGTATGGGGTCAGGAAGCTCTTTATGGCCTTGATTTGTCTTATTGGGTCGTTAACAAAAACCTTGCTCGGTTTCGCTGTCTTTTCTTCATCTGCACCTGACTCTATTGATTTTCAGACACAGAGATGCTATTCGTACTTCATTCTCTGTCTCCTAGGCATTCCCTATCTCTATAGGATTGGAAATATCTCCCAGACTCATAGGATCTGGATTCTTCTCTCTTGTACTGCGGTGTACTCTCAGAGTCACTTTCCCTGAGGTCACTTTTAGGCCGAGGATAAAAATGCAATTTCTTCATCCCTCCATCCAGGGAGTCTGGGTAAATCCATGCCTTCCCCTGAATGTATGGAGGTTTTTAGTATGCCTTTCCTCAGTTGAAGCAATAGCTTTACTCCTCCAGCGAAGCTGCTAGGTGGTCCCTTTGTAATTTCATCTTCAGCAAATCTAACTCTCAGATTTTCTCATCATAAAAGTTTTCATGGTGTGAAATACTCACAGTATTATTTTTAGTCTCCCAGGACATGCTGGTCCTTCCCTTCTGTGTGGTAGAGATGAATAATCATCAATATCAGACAAGGACTGGCCTTCTGAATCAGTTTGGCTGGGCCTGGATAAGTCCAACTGCCTCATGTTCCCCTGTTCTTTATAGGGGGTCAGCATGAGGTCAGATCCCATTTGTACATGGGAGGTTGTGGATGACTGGCCTGAGGTCCCTGATGGGAGGTGCGTATCTCCATTGATCAGAAGGCCCTACCCCATACTCTGATTGGTCAGGGTGCCTCAAGGCCTGTTCATATTTTTCCATTTCCTTGATGAAACTCTCACACCTGCTTCTCTCTGTCCCTATTTCCTTTGGTATTCAGACAGCTGGCTTTTTAATTCTGACACTAAGGCCTGATTAGTCTCAAGCACCCTGCCCTGAGCCACTAATTGACCCTTCATTTGCTGTAATTCCTCCCGTCATGTTTCATTTTCTCTCTGGGAGTCTTGTATTATGCGTGCATATTCTCGGTGCTTGTCTTTCAAGAAACAAATCTTTTTCTCTAACGTGTCCCTACAATTTGCTGCCTGTGACAGGTCAGCGTCTTCTTGCTTCACACACTCCACAAGCTCCATATTTTCCTCTCTAATTACGGTCAGTTCCTGAGAGACTGACAGTTCCTTTTCTGCATCACAGTATTTGCCCAGCTGTAGATTCTGCTGCTTCACAATATTTACATTCTGATGCATTTCGTCAAACTCCTTTTGAGAGTCCATTTGTTTTATGATGAACTGACAGTTTTCCCATTCCAATTTCTTCATGGTCTTATTGAAATCCATAATATCATTCAATAACACCCTATTGTGAACATTCTGATCATTCAATTGGCTTTGAAGGTGACTTACAGTTGCTGCATTCTCTGTGCAAGTATCATGTAGTACAGCAAACTCTTTCGCTCTGCACTGGCTTGCTGCTGTGTTTTCAGCTCATTCTGAATTTGCTCAATGAAGTCCGTCTGATTCATCACATCAGCCTCTTTATTTTGCAATCTCTCTTCAAGTAATTGCACATGAAAATATAAATCAGCTGTGAGTTGGGCCATTCGAATCTGCTCATCCCGAAAATGTTGGGTCATGCAAAATTATTTTAATGCTCGATGCAAAATGCCATGATCCTGCCAAATATTTCCTGCTGATATGAGTTCTTGGATCATTTTAGTCTGCCAGTTCCCCGCTTCATGTTCACTCACCCTGAATGAACAACTTTGCCAGGAGATGTTCCCAGGCATAACTAATTTCTAAGGTAGTCATTTTTAAAATTCACTTTCTGCAACTTCGCAAAACTTTCTCAACACAGGGGCAAAATCATCCTCTTCCTGCTAGATCTTCTCAATTAATATCACATCAGATATCCGCTCAAATCAATTTACTTTGCATACTCTGGACCTCATTCCGAATCGTCGGTAACCCTGCCAGTGCTACCGGCATGGTTGCCGCCACACTCGGAATTAATTACTGGCACCTGACTTCACGGTGTCACCGGGCTATTCCAGGTCTGGCGACCTGGAAGTCAGGTGCAAGCAATTTCATAAATCTTCATTCCCATAGAGTCCTATGGGACTCTATGGGAATGGGGACACGGGAGCATCAGCACTGTTAACAACGGTGCCAGTGTTCCCGTGACAAGTCTGCCTACCGTGGCCGCTGCGCCCGGCAGGGTCAGACCTGTCAGGCACAGCAGCTCCGGCAGGCAGACTTGAAGTTTGCCGGTCCGGAAACAACAGTGCTGGTAGGCTTACCGGCACCATTTTTTCCAGACCGGCAAACTTATAATGAGGCCCTCTGTCTCTCTATACACATCCCTGCCTCTCAGGGGTCAAGTTACAGTGGTCCTTTAACAAGACACAGTGACCTTCTATCTATCTCAATGCAGTTATTTCAGACTGAATATCCTGTCACCAATGTACTGTCATGAGTCAAAAACTATAAGCCAGATCCCGGCACACGAGCCCATGATTTATAATGATCTAGTGAGACACCAACCTTAACCTGGTGAGTTTCTTTCCCCCAAATCAAGGAGCACCACGACAATTTGTGTATGTTTTCACGCTAGCCCTATTGACTCATATAGAGCCACGTAAATCCCCCAACTCCATCCCGACAGTGAGCCAAGAAACAGGACAGGTATAGAAAGAATATATATTTATTTCAATTATAAGTTCAAGGAATAATAACTCTGCTTGATTACATATGCCTCCTTCTCTGTGGCATACAACAAAGCTTCAATTTTAAAACAGATAAATAGTACTTGATCAATTTTAGAATGAAAACAAAGCACAGTTTTAATACGAGAACACTTTACACATGGTACATACAGTTCTTTGTTTAATTTCCTGCACACTTTAAAATGCTTGCAATTTTGGAAACACAGACTTGGACAAATGCATATGACAAATCGGGCCCTGGTTCCTTTTCACCCAAAAACCATCTAAAATCATTCTGCAAGCAGGGTCACTTACACACTCTCAGGAGAGAGTGTATATTGTTCATCAGAAATTACACAAGTTTCACTTTGCAAAGCGCCTCTCCCCCAACACCAAAAACCCATGCATCAGGGATATGCAGCACCCCCACTGTTTAAAGGCCAGGTCTAGGCAGTGACATTTTAGGACTTTTGTTTGGGGCCAAGTGCATCCCTTTTGTTTTCAAGACAAGGTTTGGGAATGGTGACAATTACACATTTTGTTTTTGTGGCCAGGACACCCCAATTACTTTATGTCAATATAACATTATTCCCATTAGGAGAGAGGGTAGAAGTTTAAAACTTTTCCAAGCTCCCCCCTGTGTCAATCTATTTGGGAGCAAATTAAATTAATATACAGTCAAATATGCTAGTCTACACAATGTACCCCCACCCACTTTTAAGGGAAGAATAATAAGGCAAGCAGATCCCCCCCACACTTAATTTCGTTTTTGGCAAGTTACTTAAATGGTATGAAAAACGGAGTGGAGACCACCCCATAGCACCCAGTGCTCACTGCTTGCCTCCTGCCTGGAGGCTAAATGAGGCTAAGTTCGGTACTTGAAGTTATATTCAATTGTTAGTTGAGTTTGATAATTCTTGAACTTCAGCATAATCATTAGACTTGATTCTTTTAGGAAAAAAGGGATTTCAACCACTTCATTTATCAAAGTTTTTACTCCGGTACTTGTGTTGAAATCACACAATACATTAGGCGTTTTCCCATTTCCTCTACCCAAAATCACAGCTCTTGCCAATGCATTTCGGTGACTAGCACCATCTTCAGGGCTAAATTGCAACATAAATTTCCTCACGTAACACATGTGTATAAATTATGGATCATAAATGTTAAATGTACATACCAGCAAGGAGATTGGTTTCATCACATAAATGAAATTCAAAAGAGATAAAAAGTGCAATGTGAGCGTTAGTATCATTCTACATGCAGACGTCGTTACCATTTATCTTTAGTAAACGTGTGAATTCAGCCATGTGTGAATTCCATTACCTTAGCTGCCTCGTAAATGTGTAAACGCCTCATAAAAGTTGATACATCAAAGCAGTGTCTCTGTTAAGATAGGGAGAAAGACTATGAGCTCTCTAGCTTATTTAGTGACCTTAATTGCTTTCGTGGAATGGCGTGACTCGGCAGAGCCTCTTACCTTGACTCTGCTCGCGAGTGAACTGCTCGTAGAACGGTCTGCAGCTGTGCGTGCCCGTGCGTGGCCTAGCAACAACGTAACCAAGGAGCTGACGGCACCGCCCGTCTTCCGGGATAGGACAGGACAGGCGTGCCTCCCGTCCCGCCTCCTCGCGTGAGAATGGGGGCGGGACTATCTCCTTGGTAACCCTTCGTGACACCTTCACATGAGGCAATTTGTCTAAGTTGACTCCGTGCTTCCTAAATGTCAGAGTTGTTTGAAAAGATGTGCATCTCCCCGGTGCTCGCACCGTGCCCACATTCAAACAAGCCGGGATCGCCGGCGTTCGAGCGTGTGCGGAGAGCAGAGGAGCCACGAACTGACACATATCCCAGCATCTATCACTGTGTATCACTCTAGTCCTATTCTCATATTGTATGAATGGTTATCGTGATGTTTCCTAGATTGCTTCAAGACAAATATCTTTTTCAATCAGTGCGTCAGTACTTTGAACAATATTACAGAATAAATATCTCGATCCAAGGTGGATCTGTTAGTACTTATACACTTCTCCTTCAACCGCTATATCTAACACACATCATACCCACAGGGCAATTGCATCCTATTGAAAACGAAAAACTATAAGAGGGGTAAAAAACCAATTTGCATATAATCTAAACCAAACATGTTATTCCACATTTTGTGTATATATTTTTTTAAAGAAAGCAAGCAAAGTTAATCTCTTCATTGAGTCCTTTCGGTGTGAACGTTCCCAGGCGGTCTATCCAAAATGATTCTCTTTGATCAAGTCTTTGTTGCAAATTCATATGAGGTTCTTCTTTCTGGACCACCTCTAAGATTTGAAACCTTATCTGGGATAAATTATGTTTTTTGTGATCCCAGTGTCGTGCCACCGCCGAAGTTTTATTGTGAGTACGGATGCATGAACAATGTTCGTTCCATCTTGTCTTCGCTGCTCTTGTTGACTGCCCTACATAGTATAACCCACATGGGCATTTAATTGAGTAAATTGTATTGACAGAATTGCACGTTCCAAAATGTTTCAATTTGATCTTTTCTCCAGTGTGTGGATGGTTTACTGTATTGCCTTTCAATATATATCCACAATTAGAACAACTTAGGCATGGATAAGTTCCGGTTTTGGTTGTTCCCTCTTTTTTCTTCTTCAAGCTTCTTGTTCTCACCAGCTTGTCCTTCACATTCTGACTCCTTTTGTATGCAAATGTTGGCAATTCTTTGAATAAAGGCTCCACTCTTTCATCTAGAGTTAGTATGTTCCAGTTCTTTTTGATTATATTCTTGATACGTTTGCTCTGTTTAGAGTACTTGGATACAAATACTATTGAGGGTGCTTCGTCATGTTTCAATTTGGGTTTTAGTAATTCTTCTCTGCTTTTGTCTTTAAGTCTTTCTTCTGCTTCCTCAATTTCTGATCTATCGTATCCTCGTGTCAAAAATGTATTTCCCATCATGTGATTGCTTCTTCATAGTCCTCTGGATTACTTACTATCCTTTTAACTCTCAACATCTGACTGTAGGGTAAATTCTTAATCAAACTTGGCTGGTGGAAACTCAATTTGTGTAGAATGTTATTCCTATCTGTCGGTTTCTGATATATGTTAGTTCTGTAACCCGTCTGTTCCCTGGTCACCTTAACATCCAGGAAGTGTATTTTTTCGATTGAGCTTTCAAATGTAAACTGGATCCGTTTATCTATATCGTTGAGATACCCCAAAAATCTTTTCAATTCTTCCTCTGTATCGTGCCATATCCCAAATATGTCATCTATGTATCTGACCCATAAACTGATCTTGCTTCTCCATCTCTCATTTTCTAGTACATTGTCTACCTCGAATTTGTGCATAAAAGCGTTGCCATACGACGGTGCCATTGTGGCACCCATGGAGGTTCCAGCTGTTTGTAGGAAGAACATTCCTTTATATTGGAAATATGAATTTTCACTAATGAACTCCAACAAAGCCATGACAAATTCTTTCTGAGCTGGGATGTCCCCTTCTTGTAACAGTAGCCATTCCACAGCTGCTCTTCCTTGGTCAAGTGGAATCGAGGTATACAGACTTTTCACATCTATTGTGAATAGTATATCTGTTTCTGTATAGGTTGCTTCTTTCAGATATTTCAAGAAATGTGTTCTGTCTTTGACATATGTCCTAGTTTTTTGTATCAGTGGTTTTAGGAAGTAATCAATGTACACTCCTAAGGGTTGTAGAATACTGTTGGTGCCTCCCACAATGGGTCTGCCAGGCGGGTTGACCAAACTTTTGTGCACTTTGGGTAACATTATGATGTCGAATGAATGTTCTTCCTACAAACAGCTGGAACCTCCATGGGTGCCACAATGGCACCGTCGTATGCTATTTCCTTACAGGTACTGCTGCTCTGCTGTTTGTTCTAGGAAAGCATTTTCGTTTTTGCACGTGTAGACACACAGTGCACGATCGCAAGCTGTACTTTCATTTAGCCCCATTGAACTTTCACTTTTGAAGCATTTCTTTGACTGCTAGATACTGTAAGAAGATTCAATTCAACACTACAGCTAAGTCAATGCCTAGTCTGGGATACTGAATGGAAACCCTTATTGATATATCTTTATGTCCAGTTCATGTGTTCTGGACGACTACCCCTATATAACACCCCTCTCTTAGAATCCCCCTGACCCCACTGAGCCAAGAAGTAGTTCTGTTTTGCAAGTTTAAAAGGTTTATTTGAGAAATATAACGGTATATCTATCACACTCTTATAATAAATTAATATTTAATATCACACTTAAGAATATGAGCAGTAATCAACAATGAATAATGTTCTACTAGTAAACTGATTTGGTTACTCAGGAGTAGTATAGAGGATGAGGTAGCACACTTGTGAATAGGAACAGAAGAATAAAGGGGTAGAGAATGCTTTATACGGTTCAAGGAAATGCAAGGTGGAATAAATGTAGTACAGAAATAACTTGATATGACTTCAACAAAACAAGCAATCACTTTTCTTTGACAATTCACCCCCCCTTTATGCAATGTAAGGAGATGAAGAGGAGAGCACACAGTTCTTAGAAATGCAATCAAATATAATTCAGTTCAATTCCCCGCCGAGCAACTTAGAGAAATCAGGTATGAGTTTTAAAACACTGGCCCAAGTGCTTTGAATGTGGTGGCAAGGAAGTGAAAAATATACCAAAAATGGTTTTAATTCCCTTTAGGAGGTTCAGGGTGAGTGAGAGATACTTGGGTTGAAATCAGGCTCACTTTAGCAATGGTTCAGAGATCTTGATTAAGAGGCAAACACATTTTTAGCAAGGAAAGAAATGACTGCTGATGGTTACACGTGGCTGGATTTTTAACCAAATCGCAAATCACAGTAAAATTTGCGAGTGCGTGAATCACGATTACGGCAAAAGTATAAGGAGTGGCAAGTCGGTTTTGGGTTCGTTGGAAAGCTGAGATCCTAAGCTTTCAGAGGAAAGTTCCTAGGACGAACGGTTCCAGAGATATGAACGATTTTGTAAGGGTCGTTTTTCGGATTTAAAGTAACCCAAATTGACAAGTGACAGCTATGCAGCTGCAGAATTGACAAGTGACAGTGGTGCAGTTTTACAAAATGACAAGTGACAACTTCTAGGAGGCAGTTCTGGTTAGATTAAAATAGTTTGGATTAGATTATTTTAAACTAAGAGCTTATTTCTGTCACAATCTGACCTAAGTACTCACAATATATTTTGGAAGGACTGGACCTCGTCACAGATCTGATCAATCAGGCACTTCACAGCGATCTGGTCTCTGGGTCTGCGGTTCTGCACGGTCTGGTCTGGTCTGGCACTGGTCTGGTCTGTCCTTATACAGCGGTCTCTGCACGGCTCCTGGATTTCTGCACTGGTCCTGGCAAAAGTTCTTGGCAAGAGATTCAAGCAGCTTGCCCGGCTGTGAGTAGCTTGCAGTGAGTAGCTCTGCCTGCTGCAGAGAACTCAGCTTATGGTTTTAGGCCTCTGATTTAGGTTCTAAAGTATAAGTTCTAGGTTCTGGAGTATGTAGCTGGAGTCAGTCTGGAACTGGTATCTTCTGGATGTTGTGTGGTCCGGCAAAACGCTCCACAGCAACTGGATTTGAATGTCCTCTCTAGCTTCCAGTGGCTCTTTTTATGTCTTTTGAAAGTGGGTGTATGCGCAGCATCACTAAGCCAGCCCCTCTCTCAACTGATCATTGGTCAAGCTTTTCTCTCTTCCTTGATAGGGGAAAGGAAATGTGAGTCATGGTGATGCTGTTTTATGGCCTGCAGAAAGGACACTCCCCTGTCAAATTGCACACAAATCTATATTTGACCCAAATACATATTCCACAGATACACAGTTGTTTGTCATTGCATACACACATCATGCATTACTGATGGGAGGTACTGTTCCGACCCTGGCGTTTCTAGGAGCTTGGGTAAAGAAATGGCAACTTTTTGCGCTTTTTAGTAGCTTTCCCCATATCAGATTTTTCTCCAAATTTATACAATTGTGTGCAAGGCATGTGGCCATTTAGATAAGGAAGTGTCAGATTTTTAACATGCATACATTTAGAGTAACAGCCTCTTTTCCGCTCGTAAACCCCCAGATCATACCACCGGGTCCTAAAACCTCTTAAAATGTGGGCAGAAAAATCACAAGAATTATGGTATCATTTTGATAATTTTGACAAGTCCGCACCATGAGTTATACATCTTTCTTAAAATCATATTCTGGCCAACAGGGGTGTGTCTTCCCAGGTCACATGGTGGAGAAACCAGTCTATCCACTTTCTTTAAGCTCAGCCTGTCCTCAGAGGGGGCTGCCCCTCCCTGTTTCTGCCAAGAGGAAGCCACTTTACAACCCCCCAATAAACCATCTGCCTGAGTCAAGGAAGGGCTTTGTTCAAAAGGAAGCCATTTATGACCCCCCCAATAAACCATCTGCCTGGGCCTTTTGTTTAGTTTCCTGCAGTCCCCAGGTAATTCAATCAGAGAGTGTGTGACCTCCTTTTGGCAGGGGCAACAGAATGCAGCCAGGCCTGGGAACCTGCTGATCAAGTTCAACTCCTGTGGGGGTAGATGTCAGGCAGAATTGGAATCTCTTTAAGCCAGTTTTTAGCTACATGTCATTTTGGGTTCCCAGTTTAAATCAAACTTACAATTTTTACACATGCAGCTAGAATGTTGATTCTAAGTTCAAAACAAGGGCCCTCATTACGACCCTGGCGGAGTGGGTTTACGCCAGCGGTATTCGCGGCGGACCCTTCCGCCCTACTACGAGTTCCCGTAGCGCCATGGAGCGGTTTCCGCCTGGTTTTTCCGGGCGGAGAAATCCATGGCGCTACGGGACCTTGTTGTTAATTACGCCACCGTATTTTACGGTGGCGTAATTAACGCCTTCCCCACTCCCATTATACCCTATGGGGCAAAAATGGGAATGGGGAAGGGTAAAATGGGGAATGGGGATTTACCGCCCCGCCAAGGTCGGAATGGGGCGGTAAATCCGCCAACCCCCATGGCGGTATCGGCAGCTTTCCGCCGTGCTCCATGGTGCATATTGCACCACGATCTCCGCCAGGGTCGTAATGAGGGCCAATGACATTTCAACAGTGACAAACTATGTGACACTCAAAAGTAGGTCACTCATTTATTCTAAACATTTCGATTTTAGTGACTTTCAGTTCAGTTTAGCACTCAGCCAGTCTTGTTATCAACATTATTTTGGGCTCTTCATCTTCCCAGATTTTGTAGGCACACAAAACTTCATTCTGCCAGATGTCTGCTGGTGTTCAGTGAGATTTTTGGATGTGTTGCAATGTTTGAAAATAGGCATTCTGAGCTGGCATTCAGAGAAACCAAAGGTAATTTTAAAGTGTTTTTTTTTTTAGCTAACAGGCGCTGCTGTTTTACCTTTGGCACCCATTCCACCCATGGCACCCTGGCCCATCATGCTCGCACTGGTGGGTGGCAAGTTAGGCAACCATTTTGGTGTGCGCACAAACTGCGTGGTTCTCCTGGATTCTGGCGCACATGTGGGCTTTTTGGCCATCTTGGATTTTCTAAGCCCACAGCACCAAATGTTGCAGCATGATAGCTCAAACGTGGGTCAGGACACCCAACAATACGAGTATCCAGGCACTTACTTGCATGAATGGTTGTGTGAGTGGCAGAGAGCAAAGCACTCTCGTTTTGTGATGTTAAGGATTGCAAAAACCGAAAGTAGTTTTCTCTGAACTACATTTCCCAGAACCCTTTGGGTATATTTCCTGTGTTCAGGCGCTTCAGCGCCGGCGCTTCTGGGTCGTGCCGGTCTTCTCTGGTCACGCCGCATGCTGCATATAACCTGTGGACTCTCCCTGCAGTTCATCTAATTCCTTACATGTACTGCTGCTCTGCTGTTTGTTCTACGAAAGCATTTTCGTTTTTGCACGTGTAGACACACAGTGCACAATCTCAAGCTGTACTTTCATTTAGCCCCATTGAACTTTCACTTTTGAAGCATTTCTCGACTGCTAAATACGAGTATCCAGGCACTTACTTGCATGAATGGTTGTGTGAGTGGCAGAGAGCGAAGCACTCTCGTTTTGTGATGTTAAGGATTGCAAAAACCGAAAGTAGTTTTCTCTGAACTACATTTCCCAGAACCCTTTGGGTAAATTTCCTGTGTTCAGGCGCTTCAGCGCTGGCGCTTCTGGATCGTGCCGGTCTTCACCGGTCATCGCCGCAGCTCGCCGGCTTGCTGGCAATTCTTGCGTTTACAGGGCCAGTGACTAGCTGGTTCGCACATCGTCTCTCCCACAAAGTAAGTTTTAGATGCTTTCTGCTCCTGCTTACTCATGTGTTTAAAGAAAACACAGAGCCAGTCCAACATGAATAGACAGAAGATCGCGCTGTTGCTAGTTTTGTCTCTCTCTCTTCTTAACACACGCTCGCTATACAAGCATGGTGTGGAAATCTCCGACCTTACCAATGATCTGAAGCCTGATTTTTTTGGTATAACCGAAACCTGGCTCAACCCTGACCTTCCCACCCAGGCCACACTCTCCTTGCCTGACAACTACACTCTCTTCAGAGCAGACCGTTTGCTGGGCAAAGGTGGTGGAGTTGCAATGATGTGTAAGTCAAGCCTTGAATGTCATGAAATTCCCCACACTTCTCCGGAAGGCTGTGAGAGTCTATGGGTGAAAATAAAAACTTCCCCACACACTACACTAAACACACTCACGATTTATCGTCCCCCTAAAATCATGCCCCTTTTTGAAGAACAGTTTAGTGATCTGCTAACCCAAATCTGTGCCACTCAAAGCAAGGGACACACCTTGGACTGGCTTTTGTCCCAAAATACCAACATTTCCGATATCTTGGTCACACCGTGTATTTGGTCGGACCATTTTCTCATCCAAGACCCCAACAATAATACCCAGACAAAATATTAAAAATACATCCTCAACTATAAAAAGCTCATTACAGAAGCAAAGGCCACACACTATAACGAAAGAATTGTGAATAGTGAATGCTAAATCTAACACCGGGGAGCTATTTAAAATCTTAGCTGAATTCCAAAATTAGCCTCCTCCCACGAACAATATTATCAAGGATGATAAGTGGTGTCAGGGCATTCATGATGCCTTTCTACTTAAGATTGATTCTCATAAAGAAAAAATCAGTAAAGCCCTTGGCAACGTAGCCATTACACAATCCACTACTGATACCACTTCACCCAGCACCTGTGAAAATACTATCCCTCCATTCTCTTTCACGCACTATACTGAAGATGAAGTATTCAAAATCATTCAGGACTTCAAAGCCACATCTTGTCCAGCAGATGACTGCCCCACCAGCATTCTAAAGGAGTCCTTAGAGACCCTGGTCCCATGGATTACCAAACTGGTTAACCTCTCCTTTGATGAGGGTCTGGTGCCGGACCTGCTAAAGTCAGCATGGATCACTCCTCTACTGAAAAAAGAAGGCCTTGACCCAGCCAACAGTGAGAATTACAGACCCATAACTAACGTGCCCTATGTTCTCAAGATACTTGACAAACTGGCCTACTTACAGCAACAGGCCCATGTTGAAAAATACGACATCTTGGGTACCCGTCAGTCGGGATATAGAGCTCGTCACGGAACTGAGACAGCTATGCTGGATCTCAAATCTACACTTGCTAGCATAGCTGACAAAAACCAAGCTGCTCTGCTCATGCTATTGGACCTCTCCGCAGCCTTTGACCTAGTTGATCATAGCTTACTAGTGTCAAAGCTCGGAGAGGTCGCCAATTGCTCTGCAATTGCATCCAAATGGATCGTTTCCTTTCTGGGTCCCAGAATTGTAAGGGTTTGCGTGGGTGATAAACAATCTTCTCCTATCTTCTCAGACATGTGGAGTCCCTCAGAGCTCCTGTATGTCGCCGCTGCTCTTCAACCTTTACATCCGGCCCCTTCTCGATCTTTTGAACAAACTAGGAGTGCAATATACGAATTACGCTGATGACACTCAGGTTGTTATTCAGTTGAGTGGCTCATACAGCAGTGATTCGGAAACCATTAACCGAATATATAAGGCCATACAAGATTGGATGGCTTGTAATTCTCTTGCTCTTAATGATAAAAAGACTGAACTCCTTATTGTGGCATCTAAAAACATCCGGGCAAAACTTGACCCTAACTACGCCTCTTTCCATATTGCCAATAACACCATCATAGTTCAAAAGAAAGTCAAAACCTTAGGAGTAGTACTTGATGAAGAACTCTCCATGAAATCCCATATTTCTTGCATTAAATCTAGTTGTGGTGCTATACACAAGAGAATTAGATATCTTCGACCATTCATATCGGAAGAGAACTGTGCTCTATTGTCCACTGCATTGATAAATTCAAGATTGGACTATTGTAACAGCCTCCTGGCGGGAACCACAGCCTCTAACATCCGATCCTTACAAGTGGCACAGAATAATGCCGTGCGTAATATTTTCAATCAGTCACGTCGCACACACATCTCTACTTTTAGGAAAAAACTCCACTGGCTACCCGTCAAACACTGCATAACGCATAAGATGCTTACTACGACCCATAAATGCCTCAGTCTCAGCGGCCCAACCTATCTGTCATCCCGTATAGGCATCAAACCTAACGTGAGGAACCTTCGCTCTTCTTCTGCGGTCACTCTCAATTATCCTAAATTTAGGACAGCCAAATTTGGAGGTACTACATTGGATGCTCAGGGTCCCCTTTTATGGAACACACTTCCAGCTGGTATACGGCAGATCAAGAGCTATACAGCGTTCAAACGTGCCGTAAAGACTCACTTATTTAACCTGGAATAATCTCCTGACTCGCTTCTCCATCTGCCTCTTATGCTTGTTTGTCTTTGTCTTGTTCTTGTTCTTTGTGCGCCCTGAGGCCCACGGGCATGTTGGCGCGTTACAAAAATTAAAATAAATAAATGATGCTTTTATGCACAAATTCGAGGTAGACAATGTACTAGAAAATGAGAGATGGAGAAGCAAGATCGGTTTATGGGTCAGATACATAGACGACATTTATGGGATATGGCACGATACAGAGGAAGAATTGAAAAGATTTTTGGAGTATCTCAACGATATAGTTAAACGGATCCAGTTTACATCTGAAACCTAAATCGAAACAATACACTTCCTGGATGTTAAGGTGACCAAGGAACAGACGGGTTACAGAACTAACACATATCAGAAACCGACAGATAGGAATAACATTCTACACAAATTGAGTTTCCACCAGCCAAGTGTCATTAAGAATTTACCCTACAGTCAGATGTTGGGAGTTAAAAGGATAGTAAGTGATCCAGAGGGCTATGAAGAAGCAATCAACATGATGTGAAATACATTTTTGACACGAGGATACGATAGATCAGAAATTGAGGAAGCAGAAGAAAGACTTAAAGACAAAAGCAGAGAAGAATTACTAAAACCCAAATTGAAACATGACGAAGCACCCTCAATAGTATTTGTATCCAAGTACTCTAAACAGAGCAAACGTATCAAGAAAATAATCAAAAAGAACTGGAACATACTAACTCTAGATGAAAGAGTGGAGCCTTTATTCAAAGAATTGCCAACATTTGCATACAAAAGGAGTCAGAATTTGAAGGACAAGCTGGTGAGAACAAGAAGCTTGAAGAAGAAAAAAGAGGGAACAACCAAAACCGGAACTTATCCATGCCTGAGTTGTTCTAATTGTGGATATATATTGAAAGGCAATACAGTAAACCATCCACACACTGGAGAAAAGATCAAATTGAAACATTTAGGAACATGCAATTCTGTCAATACAATTTACTCAATTAAATGCCCATGTGGGTTATACTATGTAGGGCAGTCAACAAGAGCAGCGAAGACAAGATGGAACGAACATCGTTCATGCATCTGTACTCACAATAAAACTTCGGTGGTGGCACGACACTGGGATCACAAAAACATAATTTATCCCAGATAAGGTTTCAAATCTTAGAGGTGGTCCAGAAAGAAGAACCTCATATGAATTTGCAACAAAGACCTGATCAAAGAGAATCATTTTGAATAGACCACGTGGGAACGCTCACACCGAAAGGACTCAATGAAGAGATTAACTTTGCTTGCTTTCTTTAAAGAAATGTATACACAAAATGTGGAATAACATGTTTGGTTTAGATTATATGCAAATTGGTTTTTTACACCTCTTATAGTTTTTCGTTTTCAATAGGATGCAATTGCCCTGTGGGTATGATGTGTGTTAGATCTAGCGGTTGAAGGAGAAGTGTATAAGTACTAACAGATCCACCTTGGATCGAGATATTTATTCTGTAATATTGTTAAAAGTACCGACACGCTGATTGAAAAAGATATTTGTCTTGAAGCAATCTAGGAAACATCACGATAACCATTCATACAATATGAGAATAGGACTAGAGTGATACACAGTGATAGACGCTGGAATGTGTGTCAGTTCGCGGATCCTCTGCTCTCCGCACACGCTCGAACGCCGGCAATCCCGGCTTGTTTGAATGTGGGTGGGGTGCGAGCACCGGGGATATGCACATCTTTTCAAAAAACTCTGAC
Source organism: Ambystoma mexicanum (assembly GCF_040938575.1). Lineage (NCBI taxonomy): Eukaryota > Metazoa > Chordata > Amphibia > Caudata > Ambystomatidae > Ambystoma > Ambystoma mexicanum. Next base: position 1,080,588,714 of record NC_090922.1, read on the forward strand.
ATTTAGGAAGCACAGAGTGAACCTAGACTAATTGCCTCATGTGAAGGTGTCACAAAGGGTTACCAAGGAGATAGTCCCACCCCCATGCTCACGCGAGGCGGTGGGACGGGAGGCACGCCTGTCCTGTCCTATCCCGGAAGGCGGGCGGTGCCATCAGCTCCTTGGTTACGTTGTTACTAGGCCACACACGGGCACGCGCAGCTGCAGCCCATTCTATGAGCAGTTCACTCACGAGCAGAGTCAAGGTAAGAGGTTGTGCTGAGTCACGGCATTCCACGCAAGCAATTAAGGTCACTGAGTAAGCTAGAGAGCTCATAGTCTTTCTCCCTCTCTTAACAGAGACACTGCTTTGATGTATCAACTTTTATGAGGCGTTTACACATTTACGAGGCAGCTAAGGTAATGGAATTCACACATGGCTGAATTCACACGTTTACTAAAGATAAATGGTAACAACATCTGCATGTAGAATGACACTAATGCTCACATTGCACTTTTTTTCTCTTTTGTATTTCTTTTATGTGATGAAACCAATCTCCTTGCTGGTATGTACATTTAACATTTATGATCCATAATTTATACACATGTGTTACGTGATGAAATTTATGTTGCAATTTAGCCCTAAAGATGGTGCTAGTCACCGAAATGCATTGGTAAGAGCTGTGATTTTTGGTAGAGGAATTGGGAAAACGCCTAATGTATTGTGTGATTTGAACACAAGTACCCGAGTAAAAACTTTGATAAATGAAGTGGTTGAAATCCCTTTTTTCCTAAAAGAATCACGTCTAATGATTATGTTGAAGTTCAAGAATTATCAAACTCAACTAACAATTGAATATAACTTCAAGTACCGAACTTAGCCTCATTTAGCCTCCAGGCAGGAGGCAAGCAGTGAGCACTGGGTGCTATGGGGTGGTCTCCACTCCGTTTTTCATACCATTATAGTTGTTAAGGTCCGGATGTCATTGGACCTTTTTTTGACCCAGTAAGCTCCATTGGAAAACAAATACCCATTGGAACAATACTAATAATTGAGATTTATTTGAAAGGGGAAATATTCATAAGTGATGCCCACCTGACCTCCATTGCAAGTTACTTAAATGGGACTTCTCTGGGTTTGGTGCACAGGAAAGTCAGCCAGGTTCCAGGACCCTCTCTTGGGGGAACACTGGGATCTGCTCCTGATACTTCGGTCAAAGGCAGGCACCAGCTTCCCCAATGGCTTTCCTACCGGGCAAGATTAAATCTCCATTCAGTTTAAAATAGTGTCCCCTAGATAATTTTAGGCAGCCGTCCTGGCAAGATTATATTCAGCCACCTTCCTTTGGCTTTTCCCCAGGTGATTTCAGGAAAGTTTCCAGGAAGATTTCAGCTCCTGTCTTCTGATGGTTCTTTTAGGCAGTTCCTCTGGTAGTCAAATTCTGCTGTAATGATCCTTCATCCTAATGCCCCTTCTCCATAGAGCAAGTGTTTTAAATGTCTCTGCCACACCTCCAATTATTAAAATGAGCAGACCCCAGTTTATTGGTGCTTACTTTCTCATTGGAGGATCATTCTTTCTTTCTCCTCCCAAGAGCCCACCCCTCCATGTGGATAGGCTATGGGAGTTCTGCGATTGAAGTGAAGTGGAAAGGTACACCACTTTGTCATTTACACATTTTCTAGCTGTCAGCATTTTACCCAAACATCCCTACATGGCAAATTGTAGTAACTTACTGATAAATGCCATAATAAATAGATATTAATATTGCCCTCATGGCAGATCGGTTAAAGGGATTTTTTTTATTTTGGCCCGCTATATCAGGGGTGCGCTATGGTTTTTTGCCCTTTACACAAAAAGTAAACTAGTTATGAATAGGAAGTTTAACATCCAGATACCTAATTTAACGAGCCATCAGATCGCCAATTCTTAGATTCAGGACATTTTCGGGGAAATTAAGAACACATTTTAGGTTGTAACTGAAATTCCAGAAATCACGCATACATGACAATTATATCAATGCCACTGCCTTGAAATCAGCTTAAAAATGACATCTGTCCCAAGTCTATAAGTATAATTGTTCGCCAATTACTGTATAAAATGACATTTCCAATGTAGCTCTGGCCACGTACTTAACATATACAATATTTAGTTTCACATCACAGTTCCCATTTCTTGGTTTAATTTCGTTGAAAGCACATGAAAGCACATGGATCAGAGTCTGTGAGCTTCAATGTTGACATAGAGCCTGATTCATGGAAATGTTCACAGAAATCCCACAGTGGCCACATGCCGAGAAGAACACTGCATGAGCCTGCACGCAGATGAAAAAATGCATGCCCCCTGCGTATTCATGGAATTTACTGCACAAAGTAACCGAATACACGCACCCTTCAAACAGTGAGTTGGGTCCTGTAAGGATATTTGGCGTGTTACAGCATAGAGTACAGCACTACTGCACAGGTACCAATTTTTTTTCGCAGCACCACCACAAGGGTGCGGTGCATTGCTATATGGGTTACCAGATTAACAAGGAAAGACAGGCTATTCAGTCAAAAACGATTTTAACATATAATATGCAAATCTATTTTTACAGTTAAAAGCACACATGCTCATTTAAAAATGCACACTATTTTCACCTGAAATGCCTATGGTGCGAGAGACACATTTGAAAATTAACAGCTAACCTATTAACCATTAACCTGACTAATAAAACCTTATTTAACATAACCCACTAATAATATGTGTTCTCCACTGCAGAATTAGGCATACTCCTAAAGCCATTTAAATGTGTGTGCAGATTTTTTTCTTCTCTTCTCTGCCTGCTTCTCCGTGTTTTTGTGCACAGTAACTGCAGGAAGAAGGAAGTCAGATTTGCAACAATTGCAGATGTATAAGCGAAGCTATTGTTGAGAGTAGGAGGATGAGAGATGATGGATTTCATTGGGACACGTCATACAGAGGGAGGAGATGAAAGTTTTAGTGGGCAGTATCGGGGAAAAAGACAGGCAGACATTTTTCTGCACTACTGGGGAGAAGACCTGGCTGTGGGACTCCTGACTGAATGCAGATTCCTGCGTCCTGCTACAGTCAAGATTTGGCAGAGCTGGGAGGAAGACCTTTTCCTGGTTGGAGGCATTCCTATCTGCAAAAGCTGAGAATTCCAGGCAATGACCCCGGTTTGAAAAGGAAAGGCGATCCTTTTACTGGGGTTAATCTTCAAGGGAACCACATTCCGAAAGAGAACAGCTGAAGAAAACTTTGAACAGATAAGGTAATTACATAAGCGTGGGAGCCGTGTGTGCATGAAAATATGCAGTCAGTGTAGGAAAGGGGATTCCTGTGCGTGTCTTAATCAAATACCAATGTTGCAATTTGAGTTCTGTTCTCCGCCACTCTCTTTGCAGTGTGTCATAGACAATGCTTTTACTGTACCATTTTATTTATTTCTGTAAAGAATGAGATCGTGTTTAAATGCAACTTTTATAATACAGAAAAATATTTGAAAACAGACGGGTGGTGTATTTACTATTTACCATTACAATGCCGATGATGTGGGGAGATTTTTAAACAGTGCAATGGTCATTTTAAGACAGATGTGTGCATGTCAGAATCAGTATGAATAATTGTGAGTGACTGTAGCATAGCTTGTTGGAGGTACATGAGCCAACGGGAAGAGAGACTCTCTGAACATAGCTCCCTACCGTATATAAGGTAGTGGAAATTACCACAAGACTACCATATATAGCTCTCTGTCGTAAATAAGTCAGTGAGTTCGCCCACGGTGGCACACCAACACTATCACTGAAAAATGTGGTATTCCTAAAATGTAGGTCTGAGGTCTCTCTAGTGATCACACGAAAAATCTAAGCAAAGATAAGGGATTCTGGACATTGGGGCCACAAATAAAACAAGGGAATTATGCTCACCAAAATACCACCAACCACGTATACCAAATATGCAGGTCTGGGTGCTGAAATAATGCATGTCCATTGTATTATTGTTGCACATGGCCAAATCTGAATACAAAGAGTGATTATTGCTAAGTTATTTTTCGGCGGTAATAAAATACCGTCAGGCCCTAAATCTCCACAAAATACCCTACATATTTATGGTGCGTTGCAGGCCGGGAAAGTGATCCTAGAGTACCTACTGGGCGTGGCAAGCGTGTCTCACACTGCCATTTGCACATTAAAGGGAACCCATTTTATAATAGCAGTGTGCCACTAAAAACGAATTTCAGAATGTCACAAAGGGAAACCACATTCTCAGATCTAGTGCAATATTTAGAGGCAAAGTTATTTGCACATGGGAATTGGTCTTCGAATAGCACGTTAGAATGGAGTAACCGCATTCAGGGTGAGGTGCAGAAAGAAAAACTAGACAATATTTTTGCAGAAGGCAGCATAATTCAGGTCTGCCTTACAAGATTATTGAATGCAGCCGATAAAAGTGCAGAGAAAGACTGTTTAATACGGCTATGCGGCAAAATATGGTTTATTTTAAACAAATCCCTGCGAATGCAAGAGAATGATACTCAGCTAATTAACAGGTTAAAGACTGAATTAGAGGGGGCAAGTAAAAATCAGGAAATGTTGAGAGCAGAATTGGATGTATGCCAAAAAGACATGCAATTAAAATGCAGAGACTTTGATACTCAGTTATCCAAAAGCAAGAAACAATTTGAAGATAGTGAGCAAGAATTGGCACACTTAAAAGCCTTAGTGGATCACATTAGGCAGGATAAAGATGAGGTTTTTTCAGAAATGCAGATTTTACAAAAAGAACATTGCGAAAAAGAAGGTGATCTCCAGAGTGCAGAACAAGAAATGATTAAAATGATTCAAGAAAGAGACAAGAGAAATAAAGAGTTCAATGAATGCCAAATGCAAATGTGCGATATGCAGGAGGTGATTAATAAAATGAATGATGAAAATAATTATTTGCAAAATGAAGCAACCAGACTCATTAAAAAGTGTAAGGACTTAGAACAGCAAATGTGCATTCCCAGGTCCCAGGAGAGGCGGCAGGGTACCACATTCAATGGAGTGGAGGTGAATTCTAGCTCTGCCCAAAGAGCTAGTGCCCCAGTGACTGGGCCGGTGACTGAACTTGGTTGCAGCGCCCTTGGGGGATTTGATACTCCCATTGGGGGCAGCCACCAATCTCATACACCTGAAAACAGGATTGAATCACAAAATAGTGCAATTCCATGCATTGCAACAAGTAGCCCCATAAAAATAATGAAATCCATTAAAGCCCTGATCAAACCATTTAAGAAGGGAGGTGAATGCTGCATTGAGGATCACTTAGAAGCGGTACATGACATTTTTAAAGCACTCCAGATACCTAGGGAACAGTACAGACAATATTTTCATTTAACTTTAGATGCCCCGACGGCCAGCATCATAAGGGGATTAAATGAACAGCAGAATATGACATGGCTGGAGTTTGAAAAAGAAATTAGGCGTCATTTTTCTCCTTTTCAGTCATTGCAGGAGGCAAAGAAAGTCACGTACACAATTACTGCTGGACCTAATACATCCCCTCGCCAATTTTTACAAGACTTAAAAAGAGCATTCTCTCGCTTTGATGTATCTTTTGACTCAAATTCCAATGAGTTTAAAACCGCATACTTCTATGGGCTACAGAAAGACATCATATCCCAATTGGTCCGTGAATTTGACCGTGACAAGTCCCTTGAATGGATTGTACATCAAAGCACAAAGTTATATGAGGTACTCTATTGTCAGGGTAGAGAAAGTGATAAAATGAAAGATACCAGGCCTAAATCTAAAGAACCCTCAGCCACAGTAATGGAAATCAGGTCAGCCAAAATGTCCCTTGAGTCTGCTCAAAGCCAAGGTAAAAATAATGTGACACCTGAACAAAGGGGTAATCAACAAAGATCGCCATTTCCTGTACCAATGTTCCAAACACATGATCCTAGTAATAGAGAGAGCTACATCAGCCCTAGATATTTAGGGGATAGACCCCGGGTAGGATATCGGCCTGATATGGCAGGTATGAACAATAACCAGAGACAAAATCAAGATCAAAGAAATGATGGTCCCTACCAGTCATTGGGGACACAGAGTAGGTTTGATCCCAACACCATGATATATGGTAATCAGGATAGGCCCCGATATGTGGATCGATTTACTGATAATGGAAATCAACATAGGGGCCAGTACCCACAATCTGAGAGACAGGACATGAGGCAAAACGTGAACTACAATCCACGCCAGTACAATGATTCCCCACCAGGGGACTATAATCAAAGGATGGGTGCAACCCGCTCCCCTCCACAAATGAATCAAGAGTTCAGAAACCATCCCAACCGACATCAATCACCTGAGAGGTATCAGAATAGATCCAATCAGGGGGAAAACAACCAATATCGACCTAGGCCACAGAAAGAGGATCCTAGAGAGATGGAAAGGTTCCAGTGCCTTGAGGCCCAAGTGAAAATGTTAGCTGAGCAAATAGGAAAGCTCTATACAGCGCAAAAACAACCTTCCAAAGAGGGGGCTGATGGCCATAGCAATGACCGGGGGGCTTCCGAAAAGTGACTAAGTACTCATGATAATCGCAGTGCCAAAATGACAGATTGCTCTGATATAATTTTGCATAACAACTCTGAGATGCCTAATGGATTAAAAATGAAAGTACCAGTAAATGAAATTGTGATAGAAAGTGCAAATACTTCTAAAAAAGAGGTACGGTTTAACTTAGAGCTAAATAAAACAGTAAAGATTTGCACAAATGAAAAAGAAACATTAGGAATTCCAAAAGAACAAAGGAACAGATTTAAGAAAAATGACTCATGCATGGGGAATACCAGTGAACAGGGGGTAAGTGGGGATGCCATAGCTCCTTCCCTGGGCAAGCAAAACAATGACCAAACACAGACAGAAAAAGGAAATACTCACAAGGAGGGTACAAGTCAATCACCTGAAGAATTCGTTGAGCCACATATTTTTGAAGAGGCTGAAAGGGCTGGTATTACACTAAATGATCACAAATGCGCAGAATTAAAAAATGACAAATTGCTGAATGATGTTGTTACACATGTTCAGTTGGAAGGTTGTAAGGTGGTCTCTGATGTTACCCAGATGGATGGGCGAACAGTGGCCACACTCCAAAAAACCTCTGAACATGGAGAAATGAATAAAATATCTCGCACAGAAATGGGTAAAAAGGAGGGAAAAATGTCTTTTCATTTACCAATGTGCTTAGCCAAAAGTCAAAAAGACCTGAGAAAGGTGAGCCCTGAAATCAGTAAGAATTCACATTTCTTATGTGTATTAGAGGAAGTTGAGGACAGATATTATGCACCCATCACTGTAGAAGAAAAATGCCACACCTTCGCTATGATTGACACTGGCGCACAGGCCACAATTATGTCCAAGGAGCTGGTAAAGAGTATCAATGAAGGGAGGCCTCCACAGAGTCAGATCACAGTGAAGGCAAATCAAGGCCCAGTGCATAACTTTAATGGGGAGGAGGTGCCCATCATAGGTGTAACCGAGGTTGACATAAAAATAGGAAAGCACAGAATGAAACAAGAGGTATTGATCACATCTATTTGTGAAATTCCATTTCTGATGGGGACAGATTGCCTGAAAAGATTGTCTCCTCTCATAGATGGGGTGAATGGAGTGCTGTGGTCCTTAACCAAAAAACCATTGAGGCCTAAGAAACTAAAATCACAACATAACCCATTAATAAAATGTGTTCTCCACTGCAGAATTAGGCATACTCTGAAAGCCATTTAAATGTGTGTGCAGATTTTTTTTCTTCTCTTCTCTGCCTGCTTCTCTGTGTTTTTGTGCACAGTAACTGCAGGAAGAAGGAAGTCAGATTTGCAACAATTGCAGATGTATAAGCGAAGCTATTGTTGAGAGTAGGAGGATGAGAGATGATGGATTTCATTGGGACACTTCATACAGAGGGAGGAGATGAAAGTTTTAGTGGGCAGTATCGGGGAAAAAGACAGGCAGACATTTTTCTGCACTACTGGGGAGAAGACCTGGCTGTGGGACTCCTGACTGAATGCAGATTCCTGCGTCCTGCTACAGTCAAGATTTGGCAGAGCTGGGAGGAAGACCTTTTCCTGGTTGGAGGCATTCCTATCTGCAAAAGCTGAGAATTCCAGGCAATGACCCCGGTTTGAAAAGGAAAGGCGATCCTTTTACTGGGGTTAATCTTCAAGGGAACCACATTCCGAAAGAGAACAGCTGAAGAAAACTTTGAACAGATAAGGTAATTACATAAGCGTGGGAGCCGTGTGTGCACGAAAATATGCAGTCAGTGTAGGAAAGGGGATTCCTGTGCGTGTCTTAATCAAATACCAATGTTGCAATTTGAGTTCTGTTCTCCGCCACTCTCTTTGCAGTGTGTCATAGACAATGCTTTTACTGTACCATTTTATTTATTTCTGTAAAGAATGAGATCGTGTTTAAATGCAACTTTTATAATACAGAAAAATATTTGAAAACAGACGGGTGGTGTATTTACTATTTACCATTACAATGCTGATGATGTGGGGAGATTTTTAAACAGTGCAATGGTCATTTTAAGACAGATGTGTGCATGTCAGAATCAGTATGAATAATTGTGAGTGACTATAGCATAGCTTGTTGGAGGTACATGAGCCAACGGGAAGAGAGACTCTCTGAACATAGCTCCCTACTGTATATAAGGTAGTGGAAATTATCACAAGACTACCATATATAGCTCTCTGTCGTAAATAAGTCAGTGAGTTCGCCCACGGTGGCACACCAACACTATCACTGAAAAATGTGGTATTCCTAAAATGTAGGTCTGAGGTCTCTCTAGTGATCACACGAAAAATCTAAGCAAAGATAAGGGATTCTGGACATTGGGGCCACAAATAAAACAAGGGAATTATGCTCACCAAAATACCACCAACCACGTATACCAAATATGCAGGTCTGGGTGCTGAAATAATGCATGTCCATTGTATTATTGTTGCACATGGCCAAATCTGAATACAAAGAGTGATTATTGCTAAGTTATTTTTCGGCGGTAATAAAATACCGTCAGGCCCCAAATCTCCACAAAATACCCTACAGTCCCCCGCAAGCAGGCCTGCACAGGGTCCCGGGTAACTGTATCCGGCACCCCGACAACACACATATGCAAAATCATAACTCAGTTGAAATCTCAGAAAATCTGTGTGCGAACCCCGTAAACCGTTCCTGCACCCCGCTACACTGCGTACATGCACCCCTAAGTTGGATCAGTGTCCCGGTTGCGAACATGCACCCCAAAATCCGACATGCAATCCCACCTCTGCACTGCGATTCCTATGCACAAGTGTACTTACGCCTGCCTTCAGTGACGGATAGTACAAAGTACTTGCTTGGCCATTTCCCAGCCGAGAGGTTGCGCTATCGAATCCATGAATACATCTCATGCCGCGCAATTGTGGGCATGCGAGAGTCTGCCTGCAGGCAGTCCCTCGGAATGCCCACTTTTAGCAAGTTCTTCCCCATTTTTGGTGTTTTCGCCCACATCCCAGCCCTCTGCGCAAGCCACTCCCCTGCTCTGCATGGAGTCTCGTGCAAGGCCCTTGACGGCTCACAGAGATGTGCCGAGCCTGCGCTAACTCCACAAAAGTCCAGGACAATTACTGCACATTCAATTCCATGAATCGACAAACATGGATATGCGTGCAGTTTTGCACGCAAGTACCCTATTTTCCACGCAAATAATTTCATGAATCGGGCCCCTAGTCTGCAATGAATCCATTAGCTCTCCTCCTGTGACCATGGCTAATGGTCATTATATTGCTCCTGCCATAGACCATCCTGTGTAGAGTCCTATAATCATGGTCTAAACAACTGGCTCACATCCAGAATCGAAACGTAGTGTTGTATTTCCCTGAACTCAGGAAATATGTACATGTGGGTCCTGCAAGAAAATAGCCTCCTCAATGCTCACATCATTTTTTTTTCTTATACAGTCTTTATTCCTTAAAATAACTATGTATTTTACTATCATGGTTCAATGCGCTTTTGAATCAGTGGATTTCTTTTTCTTTGCACACAGTATTAGTTTTGAAAGTGTAGGGCTGCTACAGTTCATTTTGGTCACTCTGCATTTCCATTTAACACAATGCCAGCTTCTGTGTTGGAAGGTGGGCCTGAGTCACTTTAAATAAAAGATATTGCTTGGCTTTAACTTTCACATGCGAGGCCCAGTCTCCCTTAAATGCCAGTGTACCCAGCATTTTGATGTGTGGCAGTTTCAATGAAAAATGCTGCTGTTTGTTTCTCAGCCAACACAGTTATGTGCCTTTTCGATTTGCAATCTGATTTTACTTTTCAGCATACTCTGTGTTTCAACTGCAGAAAGACAAACACTTTCCTTAATTCACTGTTCCCTGTGTCATCTTCCAGCAACACACATATTTTGCCTTCACTAGGCCCTTTCACTGTGTTAAGGTTTGGGCTGGCATGTATATTTCAGTGGGCAAGTAAAACCGGCAAGGCTACCTCCAAACTTGCATCCGGGTCTGGCACCCGCGAATGGGCTATTACCGGGCTATTCCGGCCCAGCCGGACCCGATAATTGCGCTTTCGCGGGTGCCGGGCCCAGTACATCCCCATTCCCATTGAGCCCTATGGCAATGGGAATGGGGAGGGTGGTAGCACCGGTACCGTTGATAACGGTACCGGTGCTACCATCATGTTCTGCTCACGGGTGCCGGTGTGGCCACCAGGTCAGACCTGGTGGCTGAAAGGGCACCGCGAGCAGAACTTGTAGTATGGTGGTACGGTAGCAACGGTGCCGGTAGCGATACCGGCGCCGTTGTTGCCTTACCACCATACTTGTAATGAGGCCCAGTGTGTCTTTTCCCATTAGAACAATGTATTTCAAATCAGAGGCCTAACCCGGCCTTTTTCAGTTATATAATTCTGGCTGTCATTAGACCCCACACGTAGGCTGCAGAAAGCAAGGGCCTCAGAACTTTATCACTTGTTGGACAGGGCGAATGCCAATGAAAGGTTCCCATACATGGATAGCTGGGAGAAGGAGACGGGGTGGTGAGGATTGATGAAAATTCGTGGAGCAACATATGGCATGTGGTGCACACATCTTCTCAATGCATCATAGACAGGTAGTGCTCATTTAAAGTGTGCTTTTGTTTGTACATGATCCCGACAGGACTGCATAAAATCAATGAAAACACTCACACTTGCCCTCCGATTATGCTGGACGAAATGCAGGATCAAAGGGTCGCTCCTCTACATGTGATAGACTTACCCGATGACTAATATATACCTATGGATCCACTGGTGGGCATTATGGGGGACACAGGTGGGCGGTATATACCCGATGGGAGTATCAGAGGCAAAACTGATCACACATCTACTGACATCCACGAAATTAGTCTTAGCCAGACGCTGGATAGATCCAGGGTGGGTAGTAGTGAATATGTGGGGGAATAAAGTATGGGAGGTGATGGCAGCAGAGAAAATAACAGCACTGCTGGGGGAAATGCAGTTCCCACAACTGATGTATAAGCCATCCTTATGGCCTGAAGATAACAAAAGAGGATACGGAAATGGTGAACTCGATGAGAGTAACCAGGGGAAAACAAAAGAGGGTATGGAAAGAGGCAGAAGGGGGGGGAACACCAGAATGAACAAAACTAAAATATTGGATTGGAGACAATGCTTCTATATGGCGTATGTCTACCAGTGGTGTGATGAACTAATAATGTCTCTGAGGAAATTAATGTATCTTTATGGGCACAGATTGGTAACAAGCGATGCATTATCCATTGCCTGTCTGTGTATTGACTACATATTTAAAAATGTTTGCTAAAAAAAAAGATTACTATTACATTTCAGGGACTGAGGGCCCATTTTTGAGTGTGACGGTAGTGATCTGAAAGCACGATGGTGAGGGCGCAAGTGGCCCTAACAGCTGCACCATATTTTGAGCAGTCTGTTACTGGAGATGTCCTGCTCATAACTCAAGTCATGGCGTGTTGTTTTCCTTGTCCTTCTCATGATTGCCATGTCTGGCGCATCTTAGCAAGTGTACTAGAGAGACCCCTGACCGGCCCATAGAGTCAAAGTTTGCTCTGTAGTACTTTAAGACGAGATAGCTGCACCTTTGAGATGGATGGGGGTGCGGGTATATTACTCCAACACCAATCAATAAGGACAACGCAATGGTTTGGCAAAGGGGAATCCGTTTAATGACAAGTGCAAAAAACGGGGAAACATGGAAATGAACAGTGATGCGATAGCCCGTCTCGCTTCAACTCCCAACAACTTCATGCAAACAGTAACAGTTATACCCAAAATTTGTCATCATTGACGTGTAACACTCAAAAGTTATCATGCAATTCTATTGGTTGGAAAAGGTAACTTAAATATAGGTGCTATGTCTATATATGGTAACGGAGTGTGAGGATTGGATAAATATTATCAGGTGGGCGTCCAAGCCCTTCCTTCAAAAATGACTACGGTGGACGTCACGAAAAGTACGACTTCCCATTGGTTCCACTAGCTATAGGACCCTAGATTATTTGGTCCATTGTGATTGGGTTGGCTTCAACCCCATGCATAAATCTCCACTTTAATAAGCAGCACGCAGAATGGTCAACCAGGTGCAGGATGCCCCAAGATTCACTCTGCCTCCCTTCCATCAATCAGTACTTTAGTGGCTATGTGTCAATTAGTTGGCTGTGATTGGCCTCGAAACTGTAGCTTCTTGTCAGAGAAAGTTATGGTATCTTCTGTTTGGGAGACAGTCAGGCGTAGGTGCCTCTTCTCGCTCGGCTGGTCACGTGCTAACACACCGTGAATCTGCTTAGTTTTCCATCTATTTGTGCATTTAATTCTTATTTGGCTCGCCACCTACCTGGGCCTCCTTATCTTGCCCTTCCTGGGGCAGGCTGTTCAGTTCTTAAGTTTCGATTCCCCGAAGCTACTGTTCGCCTCCTTCTCTTTGTCTGACCTCGACTTCCCAGGCACGGGCTGCACCTGCTGAGTTTCGATTCAGCCGTCTCTTCTCGTTTTAGCTGGAACATGAATCCTGTCCTGTTTGACCCCTAGTAACCTGAGTTAATCCTGATATTGTCTAAAATGGACTTGCACTTATATAGTGTGCTTCGTTGAGGTAGATATATATATATATAGGTGGCGCTTGCCGCTCTCTTCTTCTACTAAGCATAGCAAGCCGCACTGATTTCTTAGCTTCTTGCGGTTACAAGCATATGTACAGGCGTTAGCTGGTTGAATATCTTCATACTACTTTACACTTTAAGTTTCTTTATATTTCAACATTGTCTTTTCTTCTAAGTTCATGATGTCCTTATTCATGGCGTTTCGTCTCTGTGTATCATCTTTTGATTGTCATTTCTTTCATCTGTGAGTCTGTCCGGGCCCTCGTGTCGTCACCATTCGTCTTCAATTAAGGCCTGTTGATTTTCTTCTGGGACAGTGTTTAAGCAATCTTCATTTCGTGTCATTTGCTGGTAGGGTTGTCTCAATCGATACCTTACTGTCCATGGTTGTCTGGTTATTGGTACTTCAATAGGTATTGTACTTCTGATAGGCACTGGGCAGAGCCCTAATGCGGCTCTCTGCTGGTTTATTTGCTCATCATACGTCACATATCTCGGTGTGAACGTTCCTGGTACTTTAAAATGGGCGACTGGAGTGCAGGCTTTATTATGGACCTCCTCTACACAACCACCAAACATCCACCGTTATGGCTTAAGCCTAAAGTGCCATATTTTGGATTATTCTTCTGGCACAAGTGTGCGGAGAAAGGTGTGGGTGGAGTACGGCACATGTATGTCATCGCTGACGTTTTTGGCAGTCAAAGACATGCAAGGCACCATACAGTACCCGAAATATAAAAAATAACAATGATACAATAATTGTCTTTTCTAAACTATATGTTCTTCTCAATATGGGTAAGATAAAATTTTAAGTGTTTGAGTGTGTTGTGGCTGGAGTATGCATTTATCCCAGACTTGCGGTAGTCCTTTCCATTTACTCCACTGTGCTGTTAGAGGGAGACCGCCAAAGGCAAGACGAGGTGCAGCGTCGACAGGTGGCTGTCTGTCTTGCTATCTTTCAGATACGGAGTGCCGTATACTGCTTCCTTGATGCCAAAACACTTGCATCACGCATCCTAATAACGCGCATCCTCTGCGCTATATTTAGATGCCAGATTCTTTGTGAATAGGGCTTCTTAATTTCCATCTTCTGAAGTACTTAGCAGTATTAAGGAAGTTTAGTGTAATGGTGTATATTCCTTTAGTGTTACTAATAGGCAAGCAGGTTTCAGCCTGGCAACGGGAAAAAAACAAAAGGTGTTGCTTTCCTTAATTACCCCTGAAAGATAGCAAGTCCATAATTGGGCAGCAAAACTGTAAATTGTGCCAAATCGGATCATTGATCCTCTGGTAGGTGCAGGCAGAGGACATATATCATGGTCTGTGTAGAGAGGTAGCCACGCAAGTTATTGTCCCGTGCCAGATCTCCCAAGACTACCGATGTGGCGCCTCGGCCTACGAATAACGGGAGACCAGCAGGACCCAGGGAGAGAGCGGATGCTCCTCACCACCCCTCCTGCTCGGAGGACTGGGCCTCATATATATACATACACTCATCTAAATGCAGGCATGCCACTTATCCTCATCAGAGACAGCGCAAGTTGTCAGTGAATCCACAGCATGGCAATATTTGCCAGACTGGACTCATATGCACTTACATCGCCTCTGTGTGTATTTTCCTCTGCACAATAAAACCTCTTGCAATCATCATCTGGTGCAAAGCTTCATTTAAGACCACTACAGCCTGTCAGGTAGTTCAGTGGTGGGCCGAAATAAGTGGCAGGAGAGAGTTTCATGGCAACAGAGGGAGAAGAGAGGCATGTGTGGGAAGGGGTGGTCGTGAGGAAGGAGCATTGGTTCAGTGCTTTGAAAGTGGGATAGGAACAACACATCCTGCTATGATCAGTGCCGACTGGTGAATTTTTGAACTGGAAGTGCATAAATGTATGCATCTAATATGCAGGACCATCCGAGCGTGGTGAGGTGGCCTGAACCAAACAAGGGAGGTTTGGTGGGCTGCCCCCCGAGAAAATTTTTTAAATAATGGGTTACAATTGTGCTTTTGACTGCACTTCCTGTGAAAAATTGGGTAATAAGCCACAGCTTGCAATCAATGTTGTATGGTAGCACATGGAAAAACCAATAGATGCAAGACACAAACAGTTCACAGGGCCATTTTCCAACACATTTTCATGATGCCTTTGCCCACAACATGTGCCAATATCCAACACTTTTCATGCTGGCTGTGCCCACACATGCATGCTGCACAATAAATGCCAGTATTAACATATAAGGATTCCACGCCAGTATAAAATGCTGTTCCACACAAATAAAGTATATCCAGACTGGTTATACCAAGATAGGCCAGTGTACCAAGTACCCTTCTAGTTCCTTTTAACCTTGATGCAAAGTACAAAAATGCCATGACACACACAGAATATTTGGCAAGACTAGAGCCACCAATGTAAGCCAGTTTAGCCACTTCATAACACTCATCATGTTTGCTTTACCTTTGATGTCAAGTAAAAAAGTAACAATTGTTATGTCACAGTAAGAAAATCCATGCACACTGACAGCATAGGTCAAGCAAGCGACATAATAACACTTATCATGTTTGCTTTACCCTTGATGTCAAGTAAAACATGTCATAGCACATTAAGAAAGTAAATGCAGACTGGTTCTACTAACGCAGGTTAGTCTATCCACATAATAACAAGTATGTTTTCTTCTCCCTTGATGCCAAGTAAAGAATGCCAAGCCACATTAAGAAAGTATATACAGACTGGCACAAGAAGTGCCATTCTGTTTATACTTTGCCACTGCATTCTTTACTTGGCATCAAGGGTAAAGCAAACAGAAGCTTTGTTGTAGTGCAAGTAAGATTTAACACAATATTAGCATTAGGACTAAAGTAGCTCTAGTGCAAAAAGATATCTTTTCAATGCATGTTCGTGCCAGGGCAAAGAGTTCCCTCGTGCAGATACCTTTCAGTATTACCACTAGAGAAAACCTTTCTCTGGTGGAATATGCATTGAAAGAATAGGCTTTTGCAATTGGATAATATTTGCCCTAGTGTAAAAATGAAGTGTATTTCTGTAATCTGGTCCCAAGTATTTGTTGCCACGTTGGGTTCTTTATTCTTTAGGGTATGTACAAGTGCATGTGCCCCCCCTCCAACTACTATGCCCCTTCTCGAGCCTTCTTGTGTGCTCTGCTTGCCTTTCCACACCGCATCTTTGAGACACAATTAAATTCGATCAAAGGCCCTTGAGGTACAGAATGTTTTAGGAAATGCACATGATCATTTAATCGGAAGCAAAACGTAGGTAGTTCACTTGGTGGGTAGGGTACGCATTCCCTCGGAGGAGAGAGATATGGGTGAAAGAGCTTGCCAATTCAACATGGGGCCTCATTATGAGTTTGGTGGTATCTGGGCAGTAAATCTGCACAGATAACACCGAGCTGAATTACTGTTACCGCCACTTGGTCTGTTGGAATTACCGCTGGATTACAAATGGCGGTGGTGGTGTAAATCCCAATTTTTTTTCCTGCGTCCATAGGACTCAATACCGCAGCAGCATTGCCACCTATTCTGCCGATTTTTTGGCAGTGAGTTGGAGGATTTACCTTCAGGATTTTCGTAATTTTGAGTAGTGGTAGTTACCGCCAACTTAACCACCTACCTACAAACTCGTAATGCGGCCCGGTCTTTACATTTTCATTTAATATGGTAGTCTTGTTTCAACCAGCGGCAAACCCAGTGCATCTTAATTCACACAGATTTAGACAGCATGGTCACTGCCATACGTTATTACACTTACTGTTCTATGTCTAAGGTCCCGTATACCCAGTGGCGGTACAATACTTTCCACCAGCAGCATACGCTTTCAGATCTAATAATGGCAGACGGTCTGTACTAAACACATCAAAGAGGTACACGCGTATTCAACGTTGATGTGAAACATCGCTAAAGTATTTATTAGATTCATCGTCCTTGCCGTTGGAAGTCCCAGAAAATGTTAACTGTTTTTCTTTTCATCTGCATTATGTTTATTGATTTACTTTTTGTTCATTCCCGATTAACAATGTCACTCAGACTGTGCAAAGTGAATGGCAAAAACTAACCTTTTTCCCCAGAACAAAGAAATGTTTGCCCTCTGTGTCATGTTCCCAGTTCAGTTCTGTCCACATCGTTCTGTGGAAGGCAGGGCACAACACTCGGCTGTTTCGAAGTGGTTGCATCCCTCCCCTCACTGACCCAGGGACGCCTCCAAGGGGTGGCCAAGGGGGGCCACGGCCACCCTTAAGAAAAGGCTGGCCCCCCCATCGGCCACCCCCGCGAAAAAGCAACACATTTCTTTTGTTTCGCACTGAACTTTGCATGGACAGTAACACGCCCAGTTCAGTGCGAAAGAAAAGATTTTTTTTTTGCTTTTTTGCCACGGCCCGGTCTGGGGCAAGAGAATTAATTATGACATAAAAAAATGTATGCCGAGGGCCAATAGCCCACAGGGCGGGAGTCGTTGCAACATGTGTGCCTCTGTATTCAATGCATGTGTGTGGCCCATGCGTTGGGCATTGCTCAGTGGCTCTAGGTTGCTGCAGCCTGTTTCTGTGGGGTTGGCAGACGTCATACCATTGTAGCAGCGTGCAGGCACCATGTCCTCAGCAGCAGACCACACAATAGATGTTTTGACCTGCTCCCGGTGGCAGAGCGGTTACCCTGCCCCCATCTATGTCTGCGTTGCACACACAGCCAGCGCCCCCACCCTCACTTCTCTTTCCTCGGCTACAAAAGAGCCCATCCTGTGAGTGGCTCAGTCAACTCCTTCTGTTTTTGCCTTTTGGCTCTGTTGAGAAATGTTGCACTTTATTTCCCTTCCTCGCTTTAAACCGAAGCCTAAATTTAATTGCAAGCGGCTGAGCAGGGGAGACACAGCACTCCTGTGTACGGATGTGGGGGAGTTTGGGACGCGGACTCTGATTGGCCAGCTCCAGGTGCCTGTGGCGTGCCTGGGCAGGTCCCCAAATGTGAGCCCAGGACAGAGGAGTGAGCCAGAAGTGTGCAGCAGCAGCAGGGGCCGTACAGGAACCGATGCAGGTAGCCCACCACCAGCCTCACCTCCACACTACGTATCTCGTTGCTTTAAGGGGCGCCCATAAGCCACGCTGCTGGCAAGCCAGCAGAGGTGTATTCCCGTGTCCTTGCTACCCAGGGCCAGGCCATGCCCTAGATGCATTTCACTGCAGATATATTCCAGATCAGAGTAAGACAGCTATTAAAATGAAAGGAAGCCATCTTAAATGTAACGCCACCATTCACTGACAATGCATGGAGTAAAAGCTCCAATGGAAAGGCAATCACATCTCCTCAAGCCCAAAGTGAAACAGGAAGATAACATTACAGAGCTGTGGAGGGGATCCACTGCGTTATGGAGACTATAATGTATTATGTATTTATACTGGACCCCTTACTGCCACAGTAGTCCCACCTAGCCGAGGCTCCTCTTGCACTTGTGTATTGTGCCCACACGGCAGAGAAGCAGGTCATCACAAGTGCAGGTCGGGGAGGTAAGGGGAACTCATGCGGTGGGCCCAATGCTGTCAGTGGAACTGCATGCAAAGGAAAACTGGGCTGCGGCGCTGAGAGATTACACCAGGCAGGCAGGAAGCAAGCACTTCAGAGCTGAGAGGTAAGCAGAGTGTGTCTGGAGATACAGTCTGAAAAGTAAGAGTATGCCTAAGAAAGTCTAACTTTTGAACTGCCTGGTTTTTTATGCACACTGGCAGGTGGTGACTTTACCTGGGTTGGATTCTCAGTGAAACAGAAAATAATAAAGGAAAGATGTGTTGCTCAAACTTACAAGTAACATTCTGAAAACTAAATTGAGGATAGCAGAAGAGCTGCCATTTCAGAAACTGAAAATAAGCCCTTTGGTAGACCCTCACCTTACCATCAACCTGACTTCCCTATGATTCTTTTGTGGAGACCAATCCGTAAAAAAGTACCACTGGGTGCATTCCCATCGTAAATGCAGTCCAATGGCAAGATACATCTAGTATTCTATTCCTACATAAGTCAAACCCTGCTGAGTGCACCATATTCGATAGACATGTTGGCAATTAAAAACTTGTGAGTGAGGATTTAGAGGACTCTCTGGCTATGATATTTTCTTTGGATCGCGCTCAAACACAAGTGTTTCAGAGCGCGACGAGGCAAGGGAGGGGAACAAGAGAAGATAAAACAGCAATCTTACTAGGCCCAGTGACATTGAGTATGCGCAGGTGCAGGGGGAGGTTTGGGGGGGGAACTGCAAGGGAGAGGGGAAAAGTGGAAAGTACTGAGCAAGGAGTACAACAATACAAAAGGTAGTGCAGCCAGCAAGGTGGCAAGTGCAGGTGGTACGCGTGTTCTCAGTAAATAGTTTGCTCCTTTAAATTAAAACTGTATATTTGTCTTTTCAAGTCAAAGTCGCAACAAATATTCTCTTTGAAGAACAATCAAATTGCCTAACATGCATATACACGAGCAAAACAAAAGAGGTGATGGCTGGAAGGTTTAGCATGAATCTTAACCTCTGGCATTGCTCTGGGCAACCCTCCAGACCATCGTTCTTCGCCTGCCAAGCCATTACAGAAGGGGAAAGACCATATGCAAATCAGGCTTGGCCCCACCCCCAAAGGGGTAGTCCAACCCGAACTGCTAGGTCACATCCCTTCTGCACGAGCCACAAGCATCCCCAGACATGTTTCAGCCTTGTTGGGCATCATCAGTGAGGAGTAGCTTTGGTCTCTAGGCCCAGCAGGCACGGGACCCACATCTGGGCATACCCGTCCCACTCGGGGTGACAAGAGCAAAACAAAAGAGGTGATGGCTGGAAGGTTTAGCATGAATCTTGCTCGCTGCACCACAGGGAACCAGGCTGCACCTCACTGAGGAGGTCCAACAAGGCCGAAACATGTCTGGGATTGCTTGGTTTTCTGTGCAGAGGGGACCTGGCCTAGCAGTTCGGGCTGGGCTGCTACCTTCGGTGGCGGCAGCTGCTGACTGATTTGCACATGGCTGGTCCCCTTTTGCAATGGCGCAGACGGGCTAAAAAACGGTGGTGTGGAAGGTTGGCCCCGAGCAATTGCCAGTGGTTTAGATTCATTAGAAACCTTCCACCCATCACTTTTGTGGTCAGTTTGTTTCTCTTTGTGAGAGAGGGTATGCCCAGACGTGGGTCCCTTGCTCGCTGCGCCACAGGGAACCAGGCTGCACCTCACTGAGGAGGTCCAACAAGGCCGAAACATGTCTGGGGTTGCTTGGTTTTCTGTGCAGAGGGGACCTGGCCTAGCAGTTCGGGCTGGGCTGCTACCTTCTGTGGTGGCAGCTGCTGACTGATTTGCACATGGCTGGTCCCCTTTTGCAATGGCGCAGACGGGCTAAAAAACGGTGGTGTGGAAGGTTGGCCCAGAGCAATTGCCAGTGGTTTAGATTCATTCGAAACCTTCCACCCATCACTTTTGTGGTCAGTTTGTTTCTCCTTGTGAGAGAGGGTATGCCCAGACATGGGTCCATTGCTCGCTGCGCCACAGGGAACCAGGCTGCACCTCACTGAGGAGGTCCAACAAGGCTGAAACACGTCTGGGGTTGCTTGGTTTTCTGTGCAGAGAGGACCTGGCCTAGCAGTTCGGGCTGGGCTGCTACCTTCGGTGGCGGCAGCTGCTGACTGATTTGCACATGGCTGGTCCGCTTTTGCAATGGCGCAGACGGGCTAAAAAACGGTGGTGTGGAAGGTTGGCCCAGAGCAATTGCCAGTGGTTTAGATTCATTCGAAACCTTCCACCCATCACTTTTGTGGTCAGTTTGTTTCTCCTTGTGAGAGAGGGTATGCCCAGACGTGGGTCCCTTGCTCGCTGCGCCACAGGGAACCAGACTGCACCTCACTGAGGAGGTCCAACAAGGCCGAAACATGTCTGTGGTTGCTTGGTTTTCTGTGCAGAGGGGACCTGGCCTAGCAGTTCGGGCTGGGCTGCTACCTTCGGTGGCGGCAGCTGCTGACTGATTTGCACATGGCTGGTCCCCTTTTGCAATGGCGCAGACGGGCTAAAAAATGGTGGTGTGGAAGGTTGGCCCAGAGCAATTGCCAGTGGTTTAGATTCATTCGAAACCTTCCACCCATCACTTTTGTGGTCAGTTTGTTTCTCCTTGTGAGAGAGGGTATGCCCAGACGTGGGTCCCTTGCTCGCTGCGCCACAGGGAACCAGGCTGCACCTCACTGAGGAGGTCCAACAAGGCCGAAACATGTCTGGGGTTGCTTGGTTTTCTGTGCAGAGGGGACCTGGCCTAGCAGTTCGGGCTGAGCTGCTACCTTTGGTGGCGGCAGCTGCTGACTGATTTGCACATGGCTGGTCCCCTTTTGCAATGGCGCAGACGGGCTAAAAAACAGTGGTGTGGAAGGTTGGCCCAGAGCAATTGCCACTGGTTTAAATTCATTCGAAACCTTCCACCCATCACTTTTGTGGTCAGTTTGTTTCTCCTTGTGAGAGAGGGTATGCCCAGACGTGGGTCCCTTGCTCGCTGCGCCACAGGGAACCAGGCTGCACCTCACTGAGGAGGTCCAACAAGGCCGAAACATGTCTGGGGTTGCCTGGTTTTCTGTGCAGAGGGGACCTGGCCTAGCAGTTCGGGCTGGGCTGCTACCTTCGGTGGCGGCAGCTGCTGACTGATTTGCACGTGGCTGGTCCCCTTTTGCAATGGCGCAGACGGGCTAAAAAACAGTGGTGTGGAAGGTTGGCCCAGAGCAATTGCCAGTGGTTTAGATTCATTCGAAACCTTCCACCCATCACTTTTGTGGTCAGTTTGTTTCTCCTTGTGAGAGAGGGTATGCCCAGACGTGGGTCCCTTGCTCGTTGCGCCACAGGGAACCAGGCTGCACCTCACTGAGGAGGTCCAACAAGGCCAAAACATGTCTGGGGTTGCTTGGTTTTCTGTGCAGAGGGGACCTGGCCTAGCAGTTCGGGCTAGGCTGCTACCTTCGGTGGCGGCAGCTGCTGACTGATTTGCACATGGCTGGTCCCCTTTTGCAATGGCACAGACGGGCTAAAAAACGGTGGTGTGGAAGGTTGGCCCAGAGCAATTGCCAGTGGTTTAGATTCATTCGAAACCTTCCACCCATCACTTTTGTGGTCAGTTTGTTTCTCCTTGTGAGAGAGGGTATGCCCAGACGTGAGTCCCTTGCTCGCTGCGCCACAGGGAACCAGGCTGCACCTCACTGAGGAGGTCCAACAAGGCCGAAACATGTCTGGGGTTGCTTGGTTTTCTGTGCAGAGGGGACCTGGCCTAGCAGTTCGGGCTGGGCTGCTACCTTCGGTGGCGGCAACTGCTGACTGATTTGCACATGGCTGGTCCCCTTTTGCAATGGCGCAGACAGGCTAAAAAACGGTGGTGTGGAAGGTTGGCCCCGAGCAATTGCCAGTGGTTTAGATTCATTCGAAACCTTCCACCCATCACTTTTGTGGTCAGTAACATGCATATACACATCACATATTCCTAACATAGCACAAACAGGATTGTGGAAATGTTAACCGTACTGGTATTAGTGTATGCGCATCAGATACATTAATTAGTTGACAGTTAAATAATAAATAGAACTATATCAATATGCAATTCCTTAACTCTCATATATACAGTTTCAACCGGACTATATACTACATCGGAATAATAGATTTCTTGAAATTCAGTTATGTGTTTGTTTTGGTGTGCCACCCCAAGATTTCCTGTGGCCCTTATCAGGCCACCCCTATAAAACATTTCTGGGGGAGCCACTGCACTGACCATGTAGCAATTGATCAACCACTCCATTCTACTTACAGTACCCCAAAACTTCCTTATGCCCTTTCAATTTGCTCAAGATCTGCCCAATTCGTTGTCTCCCGAAATACCTCAGGAAGCCCGGAACAATATCACTTCATTGCCCCAGAAAAGGCCAATGCTAACTCACATTGTCCCCCAAGTTGTTTCCTGCAGCTCGAATTGCCCTTTTAACGACCCTATACCAACAACATAGTAAACAGAATAACACCAAATATTCTGTCAGGAACTTCGCCATGCCACTACAAATTGCAGCAGAATGGCTCATGCCAGTAACATTGCCTCTTGGAGCAGCCTCGTGCTACTCAATGAGTCTTGATACTCATATTGGCTAACAGAATGGTGTCATGTCAAATTCTCCCTCAGAATTGCCAGATGATGCTCACATTGGGCACAGAATGATGCCATGCTGTGGACATTGCCAGCAGAATGGCCAAGTGACTCTACATGTTGCCCTTGAAACGACGCCATGAGACTTTGCATTGCCACTAGAAAAGTGCATTACAACTCACATTAGTGAAGAGCGCAACCTCACGAGAGCAGACCCGCCCTCTCGTGAGAGGACGCAACGGGAAAAGAAAATCGCAGGCAATCAAAAGACATTCCCGGCACAGGGTGCTGAGGGACACCACCGCAGCCCCAGCACTCTAACCCAGAAGTCTGGCCCCATCCCCACGCCAGCCTTTCACCCCTATTACTACCCCCTCAGAAGACTCACCGAACAAGTATTGGTCTAGAAGCTTCACAGTGACGTAACTGTGTGTAAGCAGCTTTACCTTGTTGGCAATAAAAGCAGTGTCGCACCAGAAAGGGTTCGAGTGATCTTTGGGAGGACACAACAATTACCTCTAGAACTGCCCCATGCCATACACATTGCGCCACATGCCACTTCAGATTATGGTGACATGTGAACTCTTCCCTGCCATTCTGCAAATACTGCAAATCATGTCCTGCTTATTTTGTCTGCGCCACCACTTCCTTTCCCTTATTTGCTTGCCTTCCAGCCTTGTTTTCTGGTGCCCAGCATACATGCTAATCACTGCTAATATTTTCCCACTCATTTTGTCTGTCCTGGCCGTTTTTTTCCC
The DNA here is from genome assembly GCF_040938575.1 of Ambystoma mexicanum. Taxonomy (NCBI): domain Eukaryota; kingdom Metazoa; phylum Chordata; class Amphibia; order Caudata; family Ambystomatidae; genus Ambystoma; species Ambystoma mexicanum. The sequence continues at coordinate 1,080,612,749 of NC_090922.1, forward strand.
TTTTTAAGCTTCTTCCCAGTATTGCTTTATTTTACAGTTGGTCGGCTGATGCAAGCGGAGCAAGGTCACATGGCATCTACCCACCCCCCCACACCTCCTAATCACTGCCAATCTTATCCCACTCTATTTGTCTGCCCCACCTCTCTATATTCCTTTCTTATGCTGCTTCCACCTTCATTTTTCTTTGCAGGTGTCAGATGATGCACGTGGATCAAGGTCATTTGACCTCTGCCCTATCCACCGGCTGATCACTGACAATCCTTTCCTGCAACTTTTGTCTGCTCTGTTCCTTTCTTTCCATTCTTAACTTTTAGATCCCAAGGCATCTATTACCAGGGCAGTCAAAGTGTAGGGAAGACTAAGGCAAAGACAATTCCTGTTTGGTCCTGTAAGGACTGGAACGGGCCAGCCCCCCCCCCGTGCTCCATGCAAGTCAGGTAGGCCGACAGCGTTTTCAACACACCAACAACACCTTTTCTCATACCTGCCCTCATCCACACACACAAACAACCAGTTAGCAACCCAGTGCTCCTCGCCTACAACTCCCACGCATCACTAACCGCGCTCCACCTCAAATACACACATTCAACATCATGCTCATCAATGCACACTCCATAGCACGACATGCAGCAGACATTGTCAACTGCAAAAGCATTTCTCATCATAAGGAAATTACTTATCTGCACCTCCATGGGCGTGTGCGCGCGCACACACACACACACATACACGCACACTCTCTCTTGCTCTCTCTCTCTGTCATAATGCTGGATATTACAGCATCTCGCAAAAGGAAGAAAGACTGGTGGTGGCTCACAATCGTCCCCAAGACCATATGGACATGCAACCTCGTGCAACCTACATGAACACACCACACCGACATTCATGGTGTTCGTTGCCTGCCACTTGCTGCTCACACACAGTCAGACATCAACATTTCACCTGATCTACCGATCATCCCTAACCAACAAGCCTTTCACTAAGAAATCATATACCCCATCACAATAGTTCTAATTCTAATAGCCGGCTGTTTGAGGCTGTTATTTTTTTGGCCGTATTAGAGCAGCATAAAACGGGCCACAAATAGACATAGGCCCTGATTCATGGAATTATTTATGTGTAAAACAGGGATTTGCGTGCCATTCTGCCCGCAAATCCCCATTTGTCAAACAGGGATTTTCACACAGAATGCACGCAAATCACCGTTTTACATACAAATAATTCCATGAACCAGGGCCATAGATGTCATTCAATGAGGGTTCCACCCCCTGAGGCTCCCCACCAAGCATACACTCCTGCTTCTCCCTCAGCCTTGACCCCTTTCTCACTCATTCCGCCTGGCACCAGCCGTGACCTCTAAACCACTAGGTAGAGTTTAAACACTTCCTGGTGTCCCGCCTCTCCCCCTCTAAGCCCTAATGCACCCTCCAAATCCCCCACCAGCCTTGCATGAACTATTTATCTGCTCGCCTCTCCTGTGCCATTCTCTTCCATTGGCATGCTTCCTATGCTGCCTCTTTTGTTAGTAGCACAGGAAATGTTGTCCACAGACCCAACACGATCACAACAGCATCCATCAACAACACAATTAACATCTTCTGTGAGGACTTCAACCTGCCTGAAAGCCAAGCCACTGTAGGGTGGCGTCATTACATACAGTAGAAACTCGTGCTGCTGGTTGGTAAGACCCTGAACATAGGTCACCTGCTCCATAGAAGATGCCAGGTCATTGGTCTCAGCCTTGTCCATCCATCTTCTTCCATGTGGGCGATGTTGCAGTCATCATTGATCAGCAGGCAGCCAAGTAACAATTATATCACTAACTACGAAAGACACATCTATCTCTATGTAACAGAGCACCTGGCACGAAGCAGACAGGGTTCCGGAGGGAAAGACAAGGTCATACTAACTCGCCACACACTTCACTTGCTCCCAGACAGGGCAGCATTTCTCCAAGGTCTCCCACCCTCGTTCTGGGCTATAATTTCATCCCTCCCTGCACCTCCCAGCACAAATCACGTGACCTAGGAATTAACGCAGGAAGGCCCTCCTTTCTGATCTTTTGATCGATTGGGTGGGTCGCACAGGTTTATGGTCAGTTGTCTATGGTTATCTGGTACACTGGAATTCAGGGGTCCCAAAGCCAGGGCATTTTAGGTACTATGACTTAGGATTGGGAATGGTGGGGGTTGGAGGCCCGTGCCCTCCTTCTTATGGGATCGTGCTGCTCACAGGCCAACAGCCCTCTTACCGTTGCCTTGCAGGGCACATTCTTCCCAGGGAGCGAAGGTTGGCAACATTTTAGGACAATTAAGGGCTTTATGGTTCTGTGTAGCTTTAGGATTTCACATTAGTGTTTGGGATCCAACCTAGTCCTGTGCTCATGTTAGTGGGTAGGCCTGGGGTGCTGATTGCCACGCCACGTTTAAGTTTCGGGCCATAATATGGCTGCTAGTATCTAAGATCTCTGCTATTCCCGTATTTATACTACACCTACAAAATGTATAAAGAAATTATTGTGTAAATGCCTTTGAGGGCAGCTCTCTCCCCCCTGGTCTCTTACATTACCGATGACAGCCTTTACCACATTCTAAAGCACTTGGGGGTGTGGGAAGACCATGTCCCCTTCCCAACATTTTCCCCTTTCATTAATTCTACATTAACAAACTCCCCTATGAGCGGACCTTTATCTCGCCATCGCTGATGCTCCTCCTCCAACTGTTCCCCCTCTAAATAAGGTGGTGATCCATCCTTTGGAACCCATGCTCTGCATACATGATGTAAACACTGTTCCTCAGGGGTGCAAATCATGTATATACAGCCCCCATTCCCTGCTAGATCAACCCAATGCTCTGTATAATGCTCGGGATCAGGTGGGAGTGTAATGATAGTAACGGGAGGATGCAAATGCTGCTCTACTACCAACATGCATGGTTTGTTTTGGTCATCTGTCTGTACTGCGAGGTGCATTAGATACCCCAATAGAAACCATCATCCTGGCACTACTAGGTACTGCTTTGGCACAACATCGAAGCGCCAATTGGCAGGTGCAAAAAAGGACCAATATGAACATAATGATGGGCACCAGCATCTTCATGATCGCCCCCATACTGAATGGCGCCCAAGCAAAAAGTCCATCAAACTAGTCATCGTTTTGTATGCCAGCTTCAATTTGCATGTGTGATCCGAGGGAGTGTAGTGCTCCTATTATTGGCTTCAGGGAGCCATTCTTTGCATCATTTGGAGGCACGAATGTGCAGCAGGAATCGCCAATTTTCTGGCAAACCCCTCTTTCCTTCGCCGTAAGCAGGCCAAGCACATATCGATTTTGAATGGTCATCAACCTTATGGCGTGCATTTATTGCATTTAATCCTTGTTCTGTGTCATTTGCCAACTGTACGACCTCCCACCTCATGATTTGGAGCCAATTGGCATTTGTGGCTGTCTGTTACCCAGTAGCGATGTAAAGAATGCTTCTTCTTTACTAAACATTCTATATTCATTGGGTATTTCTTTGAGCAATTCAGAGGCGTCTTGAGACAGATAGTTGGATCTTCTTTTCCTGCGCAACTTGCTGTTCTATTCTATCTCAAGCAAAACACACAAGATGGGGCATTGTGATGGGTTTCTGGTGGGTGACATTGTTGCATTGTGACATTGTTGCTGGTGGTAGGGCTGGGGCAGGCAAAGGTGTTAATCCTACTGCAAGATGTTCTTCTGGGATGAGAAGGATTGGTGAGTGTTAGGCAGAAACCTGTGCAGTTCCCTTGGGGAACACTGCAAAAGATTTAAGACTACAGGTATAGCAGTAAACCCACTTGGTAGCAGTCTGCACCACCCAGATTTACCTGGTAGCTGTGGCTGAGCAGTCAGACTTCCCTCAAGAAGAGTTAGGCAGTATGCAAAGTATACACAATATGTACTCAGACACAATATCACAAGCAAACACTGACCAGAGCTTGGTTTCAAAAGTATATAGTTATTTATTTTCAAGAACACATAAGTTGAAAACACTCTAGCAAAATATAGTAAAACACTCTAAACACAGTTATATGGAAAGCAGTCCCAATCCTTATTCCTATCTAGACAACTCTAGGTTAACACCACATAATTCAAACAGAGGTGAGCGCTTAACGTTAGATGACACTCTAGTAGGTAAAAAGAAGGGAGAAGGAGCAGAATTAGGATAAACACACCACTCTAAGGTTAAGAACACTTTTTGTAAGCTCAAAGAAGCACAAAGTCACAGGTGAGCAAAAGTCACTAAGCAGGGCCCACTCTTAGAGCAGACAGAGCGAAAACGTGCCCAAGATCACACAGTTGGTAGGGATTCAGAGTCTTGCAAAAGAGTTCGGAAAAGAGTTAGAGAGGCTTAGAAAGTTTAGCCAAAGTGTCCCAGGCAATCCCAGGATCGAAAGCCGGGGGCTAAAACTACCCCGTACAGTCGGTGGCAAGGGAAGCCAGGCGGAACACGGTACCTTAACGGAAAGGATCCTCCAGCGGGGGCAGTTGTTCCAGGCAGTGGCAGCAAGGCTCGACGTCGGTCAGGGGAGAAGAAGATCTCGCTGAAGAGCAGAAGAAGAAGGTCGTTGCACTGCCCGGGAAGAAACCAGCCGCAGAGTCCTCCGGTTAATGGGTTGTACCGACTTTCGCGGTTGGGGTAAAAGTGGTGGGTATTCCGGTTGCCGGGGTGCTTGGCACTGGCAAGGCGGCCACGAGATACCTCGAAGAGCGGAAAGAAGGTGAAAACTGGTTGTCCCCACCAGTCAAGGGAAGGAGCCACTCCGTTAAGAGTTCTCCTCGGTCGTCGGGAAAAGTGATGAGATGGTTCAGCAGGGCTCCACCGGCGGTGTCGTCGTAGCAGATCAGCTCAGCTCGTCCCTCGTTGGATTCTTAGGTCCTGTGGCGACTTCTGAAGTTCCAGTCCCCAAAGCCCTGCTTTTATGCAGCAAACCCCCATTCACCCAGCCTAGCTGTCACTCAAACATGCTAAGTGGTGAGCCGGCCGGCTCACCACTTGGGCCAATCAGGACGGAGTGCGACTTGAGTTACCTAGGTAACTCAGTCCAGGGTGCCTAAATCCCCCTCCACCCCTCCTAAGTACCCCAGACAGAGTGGCACCACTTTGGAGGGCTTCTGTGGAGAAGCCCGCCAAAAGTGGGACAAAGGGCTCCACTTTGGGTCAGAGTTACAGAGGCGAATGCCAACGCCATTTTAGCATCAAGTTTTGGCAAAAAATCCCAACCGGAGTTATAATAATAAATATATAAACCGGCGGTATGTTTAAGGCTACCGTAAATAAATAATTAAATGTGTTAGCCTAAAACAATGGGAAATCCCATAGGAAAATATTCGCGGTCGAATATAAAACGTAGTTTCCACTGCCACCAGCCAAAACTCGATCAGGGGGGACGGAGACGTGCCCCCTCGACTAACAGACCCTGGGGCAATCGAATTGCCCCAGCCAGTACGTCCACAATATGATGGTTTGTACTGGTTCTGTTCAGGATTTAAGACTAGTAAAGTCTTTGGTGACTTTACATGCCCTGGGAGACAGTAGTCAGTCCCAGGGTATGGAGTCTATGTTGGGGCGTCCCTAGGACACCCCTGGGTTACGGCACAGAGGGTGCTGTGTAACCCACATCACAAAAATACATGAGGCCCTATGGAGTAAAAAGACCCCATAGCCCATTCAACACAAGGTTAACCAAAGAAACACTCTTCAAACATGCCCAAGAGTGAGGGTAAAAGAGTCTCACTCTTGGCAGGAGAAAAAAAGAAACCCCAGAAATCCAGCAAAGCTGCTGGGGGACTCACTAGGTAGGGAAATTCAGCCTAAACAGAGAATTCTCCCTAACACTCGCCCCCCCAGACTAAGGGACAGGAGGATTTAATCCACTCCTGGATGAACCTCATACCTCTAGTCGATGATATACATCCTAGAGAGTCCATCAGCATTTGGATGGTGCCACCTTGACCTATGTTCAATGGAGAACTCAAAGGTTTTCTTTTGCAAGCTAAAGGACCTACAGACCCTTTGAGGAACATCAGTCTTTTTGTTATAGGGGATCTGGTTGACCAGTCCCTCAGCAGTTGGTACAACTTCTAAACCTATGTTAGGCTTTTTCAAGGGGTCCTTATAAAGGATTCCCTTAGATCTAGAGGGGCCTCCAAGGTTCCTCACCACCTCTCTTGTGGGAGCAGGTTGGGTCTTAGGCCTCTTGGTTGGAGGGGTTGGGGTTAGCCAATGTACCTGCTTCCCCTTCCTCTTAGATCTACCCTTACCTATTTTAGGAGTTTCCCCCTTAATATTAGGATTTGAGTTGGGGTCTTCAGTAGAAGGTCCAACAGTCTGAAGGTTTTTGGCCTTAGACTTTTCTTTTCTGGTTTTCCACCAGCACTGAGAATTACCAGTTCTCTCAGGTCCAGATAGGGGCCTAGTTGGTCTATCCACCTCTTCCTCAGAAGCAGGGGGAGTCAGAGACTCTGAGACTAGGGGAACAATGATGGAGCTTGGTTGGGGCTCCCATTTTCCTAGCATACTATCCTGAAATGTGCCTGGGTTAGAGGTCAACTTACTAACACCAGGGCTTGTAGTGGGGTTCTCAGTAGAGGGTCCCACAGGCTTAGAAGGGTCCTTCAAGGTAGCCTTTCTAGCCAATTTGGTTAAGTTCTGCTTCTCCATACTGGGAGGCCTGGGGGTATGTGACACTACTCCTAGAGTTCTTAGGTCATTCCCCAACAGGACCTTCCCAGGTACCTCAGTCTGAACACTGACAGGGATCCTCACGGTCATGTTGTTACACTGAATGAGGGCTGGTAGAATAGGAACCATTTGGACAGGGCCTCCAGACATCTTAGTGGGACCTTTGGGTGCTTTGGCCACATCCTCAGGTTGAAAGAAGCTTTCATCCACTACTGTTCTGCTGGCCCCAGTGTCTCTCCTGGCAGGAGTATCCTGTCCATTGACAAGAACACTGTCCACATAGTACACTTTAGAGTTTGCTGGTAGAGAGGTATAGATTTCCCTATTCTGGCTACTAACCAGATCCATAGACTCTAAGTTGACAGTTGCTTGAAGTCCCAAGGGATCTTCAGCAAAGAGTTCAAAGTGAGCACTAGCCATCTGTACTTCATCCTCAGGAGTGAAGGCTAAGGAGACTGTGCTGATCCCTGCAGGTTTACCCTTACACTTGGGATCTCCTTTGATATGGTCAGTACCCTGACAGACATAGCATTGTCCAAATGCTCTCTGGAAGGGTGGCTTGTTCTGACCTCCTTCTGGCTTGTGGCCAGAAGGTACAGTAGCCTGACTGGGTTTCCCATGTGGCTTACCCTGGTTATTTTGTGGTTTGGGGCCCTCTTTAGGATAGGAATTATTAGAATTCTCTTTGGAGTCTTGCTTAGGCTGTCTCTCCCCATCCTTTTTCTGAGTTACCCCAGAATCCTTGTGAGTGGCCCTGTTGGCAACCCACAAGTCAGCAGCCTTAGCTAGTTTCCGGGAATCTAATTCCTTGGAATCAGCCAAGTGTTGTCTGAGCTCAGGAGAGCAGGCATCATAAATAGTCTCCAACATAAACAAATTCTTCATACCTTCATAAGTGTTCACCTTGTAACCCTTAATCCATCCCTCTAAGTTTTTCAACCCTTCACTCACCCAGGTAGCCCAAGGGGTACCATCATGCTTTTTGAGGCTCCTAAACCTCTTAAGATACTGGGAAGGGGTCTTCCCAAACCTAGCTATTAAAGCTAGCTTCACACATTCATAGTCCTTCTTATCCTCCTCCCCCATCTCCATTACCACATCAGTTGCAACAGGGGGAAGCCTAGAGAACAACCAGGGGAGTAAGTCATTTCCTGTGATGTTCTGGAGCCCATGATTATATTCAAACAGAGACAACCAATCCAACACATCCAACTTAGGCTCATACATACCAACCAATTCTTTAGGCATCCGGGGTCTTTTAGGACTGGAACTTCTAGAGGAGCCAGAGAGAGAAGCATTCTCAACAGATAATTTCTTCATTTCTAAGTCATACTTGAGCTCCATTTCCCTTAGCCTTAGTTCTTTGTCAGTTTGAGCATTAAGTTTCTTATACTCCAATTCTAGTTTCATTTTCTCCAGTTCAAAGTACTGAGGACTAAATGTGGGACCTGGTAAAGGTCCAGTAGGTACAGCAGGTAGAGCAGGCAGAGGCCTAGGGGGGACAGTCACAACAGCCTCACCCTCCTCTTCTGACTCTTCCTCAGAATCATCAACATTTTGCTCCATGTTAACTTCAATACTGTCATCTACAGTTGCTGGAGTGGTAGGTTCCTCTGAACCATCACCCAGACTTTGGTTAGCTAACAATCTTTCAATCAGTTCCATTTTCTTGCCCTTAGTCAGGAGATCCTTATGTTTACAGAGCACTCTTAAACAATCAGCAGTTTTGGCTGCAAGGGACTCTTGACTATAGCTTTCTATAACTGACATGTTAGAGGATTACTTTTACAGTGCTAAGCTTTGTGGTTAGTTGCACTAAGGTATCTAAAGCACACCAAAATGTATACTCAATACAAATCCCACCGCTGTACACCAGTGTTAGGCAGAAACCTGTGCAGTTCCCTTGGGGAACACTGCAAAAGATTTAAGACTACAGGTATAGCAGTAAACCCACTTGGTAGCAGTCTGCACCACCCAGATTTACCTGGTAGCTGTGGCTGAGCAGTCAGACTTCCCTCAAGAAGAGTTAGGCAGTATGCAAAGTATACACAATATGTACTCAGACACAATATCACAAGCAAACACTGACCAGAGCTTGGTTTCAAAAGTATATAGTTATTTATTTTCAAGAACACATAAGTTGAAAACACTCTAGCAAAATATAGTAAAACACTCTAAACACAGTTATATGGAAAGCAGTCCCAATCCTTATTCCTATCTAGACAACTCTAGGTTAACACCACATAATTCAAACAGAGGTGAGCGCTTAACGTTAGATGACACTCTAGTAGGTAAAAAGAAGGGAGAAGGAGCAGAATTAGGATAAACACACCACTCTAAGGTTAAGAACACTTTTTGTAAGCTCAAAGAAGCACAAAGTCACAGGTGAGCAAAAGTCACTAAGCAGGGCCCACTCTTAGAGCAGACAGAGCGAAAACGTGCCCAAGATCACACAGTTGGTAGGGATTCAGAGTCTTGCAAAAGAGTTCGGAAAAGAGTTAGAGAGGCTTAGAAAGTTTAGCCAAAGTGTCCCAGGCAATCCCAGGATCGAAAGCCGGGGGCTAAAACTACCCCGTACAGTCGGTGGCAAGGGAAGCCAGGCGGAACACGGTACCTTAACGGAAAGGATCCTCCAGCGGGGGCAGTTGTTCCAGGCAGTGGCAGCAAGGCTCGACGTCGGTCAGGGGAGAAGAAGATCTCGCTGAAGAGCAGAAGAAGAAGGTCGTTGCACTGCCCGGGAAGAAACCAGCCGCGGAGTCCTCCGGTTAATGGGTTGTACCGACTTTCGCGGTTGGGGTAAAAGTGGTGGGTATTCCGGTTGCCGGGGTGCTTGGCACTGGCAAGGCGGCCACGAGATACCTCGAAGAGCGGAAAGAAGGTGAAAACTGGTTGTCCCCACCAGTCAAGGGAAGGAGCCACTCCGTTAAGAGTTCTCCTCGGTCGTCGGGAAAAGTGGTGAGATGGTTCAGCAGGGCTCCACCGGCGGTGTCGTCGTAGCAGATCAGCTCAGCTCGTCCCTCGTTGGATTCTTAGGTCCTGTGGCGACTTCTGAAGTTCCAGTCCCCAAAGCCCTGCTTTTATGCAGCAAACCCCCATTCACCCAGCCTAGCTGTCACTCAAACATGCTAAGTGGTGAGCCGGCCGGCTCACCACTTGGGCCAATCAGGACGGAGTGCGACTTGAGTTACCTAGGTAACTCAGTCCAGGGTGCCTAAATCCCCCTCCACCCCTCCTAAGTACCCCAGACAGAGTGGCACCACTTTGGAGGGCTTCTGTGGAGAAGCCCGCCAAAAGTGGGACAAAGGGCTCCACTTTGGGTCAGAGTTACAGAGGCGAATGCCAACGCCATTTTAGCATCAAGTTTTGGCAAAAAATCCCAACCGGAGTTATAATAATAAATATATAAACCGGCGGTATGTTTAAGGCTACCGTAAATAAATAATTAAATGTGTTAGCCTAAAACAATGGGAAATCCCATAGGAAAATATTCGCGGTCGAATATAAAACGTAGTTTCCACTGCCACCAGCCAAAACTCGATCAGGGGGGACGGAGACGTGCCCCCTCGACTAACAGACCCTGGGGCAATCGAATTGCCCCAGCCAGTACGTCCACAATATGATGGTTTGTACTGGTTCTGTTCAGGATTTAAGACTAGTAAAGTCTTTGGTGACTTTACATGCCCTGGGAGACAGTAGTCAGTCCCAGGGTATGGAGTCTATGTTGGGGCGTCCCTAGGACACCCCTGGGTTACGGCACAGAGGGTGCTGTGTAACCCACATCACAAAAATACATGAGGCCCTATGGAGTAAAAAGACCCCATACCCCATTCAACACAAGGTTAACCAAAGAAACACTCTTCAAACATGCCCAAGAGTGAGGGTAAAAGAGTCTCACTCTTGGCAGGAGAAAAAAAGAAACCCCAGAAATCCAGCAAAGCTGCTGGGGGACTCACTAGGTAGGGAAATTCAGCCTAAACAGAGAATTCTCCCTAACACTGAGTGCAACGTGGTCAGTGAGCAGTAGCCCCTACATGATGGTGGGAGGTGCAAGAATGCCTGCTGTCCACACACCCAGTAGTAGTCTATTACTGGAGTGGTACCTTTTTTCAAGTCTGGGATAAACAATGTCTCATTGCATTTGAAAGTAACCCCCATGAAAACAGTTCCTTCTTTATTAAAGCACAATTCATAGGTATCTTGCTGCTGCACATTAGTTTTGCAACATGTTCATCCCAGAATTGTGCACATACTTCGTCCACTGAAGTCAATACTTCATTTCTGAATCCCAGTAACCCTCATGCTGCACAGCTCATTGATGTTTCTTGCCATCTGCTGTCTACGTATTTTACTCCTCGTAAATTCATGTACAGCCTCCATAGACACTGGGTGCTATTGGGGTTTTGTTTGCATTGCAGCTGATCAGTATCCATGGTTTTTAATCACACACTTTGCTCCTGGAATGTGCCTTGAAGCCTACACCATGCAAGACGAACTAGGCAATGAACCTCTAAAATCAGTAGTTCTTGTGATATTAATACCGTGGGTGCCCCTGACGCATGCAGTATCAACGAACAGACACAAAAACGTCCAGTCACTGTATACTTTCCCACAAAGCTCTTGTCTGCATACCAGCTGTTTAAAAATTTGGGGTGATGCACATCTTCTACTGCATCGAGCATAGCCCATAATAATTATCGTATCTATATTTTCTAAGTTGCCTTTTCTTATGTGTGAAAGCTATGTTATATACACTTTCAAAAGACCTAGTGAAACAAAGGTGTCATGGGAGGGGCCCCAAAATAAGAAGTATTATGAGTGGGCTGTTATTTGTCATTCGATCATCAACATTGGTGTCTGGGGCCACAGTGTCATGCATGTAAAGTTTTTTTAAAATCATATTTAAAGGATAGTTCCGGGACTTTTTTTTTATTGTCCCTACGGTTCGGCCATGTGTTTTTAAGCATAAATCGGTAGATCGTAGAAAACTTTCCTATGGACCTTACCCGACTTTTCGTCCATTAACGCACTCGAAATCAGCCGCCATTTTCTGATAATCCTATCATTTCCCCCCATCGCCCTGGCTCACCTGCTTTTGCGGCACTAAATCAAATCCCCCGCCCCTGAGCCTGACATCAGCAGACGCGTACCGCCCATTTCCCAACGCCAAAGCACGTTTCGTGTCAACAATCGCTGCGCCTCAGCTAATCATGTGTCGCCATGGAAATGGCAGGATGCCTCTTTCCTCAATAAGTATAAACACACCGTTTCACAACACACAGCAGCAGATTTTCGATTCCATTTTTCTCTCTGTGTTACTTTGAGTATTCTGTGACTCGTTTCTGTGCTCTGGTCAGCTACCTTCGCCGCTTCTAGGCCTTGTGAACACCTGTACCATCTCTGTAAATTATTTTACTTTCTTTACCACACAATGGCGACAATAATGCTGTATATGTACGATCCCGAGTACACCGAGGAAGAACTACTGGAAAGGCAAGCATGCGGAAACAATGGGGATTCGGACGGCAGTTGGGAGGACCAGTCAACGGATGAAGAGCCTGGACCATGTCGCATGGACGGCGTCTCCACCTGGTGCACGTGCAATCGGTGCGAGCTAATGCCAACTGAGGAGGAGAACTGCTGCTGCCGTGAAAATTCCGGGTGCTTGGCCTACATTTCGGAAGGCGAGCCAAGTCCGCAATGCATCACCGAGCTGCCAGAGTTCAGGGAAGCCTGCCTCTCACGGACCGTGTTGAGGATGATGATGGTGCTTATGCACGAACTTCGCGGCACTGTTCGTCCGCGTAATCCGAGTAACGAGTAAGTATACTCTGGTTGTGATGTCAGTGATGCCACTACTATTTCATGGTCGTCTCCCACATATAAAATTACATCTACATATCATTCGAATGCATGTAAATTGGTTCCATATTGTGCATTTTCTAGATAGAATTTTTTTCAAAGCAGAATGACATTTTTTACCTGAATCGACAGTGATAAGAAAGTTTTGTCATTTTAATACAGTTTGCATCTTTCATTTTCACAGGTGGTACAGGCTGGTGGCCTATCGTTGCTTCACTTGGTGGCTTCACGGGAGGCTCGGACACCGCGTTCGGAGAGTAATACCTGCCTGTGCGGTACTTGCCATTAGACAACATTTCCCCAGCGACAGTGGACAATACCGCGGATTTTCCCTGGATGTGCTGCAACCGGAACTTTACAATGTGTAATGTTTATTATTTATGTTCAATTGAAATTAAGATCTAAAATAAAACCCAACATATATTTTAACAATGGTTGTTTTGATTTTTTAAATGAATCTAGTGTGTCTCCATTGAATAGTCTTCCTGTGCCTTGTCTTGTCACACCACATGTCTCCGGCCAGCATCCTCCCTCACGCTGGCCGCCCACCTTCAATCCACATAAGCGTTGAACCCATATGCAGCAGACATACATATGTTATTTTGCGGGTTGGCATCAAGCCTCCCGCCTTGCCTCCTCCCCCAAAAATACTTACCACACCACTTTGTTCAAGCGTTGGCAATAAAAGGCCGTTGGATTTTATTGATACAAAACATGGTTATAGGTAAACAATCAATATGGTTGATCATAATAAATCATCCTTTTGGGCACCGGGTACAGAGATGACCCCCTCTGGCCCGTGCCGCCTTGCCACCACAGGCCAGCCTGCTGCTGACTTACTGCCTAGGCATCCAGGGTCTCCAGGGTGAACTGCACCCATATATTCTCCTGGGAGGCTGAGGTATTTATAAACTCACCCCCCTGCCTTCCATGTACTAGATCCTGCAGCCTGCCTCTTACATGCAGTTAGATGGCCTCTCCTTGGTGAGGCCCTGCGGCAAACGAGTCTTGTCTGCACGACCACCGCCCCAATCCACCCCCCCGCCCTATCAAAGGCAGTTCGCACCGGGGTACTTGTGCTGGCAAGTGGAGCTGTCAGGGAGCGATAAAGGCCAAGAGGTGCCAAATAGCATGTACACTTCAAAGTGGTCTATAGAGCATGGGTTGTTGTTCCCATGTCTACCTCCAGACCCCGTGTCTCCTGCCAAGCATCCCCCCTCACGCTGAACCCCCCCTGCAATCCACATAAGTGTGTCTCCATTCACAAGTCTTCCTGTGTCTTGTCTGCACGACCACCGCCCCAATCCACCCCCCGCCCTATCAAAGGCAATTCGCACCGGGGTACTTGTGCTGGCAAGTGGAGCTGTCAGGGAGCGATAAAGGCCAAGAGGTGCCAAATAGC